>NC_072440.2:105961250-106266562 GCF_028878055.3 Symphalangus syndactylus | reverse complement strand
AAAAAGAGGTAGCAAAAATTCCAAAAAGGCAAGGGGACTGAATTGCATGCCTAGTTTCCTGAATTTCCACTGCATCTCCAGGATTTTACTGATCCATTGATGCAGCTATCAAACGGGTGGCCCTTTGAAAATCAGAGGTCTCTTGGAAGAAAAAAGAAGTTACTGGATCTCCCTGTTCAATAGGGGTATAGGAAATCATGACTCTCCAGAAAGGAGCCAAGATTTTCCCTGGAATCTTCCCAAAGGACATATATTAATTGAACTCTATATAAACGTGTAGTCACATAATTCTTGCTTATTTCCAAATGATACCAGGCAGTGAGATATCATAGAAGTAGCATGGGCTTTGGGAGGCAGAGTGGTTTAAGTCATGGCTGCTCAGCTGAATAGTCTTGTGCCTCAGATATCTTCACTGTGCAGTGAGTCCACCTGCATGTTGAGGAAGGTGACTTTTTCCCACGGTCTTCACAAGGATTGAATGAGATAAAACATATCAGCTACCCGGTTCCAGACTTGACATTATGAGTCCACCATATATGTTAGTCTTACTTGGGGTATAGAGGAGAAACTGCTCAAATCTCTTAACACATAGCTATTTTTCATAATGCCTAAATAAAGCTTTCTATTTCTCTGAAAGGAAACAAATTAAAAAAAAGTAACAAACCTTAATATGAAACCCCCAAATAAGCATACAAACCTTAATACGTACCTAAAGAAAAAGATATCAAATAACATTTTGAGCAACATATAGATGAATTAAGAGACCAAAAATGAGGACCATATGGATGAGAATTTGCTTAAAATACACATGGGCTTAGGGGGAAAAAAGAGAGAAAATTGCTGGCAAAAATGTGCCTTGGAATTGTGCCAGATTTGAAAACATTTAAATAAATAATCTGAGTTTAGAAAAAGTAAAGAAAGATTTGTCTCATTCTCCTGGATAAGTGAGAGGAGAGAGCATGGCCTCCAGCTTTGTGTGCCTCACCATGAACACACAGGCATGTTGGCAAGACCTCGTCAGGGACTCTCCCATCTGGGACTGTCTGGTTTCGCTTTAGAAATAAGACCCCTAGCTTATGATATTCTTGCGCTATACTGCACAATGCTTCACAAAATATTTATAAATTGGATGCATCTTTTGCTTTATTTCAGCTTGAACTTTACCAGCAGTCAAGCAAGTGAGAAGCAAACATAACATATTTGTGGAAAATCACCTGCATTGTTTGATTCTGCAAAGCAGGATTTGAGAGTTGCACCTAGATCGTGGATTCATGATCACATCTTCATTGTTTTAATGTTCACATTCTCTCGTTATGCCTGAATATAGGAACATGCACTCATTTTATTTGTTTTAACCAGCACCATGATGTAGTTCAAATAAATATAATTCTCTAAAAGCATTTTAGTCCTGGGCTCGTGGTTTTATTTCAAATGAAATGTATACATCAGTACATGTTTTTATATTGAATAGGCAGAGAAATTCAGATTAGAATAAATGTTCAATCATTCCTTTATATTATGTCATCAACGATAAATATGATTTTGGGTTTAAAATAGGTAAATCATATTCTCTTTCTCCAGAGAATTCTGGTGTTACATTTTGTAACCTTTATATCCCCATCCCCAGATTCCGTAATAGTGTCCAGACCTGAGATTTTTATATTTGAACACCCATTTCTGAAGTCACAGGTAATTTGTCCGGAGTGCTTTGAACTCTGCCCGTGCTCTAATTCCCCTTGTCTTTGTGCTCAACAGAGCTGTGCTGAGCACCTAGTCCAGGAGTTTACAGAGAAGGGGCATCACCTTGTCCCAGGAACAAGTACATTACCTCATGAAGGGACTTTCAAAGTGGTACATATGACATAGAAGAAAAGACACATGGGTGTGACTGCTCAGTGCTTACCCTCTAGCCCCTCACTGAGAGAAAACAAATGGAAACAAAAGTAAAGTAAAAGTGAATGCAAAAAATTCCTCAATATTCAGTATGTTCTTCTACCTCTCTTTTTGGGGGCACCAACTTGTAAGACACCTGGCCTGTCTCCTTGAGAAAGGTAAATTTTCGCCCTCAGTGTAAGTTGTAATGTGCTCTTTCAGAAGCTCTATTTCCAGATGCTTCTAATGGCTCACCAGTCTTGAATAAACCCCATAACCTGTTCATCAGGCACCATCTATACCAAAATGCTCTCTGCATCCTTTTTATGACTCAGCCAAGTGTATTTGGTCAGGGCTCTGGAAGGACTCTGTGCTTTTACAACTTTCTGTCTCTGATCACTCCTTTTCTTCTCACACATAGTGTTCTGTTTCTTCCTCATCTGTCTAAAGCTAACCGGTTGTTGAGGTCCTGGACAGTAAAATGAAACAATTCTCTTTTCTGCCCCAGAAAACCTTGAGAACCTAACAGGCACTTGGTGGAACAGTGAAGTGAGAAAGTCATGGGTCTGCATCCCAGTCCCTCCAGTGTTCCTCAATGATCTTGGGTGAGTAATATCATCTCATCTCACTGGTCCTCAGTTTTTCTCAACTGTAAAATGGGAGAGCAGCGCTCATTTTTGAAAGTTGCTGCATATGAGGTTAAAAAAGTCGCCAAGTGAAGTGTCTGCCACATGCCAGGGGCTGCTCTAGCTTTCCTGCCTTCCCATCTATACTTAGTTATTTTTATTTTTTATTTTTAACTGAATTCGTTGAGCAGCTCCTGGAGATGCACGTCTGCTCCGCACTTCTTTCATCCCACAGTGATCTTAAAAAATGCCTTAAAAGGCAAGGTAAGCATCATACATATGGTACAGATATTTATTATTAGGATTGTTTTTCATTGGCTTTGAGGCTTTTAAAAGAGTTCTTATTACTTTTACTTTTCTACACAAAACATACATAGCACAAGTTCAGTTCAGTTCATGTGTTGATTTTTCAGCTTCCCAGAAGTGTAATCATGCTATGTACTGCACACAAATATTAAAAATTAGTTTCTCAGATTTTATGGAAAAGATTTTCACATGAGAAGAGCATCTTAGTCTGCTCTGGTTGCACTAATAGAATACCACAGACTGGGTGGTTTCAACAACAGAAATTTATTTCTCAAGTTCTGGGAGCTGAACGTCCAAGGTCAAGGTGCCAGCTGATTGTGGTTCTGGTGACAGCCCTCCTCCCAACTTGCAGAGGGCCATCTTCTCTCTGTGTCCTGGTGGCCTTTCAAGACACAGGTGTGTTCAGATGGGGACAGGAGTTGGGGAGAACTTGCGGGTATCTCACTCATTCTTTTGGACCAGGGCCCCTCTTGTATGACCTCACTAACCTTAATTACTCCCTTAGGGGCCTTGTCTCAAAATACAGCCACACTGAGTGTTAGAACTTCAATATATGAATTCTGGGGGGCAATGAAAATTCAGTCCATAACAGAGAGTAATGATCGACATCTGAAAATGCCCTCACCTGCTCTTCATTAGCATGTGGAGGCTCCAGTAATGCTTTCTCTGACTCTTGGTTTGATGGATAAAAAGAAGATCCACAGGGTCTCAGTCTTCCTTGATCATGACTGCCGAGTATCACACTTTTGCTTTTTTAAGTAAACCCTAAACTGTGGTTTTGATCAGTGGCAAAGATTTCTCCAAGGCTAATGACACTTTGAAAACATACCTTCATACCTTCGGTCAAGGTGTGGAGCAAAATGCTATCTATGTGCCCCCTTAGCTCAGAGTCAGCAGAAGCAGCATATTTTTTGTAACATATTTATATTTAATTTTAAAAGACAGAATCTTAGGCCCTGAAAATGGATAAATGTATAAGCAATAGGAAAGGAAATTGCTGACTCCTATAAGGCAGTGCAAATATTTACAGTAGAGCCAGATATTAATATTTCACTTCCCTTTCTCTATATCTCCATCTCTCTTTCTCTCTGCCTCTGTCTCTGTCTGCCCCTCCTCCTTTCTCTTTTTCTCTCTATGTATGCACACACACTGTGTGTTAAGTGTGTGCATTCTTGTGTGTATAGTGCAGAAATATGTCAGAATAAACAGATAGTCCCTTTACTTGATTCACAGCAAACACACAAACCAATCCAAGCCGATTGTATTAAACTGAGGGATAGTACATGCTACCCTCTAGAAATGTCAGTATAAGTGTGGGGTGGAAATTTCCCAAAGCTTCTCTGTGTAGCAGCACTCCAGCTCTGCAGGGCGACTTCCCACTCCCTTCTCATTCCACTCCCTGCTCCCTCTGTGTATAATCTTTTAACTTTAATATTTTCACATATTCTATACTAGTGGATCTTGATAAATTTAAGCTTGGGCATTGTACAGATTACAGATTTCAAATGAATAACTCTTTCATTTAGTTAATAGCTGCAGCAGAGCCATAAAACTCTAATAGTTTATGACTTTCAGGACATAACCTACAACCACAGACAGTATAAATTATACGACATTGCACTTGACGGCCTTAGTAAGCACGTGAAGGACCTCTCCACTGGTGTGGAGTCCAGGGAGGTGGGGGTGGCATATGAGATTAACCGTTGATTTTTCACTTGGTGGCTGAAAAGCTCCTGCATCCTATGGTCAGGAAGCCGTAATTTTGTCCCAAGGCATCCACCAGTTCTGCCATACCCAATGGTGACCACTAAAGAAAGCTATTCATTTCAGGACCAGTCTGGCCAACATGGCAAAACCCCGTCTCTACTAAAAGTACAAAAATCAGCCAGGCATGGTGGTGCACGCCTGTAATCCCAGCTACTCAAGAAGCTGAGGCAGGAGAATTGTTGAACCCGGGAGCCAGAGTTTGCAGTGAGCTGAGATCATGCCATTGCACTCCAGCCTGGGCGACAAGAGTCAGACTCCATCTCAAAAATAAATAAATGAATAAATAATAAAAATAAAGCTATTCATAAAGAATTTTTTTTATTTTATCTTCAACTTAGGTGTCCATTTCCAACACAAATGGCAACGCAAACTCCACTTGTGTTATAAGCATCAATAATTACTGTTTTCAAGGAGAGCTGTGTCACTGGAGATCTGAGTGTAGAGTGGATACAGCTGCCCTGCGGCTAGATCTCCCACACTTATGTGTTGCCATATTCTTTACTACGAAGCATCTGGATGATGCTATTCTTCCTCAGTGACTCCTGTGGCTTCTAAATCCTGCTTCATGTCTATACTTAAGGTTCGGCCTCTGAATAAGTGCAGAGGGCTGACCTTAGTTCTGTAAAAGGACCATCTAAATAAAAAATGAAGATAATAGGGCTTCAGAAATTGGTAAGGGCCAGAGGGAGAGGGTGAGGCAGCCCAGCTTTTGAAATGAGAAAAGGCGACTCACTCCTTTGCTGCACCTGCTGCCTGAGAAGTGCTGTGTTATTGAAGAGGCCTGCGGTCCCATCTGCATATCAAATAGCTGATTTGTAGATGAGGTCATTCATTTTGCCTTCTGTATGTTTGCTGTGCTGGGGAGGGACTGTTGCCTAGCAGTAGGCCGTGGGGTCCCTGCAGGCTCCCTAAGTCAGCAGCCCCCTCACCCACACTGAATTCAAAACCAGGACTGACTCTCATGAATAACTGTCTGAAATATCTAATGCATTGGTAAGTTCAAAGCATGTGTCATATATGACCAATGAGGTTTCTCTTTAATGACTTCTTTAATCAGCTCATCAGCTTAGGCATTGGATAAGTAAAGGAGTAATCCAGTTAACATTTCTCAGCTCCTTCTTGCTATGGATTGGTAATATTTGAGTGAACAGACATAGCATGAGCTTTGGTCATGCTTAGGAATATCTTATTGTTTTATAACAGGATAAAAAAATAAAATAGTGATCTTTGTTGAAATATGTAAATATGTTAGAATCAGATCTGGATAATTGATTTCATTTTTCAAGAAGGTTTTGTTATTCCAGAATTCTGCTAACCTCCTGGCTCTTCCTGTCGCTCTGTGTGTATATGTGTGGTGTTGACAAGTGGTACACACACACACACACACACACGGACACACACAGACATTTTAACCACAGTTTCTTTCTGTTAGAAACCTGTAAAGGAATCAAATGACAAATAATAGTTGTAGATGCCTTTATAATTCAGTCTTTATAATTCAGTCTCTGTTCTCAAAAGACAGCAGGCTAAGTCATTTTACCTAGCCTCATCCTTTAAACCCTATTTTTTTCTATTTCTTTGAATAGTGAGAAGATTTCTAAGAAAGAATGCTTTCCTAAAAATTAGGACTTCATAACCAGGAACAAAATTTGGTTCAGGTGCATTTAAGATGAAGCCCATACATAAGAAGTACGCTTCTTATTTACACTCTTTCTTGGGACAAACATCTTCCTTTGTTATATTTCTCTGGTTCATTATAGCTTTTCAAACTCCAACTGCTGTTTCTGGCTGTAGAAATAGCTTTTCAGATTTGGAACATTCTATCAAGGTTAAGGAAAAGTTGCCAACACAGTTGTGAATAATCATAATAATCCCAGGATGGCAAGAAGAAAAAAAAAAGGCTATAGGGTTTATGGTTCAAGCAGACAAAATATTAACAGTTTTCTTTTTTTTCTCATAAGATACCACTCCATGAATTATCTTAGGGACCTTCCTTAGATAACAAAAATCTACAAGATACAGAACACTGACATTTACAAAATTAGAAAATTATCCTAATTCAGTGTGGTAAGTAAGGTACATATTTCAACAAAGATCACTATTTTATTTTTTTCATCCCGTTATAAAACAATAAGATATTCCTAAGCATGACCAAAACTCATGCTATGTCTATTCACTCAAATATTACCAATCCATAGCAAGAGGGAGCTGAGAAATGTTAACTGGATTACTCCTTTACTTATCTTGGATTGCTGGAGAGAAATTTAAGGGTAGTCAGAAGTAAAACCAAATAAATACTACTTTTTCTGCTTTTTAAGATTGACAATTCTATCAAATAACATTAGGAAATAATTTTTAATATTTTGCAAGATTGAGATAAAAATATGGAAATAGTGATAATATTTGAGTAATAGTTGAGAGTGTATAACCCCTTTCAAATGCTTTATTTCACTTGAGTCTCCATGAAGAAACTGAGGTCCAACGAAGCTGTAACTTACTCAAGGTCAATTAGTAAACACGAAGCTGGAAAAGAATTTTGGTCTTCCCACTCTTGGATCAATGCTGTATGGGGCCATCACCTTTCCTCACAAACTACCCTTGAACACATATTTATTGGAGAACTATAGATGGAACATGTAAAGAAATACTGTTTTAGGACAAGGATACATACAGATCCAAGGCAGTATGAATAGTTAGAAAGCAATACATAGTTTTTCAAAGTGACATTTTTAAAATAACAGTATATTCTAAAAAAAAATTAAACCCTGCATTTCTTGAACCCAGTTCTGGAAGTATAGTCAGTGACCATATATTATCTTGGAAGTCTGGAGACGTCCATTTCTTCACTGAAACTGGATGGGAAAGGAGAGAGCAGTCTTATGCTGGCCACCGTGAGATGCATTTTTTTTTCTTTTTTTTTTTTTTATTATACTTTAGGTTTTAGGGTACATGTGCACAATGTGCAGGTTTGTTACATATGTATCCATGTGCCGTGTTGTTTTGCTGCACCCATAAACTCGTCATTTAGCATTAGGTAGATGCATTGTTGTATATGCAAAATCAGACCATAAGAGACTAGTAGGACAAGGTACCCAGAAAGCATAGGAGGACTCGAATTTGCATCAAGATACAGTCCGAGCTTTGACCCTTCTTACTAACCCAAAGCCCTTTGAAACAGAGGCTCTTGGCCACAGATTAATGAGAGGTAGGCAGACCTGTGGACTTTGAGATGACGCTGGGAGAATCCATTCAATTCCTACAGCAGTGAAAAGGTTAACTTCAGTCATCACCTAGGGAACAGCAGTGACAGTCCACATAAGCATCCTGGGGACATTACCAAGCTGCCGTTTGCTAAAGTAAATTGTGATTGCTGCTTATGGTTCTTTTTTTTTCTTTTAGGGTAATTTTTTGTTACTGTATTCAAACTTTATGCCAACTAGCATGTGACAAATGCAGGAATATTCTCCATACTCGAGAGAATTTACAATTTTTAAGAAAGTATTTTTAACAATGCTCTAACAGTGTGTATATTTACAATGGGTAGATTTCAATATTTTAATGTGAAAATAACCACAAAGAAAACAACCTAAGGTGTGTCTGCCTTGAGAAAACCATTTATAAATCTGTGTCCACTTCCTTCTTCACTAATGAGAAAAGGTTAATTTTTGCAAATTACTCATAACTTGATTTTAAGGTATTGGGTATTTTGTGATCTATTTGCCAGTTTTTTTTTCTTAAGCTGAAATCTTGATTTTTAAAATAAACCAAAGCAGAATTGTAAATACATCCCATTCAGAGACACACACAAAAAAAGACTCATTCAAAGTTCCTCCGGCTTTCTCCGTCTCTTTCAAAAATCCTTTCCTGTGTGTTGTGGTGTTGACAAGTGGTAATAAGAAAACAAGTACATCTGAGCTTGATGAGCAATTCATCTGCACGCAGAGATTTAGGGAGGGTACAAATAAATCCACCGCAAAGCTGTTCAGGTTGGAGGGGGAGAAATCTTATTTATCATTCTGCATAATAAAGACCCAATCTCCTTGTCCATAAGCTCACAGCAACTGGCACGACAGCTGTTTTGGATTCTTGTGCTCTGAGACCGACTTATTCCAGAATGCAGTTCTGCTCTGTGACCCACGACTTCCGAGTCAACTAGCCTGATATAGAATTTGTTGGTTTCTTGGCAATATGATTATTGTTTCCAATATACCTGAGAATGACTTAAATACAAAAACAAACAAACAAGATAATTACTTCACTGATAAAGTGCAGGCCAATGTAGGTGTGGATATAAAATTCAGTGAATATGGCATTATAGATGATACCCCAATTTCATAACCATGGAAGCAATGCTGCTCCGTGGAAGTGACAGAGGTGAGTCCTTTGAGAGGCTTTCTGGAAAAATGGCCAGAGCTCAGGGTTTGCACCAGGAAGCCCAGGAGGCTGTTATCCTACAAGAGAGCTTTGTGAAGCCAAACCTTTAATTCCGAGAGCAGGGCCTAATTTACACCCCGCAGCAGGCTGGGTGCTTTGCATCTGCTATTTTTACACCATTTCTGAGGTATCCCTTTGTTACTGCAGATACCAGTGGAAAATCAAAGGCTTGCTTTTTCTCCACCTCCTAGTAACCTCCCGGTATTTTATCATCTTCACTCTTGCTTGAGATTAGAAAAATCGACAGTGTGATTCCCAAATCTAATGAATAGACAATTCTAAGGAATGTACGTATTATTTTTTGCACCAAGTATATATTCTAGTAGTAAATTCTGTGATGGACTCTACATCAATGGTGCATAACCCTATGCTTTTCTTAATAGGATTTATGCTTGTCGGCTTTCTATATGCCCTGCCATGGGAGATAAAGGGGGAGGCTGAGTTCCCGTGGTAACCAGAGCCACTCCACTCCCAACTGTTGGCAAATTTCTCCTAAGCATGAAATAGGCAATGTGAAGGGAGAATATGTCAGCTTATACATAAACATGACAGACTCATATCTGGAAGAAAAAGGTATTCAGCATCAGATTGAATTCAGATTTTCTGATTGTTTCACCAGATACTTCTATTAAATCCTCCAAGTGAAACATCTGCAACTGGAAAACAAGAAAATCTTAATTCTTTCCAGATTTAAACCCATTTCCAGGCAAATGTCACCCAGACTCCATCGAGGACTCAGGAAGCAGAGTTCTTTATGCATCTGTTCAAATTGAAAAGGTTATTTCACTGTCTCCACGATGACTCTTGAACTGCAGGCAGAGCTAGGGGCTGTGTCCTGAATGAAGGGAGTTGCTAGGAGATAAAGTCCACCGTTTCAGACAGCATTGGTTGGAGTTATCTCTAATTGACAGCTCCTTACCCTAAGGGTCTAATTCTAACCTTGAGACCAAGACTATAATGAGAGGGCAGCTTTCTGTCACCCCTGTTTCTGGCTAAGGCAAGGAGATTACTGGCGGCCTGTTTTTCTGGGGTTTTGTTATGCTTCTTTAGGAGGGAGGCGCTGCCAGAGACACAGCGGCCGCTGTCTGCGGCTCCAGTTTGCGTCACTGAGCCCTTGTCTGATTCATGCCACCTGAATAAACTTTCTCTTTCACTTAAGATGGTCTCACTTTGAAATAATAAGGGTATGCAAGGAGGAGAAGCCTCCACTGAACTTTGAAATGATTTGGAAGTTGAGCAAGGAAGGTGGATTTCTTTAAAAAAAAAAAAAAAGGGTGTGGGGGAGGGAGTCAGAGGTAGGGGAGGAGAGAAAGGGAAGAAAGAAAGGGAACAGTATAGCTCCATGTTCGAATGCCAACTCCTTCCTCCCACAGTCATTAATAGCTTTCAGTAAGGTCTGTGCTGCTTATAAGATATTATTTAGGACTTGAAGTCGACAATAAAGCAACAAGCGACAGAAAGAAGAGATTAGCAGGCCTGGACAAGGAGGTATTTTCATATGACTGATCCTGCAAGTGTGTTGACTTATTTTTCTGCACAAGACAACATAGATCCGGGCAATGTATACAAAGGCTGAAGCTAACGCCTCGAATGGGCTGATGGGTCCTTTGCGTTTTGTGAGGCATCTGCGGAGGACACAGGCGAGAGGAAAGCAGCTTCCTGTGTGCAGGCTGATGGGACCCACGAGGACTGGGAGATCGCATTCCAATCTGAGGGTTTAGCTGTGTCTCTCACTGGACCTTGCCCACACCCTAAACATCAATGGCCAATTAAAAAAAATACGAAATTTGCATTTTGAATCTGGATGCTGTGAGTTCAGTTACAGCAAATCGTGACCCAGGAATTTCCTCCAACAGGAAAACTGTTATTTTAGAATGTTTTTCTGCTTCACAAACATATTTTAAATAAAGCATATACAATTTTATTAGAAATTGTAATAATTGAAATAATTGTAATAATTTGCACAAGAGAAGGATTGCTGAGGGTTCGTTTGAGTCTTGAGTGGGGTCTAGAATACTTCAAATAGGCAACTACCTGCAAAGCCAAAACACAAGGGACCAGAGATTCTGTTTGTCCTCTGTGAATACGAACACCAGAGTCGTGTATTTTCAACTCAAAAGAGGGAGGGGGGTGGATGCACAAGACCAAAATTAAAACATATTCTTGGGCAAAATATTATGCTATTCCAAATGTTTTTATTACAATTTCTACAAAACAGGGCTCTTTCTAAAGGAAGATATTATTTTTAAATGCAATATTTGAGAGAGTAAAACACACACACATCTCCACACAGTTTTAATTACATTTTTAGTCAACTTATAAAAATGCTTATAAAAGAAAAGAGGGCATAGCCAAGAAAATACGTTTAAAACGTTTAAGTATTACTTGTTGATTAAATGGTAAGACTGTCTTCTTGACTATCTTCTTTTTTTAAAAAAAATTTGGTCTTTATCTGGATGTAATTTTAATTTACAGAAGAGTTGCAAAAAAAGTACAAAAATCTCATACTGCTTACTCAGATTTGCCAATTATTTACATTTTGACCATCTGATTTCTCAACTTTTTTCTGTGTGTGTGTATTGATGGTTTTTTTTTTTTCCTTGAACCATTTGTCATGAGTTGAAAACAAAATGCCTCTTTACCACTAAATACTTCACTGTGTTTTTCCTGAGAATGAGAATGTTCTCTTACACAATCCCTGGACAATTATTCAAATCAGCAAATTTAACATTAATGCAAAACTACTATCTAATTTACAATCTATAGTCAAATTTTGTCAATTGTCCCAATAAAGTCCTGTATTGTAATGTTTTCACAGTCCTAGATAAATTCCAGGATCACATATTGCATTTAGTTATTTAGAGGAAATTTATGATGACTTCAATAAGAAAGATTTTTAAAGTTTATGCTTCAGTGCTGCAAGACAGTGCCAATATTTGATTATTTTTAATACTAAAAGTTTGGAGAAAGGAGCACCTCCTGAATAGTCAAGGCACTGGTTCTGTGATGTTCTGGTGTGCATGAGATAAATCTTGTCCTCCTCTAAAGAAAACTGGGATCCTTATTTTCTCATATCACCTAAAGCAAAAACCGATCATGTCAATTTTAAATAAACCTTTTGTAAAAAAAAAACTTGATCTTTTAAAAAATAAGAAATATCACTCGTTATAAAACATCTGTAGAAGTCACTGTGTATATCTCTGAAAAGATTCTTACAGGTGGGTTTCTTTCAGTGTTAGGAATTCTTCCAACACCGGTAAAAGAGGGGGAAAATGAGACAGAAAGAAAGATGATGAGTTAGAGAGAGAGAGAAGACACTGTAAGGGGATTAAACAATCAACTCAGGGCATAAGGAAATAAAACTGTGCAAAGAACAATGAGGAAAAATTAATTTTAAAAGTTTTGGTATCATCTTTATTATGACTATCACTTGTTTTTAAACACTTCTCTTGCAATTATAAATGCTCTCTCGTTCCTCCAGTCACATGGGCTTGTTTGGGGCTGCCACAGTCAGGAGGGAGAGAGCCAGCCACCCTCTTCCAAGTGGTCCTGGCTGTGTGTACACACGGGTCCATATGATGCCTAAGCTTTGAGAGTGTACACTCTTCCCATAGAGCTGTGCACAAAAACCTCAACTTATTGTTGAAATTTCTCACCTTCTTCTAATTCCACATGAATAAATCCCATCTAAAAGGTCATCATAGATGGATATAAAATTTCTAAAATTACTCGCCCTGTTTCTCAGTGGCATATGATGGGACCTTCTGCATTTCTTGCGTCGTGAAGCTGGACATGTCTGCACACACCCAGCTTCTGTCTCATAACTGCAGAGTGAGCATTCCCCTCTGTGCTGGTCACAGCAGCCAGTTGACAGCACCTTTCGCTCCAAGCATGTGTTTGCCAGCTCACAGAATTTTCTATGCAATTAAAAACAACATCCATTCTTTTCTCATGGACAATCATTTATTTACAAGCCAGCGAAGTTCATTTTTCATTTAAATAAAAGGGAAATTTTCCTTCACTTTAATTTAAGGTTTGTTTTTGTTTTTTAATTTACTTTGTGTTCCTGTTTCAAAGTAAACAACTGACTCTTGTTCATTGTTTGTTTGTTTGTTTGTTTTTGTGATGGAGTCTCGCTCTGTTGCCCAGGCCGGAGTGCAGTGGCACGATCTCAGCTCACTGCAACCTCCACCTCCAGGGTTCAAGCGATTCTCCTGCCTCAGCCTCTCGAGTAGCTGGGATCACAGGCATGTGCCACCACACCCAGCTAATTTTTTGTATTTTTGGTAGAGACGGGGTTTTACTATGTTGGCCAGGCTGGTCTCGAACTCCTGACCTCAGGTGATCTGCCCACCTCAGCCTCCCAATGTGCTGGGATTGCAGGCGTGAGCCACCTCGCCCTACCAGAACACTGTTTTTAGAAGTGGTTCCTGACCCCTGATGCTTCCTGCAGACAGGGTTGATGGGATTAGGAGAACTGGTGTTCAGTTTACTTCAGCTATAAAAAACTGGCAACAGATAACATACTTTTTAATTATCAAGAGATGTTTGGAGGCTGGACTGAGTCCCCACATGGGAGAGAGAGCTCTTGGAAATCACATTCTATAACATTCTAACAGATAATTGTTACACACTAATCTTATTTTCTTAAGAAGGTAAACAGATATGTGGAAATGCGTGCCCTTCACATTCACCTTAGTTATCTGGAACTTGGCTCTGGTCCCTGTTTCTACACTCAGGCATAACAGGCAGATTATACTCTAACATTCTAATAGAGATTAAGCAGTCCCTAGTAAGAGCAGTTCCTTTCTCCCCATCTCATAGAAGAAGAGAAAGGGTCCTCAGCTTGTAAGAGGAGACGATCAAAATCAGACCCCAGTGGTACAGGCGTGAGCAGGAAACACAACTCAAGTATGCACCTAAATGGGAGGAGCTCGTAAACAAAGAACTATTTTATGAAAAAGACCCGCAGAGCACGTGTGTCATCTCTAGTAGGCTAGTTGCTTTGGTTAATAGCAAACCTGGCACACACTAGGGTCAACTGTATCTTACCTTCTAAATGTATTTATTTATCACCCAAGACATTCTCTCAATTATCCTTTGGACCTCCATCATGTTTTATGTAGCAAAGTATGTACAGCAACACACACGAACACCCATGCACAAGCCCTTCCCTGCCTTAGGTAACGGGAAGGATGGGTTTCAGCATAGAGTTACCTCTCAAACACTGGCAAAGAGGGTAAAGGAACTCGGAATACCATAAGGTGCTAAGGAATGCAAACACTCCATGAATATCCGTCATTATTTGTCATCTACGCTGGGATTCTTTTTTACTTTTTATTGTGTGTGGTATTTTTTTTTAAATCATTGATATAGCCAGGCTGATCTACTGTGGGGAAATGTATATTCCTGAGTTTAATCAGAGGCTGACTTCATAGTATTCCTACAGTATTTATTTTCTTTCTTTTAAAATGTGTTTTTCCTCATTTTCAAAGGCAGCTCATCTCACCTCCAAAGCTTCCCCATTAGTTTCGTTTTGAGGTAAAGGCATTCCATCCCCTGCCGAAAGGCAAACGTGCCACTTAATCCATTAGCACCTTAGCTCAAAATAAGTAGTGCTAAAAATGAGTGTTGCTCAGAGGCCATTTTTGAAATATTGAGCCAAAAAGTGACTAATTTGGAATTTTCTCTTCGGTACCAGAATAGTGGAGCAGATACGGCGAAGGTAGGGCTGGGTGGCAGATGCCAGCTCGCATCCCGTGAGAAACCTAAGGGAGATGGTTGGCCTGGCTATCCCGGAGAGAACACATAGACACTGGAGGGGACCCACGCTGATTTTCTGGGTGGAAGCTTTTATTAGCAAAAAGAAGAAAAAAAGCTTATTTTCTGTGGCTGGAGTTGGAGATGTACAATAATCCTGACCTTAGGGAACTCAGAAGAAAACTAGTGATTAAACAGTGTGTTATGGGCGACATGCTACACTCTAATTATGTATAAACTGTTATGGCATCGCAGATGAGAGAAATTAATTCTCCCTTGTGGGGTTAGGGCTGACTTCACAGAAGAAGTGACATTTGCACTAGAACTTGAAAAGTGAGTGGGACTTTGCCAAGCACTTAAATGGGAAATATCACTCCAGGCAGCCAGAATAACTTAAGACTCAGGGGTGGTGTGAAATTTTATGCCATGTTCCTAGAATGATAGTAAACCTGGGTTGAGAGGGCACTGACTTCAGGGAAGAATGAACCAAAGCGGACCTGAATGCAGGAGGAAGAGCTGGTGGATTCAGTTGCATCTAGGCTGAGGTAGTCAAGGGGCTCTCACTCCAAGATGACATATTGAGCACCTGCTATGAATGATTCCTTGTCTGGGCACTCAGGATACAGAGTGAGCAGACATCATGTTCTCCGACACAGAATAAATAAATGGAGAATTTCAGATAGAGATGAGTACTATCAAAAGATGAAGTTTATTACCATCATAGTGATTCTCTGTGCAACGGGAATTGGAGGCTCTTTTCCATTGGGTTGTCAAGTAATGCCACTCTGAGGATATGGGGTTTGAGTGACAGATTTTCACTTGTCACCTGGGCCTGTGGGTCTGGTGCTCTCAGTCAAAGGAAGTTAAGACTGAAGTTATAATTGCCAGTGACGAGACTAGTTGACAGCATGTGGCTTCTGATAGCCTGCACCAGGAAAATCTCAGCATCACCTCTGTTGTATTCCTGCCAAAAAATAAGTATTCTGAGCAATCATAAGGAAACATTAGACTAATGCAAACTGAGAGAGATTCTAAAAAATAACTGGCCTATACTCTTCAGTGGTTGAAATCCGAATAAGTTCTGTTGATTATGTAATGCAATAGTATCATTATTTTTCGAATTTTGATAATTGTACAGTGCATATAAAAATAATGTCTATTTTTGAAAACGTACACTGAATTATTAGAAGTAAATGAACTGTTTGCAACTGTAATATATATAGTTCAGAAAAAATTATGTAAGCAGTTGTGCATATGTATATGAGGGAGAAAAATAAAGTAGGAGACAGAGAGGCTAGAGTGATAGGGTAATTGTGGTAACATGCTAACGTTTGAGTAATCTGGGTAAAGGAGTATCCAAGAATTCTGTAGTATTCTTGCCAGTTTTTGAAGAGTCTGAAATATGTCAAAAATACAAAAGAAAAACTGAAGATTGAAATTACAATTGTGAGACATACTGATAGGAGTTGAAGAATGGGAGTTGAACAGAAAATTAGGGAAAATATGAGTGGGGAAAGAAGAAAGCTAAGGACACATTCAGAGACGGAGGGAGTTGGACAGAGGAAGAAAAGAGAGACCTAAAGAGAGAGTGGAAGAGAATGTGACCTAGGTGCACAAGAGCTTCTCTAGAGCTCGGCCTTCATCATCCTAAGACTAATTTTTAATTTGTACGTGGGAGTCTAAAAGACCTCTCCATCAGGCCAGGCGCGGTGGCTCACGCCTGTAATCCCAGCACTTTGGGAGGCCGAGGCGGGCGGATCACGCGGTCAGGAGATCGAGACCATCCTGGCTAACACGGTGAAACTCCGTCTCTACTAAAAATACAAAAGATTAGCCGGGCGTGGTGGTGGGCGCCTGTAGTCCCAGCTACTCGGGAGGCTGAGGCAGGAGAATGGCGTGAACCCGGGAGGCGGAGCTTGCAGTGAGCCGAGATCGCGCCATTTCTTCCTGGGTCCTCCCGGAGACAGGTTGCCCATGCAGCACCAGCTGGATTCAAGCTCCCTGAGCTCCAGGAAGGTGGAATGAACATCCACTCGACGAGCCACCCTGCCTTGGAGAGGCCCCACCAGGCCAGGGCTTGCTGTCCTGGTGTTTCCCAGAAGCCAGAAGCCCCTTCCCGCTCTCCGCATCACAGGTCCCGGTGCCTTCTCTCCCACTCTTGCCGGCAGAGATGTCTGGTTCCGTATTCCATATAGAAGCCGCTCCTGCCTCCTACTGTTGTCAATGTGCGAAGAATGCCAGATTCAGGGTGTGCAGTTTCAATGGCCCTGGCTGCAATCCAGGGTCTCAGAGCTGGGAATGTGCCTTGCCAACCCACTCAGAAATTGTTCGGATGAAATCAAGGGAGGCCCGAATGTGAGAACCATGGCCAGCGGTGGCCTCACAGACCATTGGGCAGAAGTTTATCGTGTCTTGGAGGAGGGAGTCACATCCATATCGAGTTGGTCGGCTCGACTCTCGAGGGCCGTGCGGATGCTCCACACTCCTTTGTCTCTCAGTGCATCATTTCACAGTGTAAGTTGAAGACAGCAAGTTCTGGCAACAGCTTGAAGTTCCATCTGGCTAATGGAGAACTCGCTCTCCCGGTGCATATTGGTACCTAACCCCGGTCTTCTTTAGGATGACAGCTGGGGCATGATGCTGTGCTCAGCCTGCTGAGCGGTGTGCAATCCGATTCATCCTCTCCCGACCTGAGAAAGCTGAATTCCCCATTGAGAGCGACTGTGAAATGCCCCATTGTGAAGGCAGCTACATCCACCAACAATGAATGGCCGCCAATTTGGGGCTATTTAAATTAGGAGTCAAAGGTCTTCTGGATCTTTCCCATCAAAGATTAAATCCCTGGTTCCAGGAAAAGAGAAAGTGAAACTCCTATTATCAGGAAGCTATAGGAGGAACCATAAACCAGTGACACCGATGATCTTTTCCAATTAGGCTTATGTCACTTATAGTGGAAAACACTTAGCTGATGGCTTAGTTTTATTTTCCCTAGATTATATACAGAATCAATGCATTGGTGCTGATTCAACTAATTCTGATTGCTTTGGCTGGGTTAGTTTATTATTGCTCTGGATTAGGAACTTCCAGTTTCCTAATGCTTATAAAATCCAATCTAATTTTTTTCAGTCGGGAGTCCTAGGCCACCTCTCGACAGATGCCTTCCCTTCGTATGGAATCTCATTTTAACACTGCTCAAACCCAGCCACTACTATAATTTATCTTCCTGCTAATTTTGATTTATTTATTTATTTTGTGTTTCCAAGCCTCCCCAGATATGTGGTCCTGTTTTTCATTCTAATGGCTGTTTAGTCAGCAAATTGAAAATTGTCACCCAGTTGAAAATAGACAGATCCACATTCAAATGCTGCTACTGCTTCCTGCTAGCTAAATAATGATAGAAAATTTATTTAAACCTCTCTGACCCCCAGTTTTATTTCCTCTAAAAATGGGATATTCATCTCACAAGATATACTGCATTATTATATAAAATACTCAAGTAACTCACAGATGCAAATTGTCTAGCACGACACCAGGCATGTAGGGAGAGCGAAAGAAAGTTTGCTCAGTGCCCCGCCTCTGCACAAATCCCTCTGCTTCCCCTGCCTGTACAGTAGAAGCCTTTTCCTCTCTCTAAATATAAAATGCATTTATCCGTGTCAAACAATCGAGCCACTCAACTCTGTCTTGTGTTTTATTTTCTACAGTCGCTTCATGGAAATTCACCTTATAGGCCATTTGGGCAGAACAATCACTTGTTCTTTCATATTCTGTTCCAATACAGAATATTTATCTAATAAATATAAACCAGCTTCCCATATTCAGGGTTTGAAGTAGTGTCTCTGTGAGGCTGGGAAGTAAACGATTTATTTGTCTTACAAATAGAAAAGGGCATGATACTCTCAATTTCTGATAAATATGTAAATGAGCCAATTGACAGTAGCTAATAGAGTGTTCCCCACGCAGCAGGCCTCCAGGAAATGCTCCTGACTGACTGACAGGCAGAGATCACACAATTCCTGGATCTCAACCCCAGTGACAAAGAGAAATAATTCCCGAGTTGCAATAGTCTTCCATGTCTTGATTTTATTTTTTTAATTATCCACCCTCAGCAGTGCACAGGCTGTCAATGGGAAGCCATGCCACTGTTTCTAATCCCTGTGCCAACCAGTAACACCTGATGGCACTGGGCACAGGTTTTTGGTTCTGAAAATGTGGATTCAGAGCATTAATCATTAATTTATCCTTTTTAAATTTTTATTTGTATTTGTCCCAGTATTGTTGTATATATTTAAGGTATACAACGTGATGTTTCGATTACATATACATAAAAAGCGATTACTACAATTAAGTAAATTAACATATCTGTCACCTCATGAAGACACTGTGTGTGTGTGTGTGTATGTGTGTGTGTGTGCATGCACACAGTGAAAACACACAACATCTACTCTCTTGGCAAATTTTCAGTATCCAATAGAGTATTATGACCCATCAACCCCATGCTGTGTGTAGATCTCCAGGCTTATTCATCCTGCACAGCTGCAAGTTTGTCCTCTCTGATCTCCATATCCCCATTTCCTCCCCTCCTTACCCTGGTAACCACTGCTCTACTCTCTGTTTCTATTTATTTCATTTTCGTTTTGGATTGCACACACAAGTAACATCATTCAGTGTTTTTCTTTCCGTGTCTGGCTTATTTTGCTTACCATAATGTCTGCCAGGTTTATCTATTTTGTCTCAACTGGTACAGCCTCCATCTTTGTAAGGCTGAATAGTATTTCGCTGTACATATATACTGCCATCTCTTTATCCATTAACCTACTGATGAACACTCAGGTTGTTCCCATGATTATTATCGATAATGCTGCAATGGTTAGTTTCTATTAATTGAAGCTCATAGTTTTATCTTTCCTTCTTTGACATTTTTTCATAAAGGATATCTTCTTAGAACTATATTCTTTCATCCAATTGAGTCAGCATAGATATTAGATACGTACCTGCATCTCGACAATTCTATCCAATTATGCAATTCTATTATGTGAATATTTATTCAAAAGATTTCAGTCATTCAGCATTTACTAAGCACTTGCTGTGTACAGGAATCATACTAAATGCACAGGATACAGGTTACTTTAATATAAATTTATTAGATATTTTCCAATGAAGATATTGGGAAAGACAGATATGAAAAGCAATAATGCAACAGAAGGCGATGATGGAGAGATGGACAGGACCCAGTGAGAACTGGTCCTTTTAGTAGCATTATTTTAGTTTCTTTTTAAGAGATTTCAAAGAACTATGAATCATTCTCAATTATTTTCATAAATGTGAAAATATTTTGTGAACTATGTAACAGTAAGTGTACTTTTATCCAAGACATTTATTGAGTATAATTTGCCTACAATGAAATTTACAATTTTTTATTTGCACCGTTTGATGAGTTTTGACAAAGGTAAACACCTTTTTTTGTTATCATTCAGTTCGTATCTATGAAATCTTTGCCAACCCTATGAGGATTTTCTTTTATGTTTTTTTTCTGGAAACTTCACCATTTAAGTTGTCATACTTATATTCATGAGCTATTTGGAGTTGAGGTAAGGGTAGATATTATTTTTTCCACCTGTTCCAGGAACACTTATTGACAAAATTATCTTTTCCCTCATTAAATCACTTTGGCAGTTTCTCAGAAACTCTAATTTTAATATCAAATACAAAAATACAGACTTTTAAAATGTTTCCATTTAAACATAATAAATTCAGTAATGTTTTGAGTCACTTTTAATTTTATTATTCAAAATTGTATTTGTTTGAAATGTAGTTTACAAGTGTGAGACATTAATCACTCTTCAGCCTTTGATATATTTTTATTCAGTTATTCTTTGCCGTAATTTACAGGTTGGAAACTAATAGAATAGGACACTCTTTTCTTAGCTTGCTCAACAGCTTCACAAGTTTCTCACTTGGATCCCCCCAGAGAAACGCCTGATGAAAGGACTTGGAGGCAGGTAGCGGTTTCCAAGTGATCTCAGGAAGCACAGGTAAAAGACAGAGCCAACTGTGTGCCTTGGGAAAAAGAGAGAGAGCCAATTGCACTCAGTGAGTGGCCGTGGGGCTCGATCCCTCAGAGAAGCTCGGTGGAACACACCCTGAATTGTCTTGCTGAGCCCCACTGTCCACACTCCCAGCTGCTGGTGTATGAGAGTGCTCGTGCATTCTGCTGCCCAGGTAGCTGCAACGGTGCCCAAGAAAGCCTCAGGCAGAGGAGCTGAGCTCATGGGTATCTGAGGTAGGAAGTATCCATGTGCTAGAATTGTGATGATGCTGAAGTGGCCCAGGACCCTCAGGGGATGCCACAGCAGCGTGCACACCGTGTGCCTCAGGGCAGGATGTGAGAGCTGTGTCATCCAAGCACAGTTGATGTGTGTGTTGGGTGAATGGGGTCTGGTAGCATTGCGCAGGAGAAGGAGAAGGGTCCTACATCTAATTTGGGCCAGGTCCTGTCTGTTCCCCTTGTCCTCAATGATTGGCCCAGCTGGAAGGAAGGGACTCATCCCATCCTTCTATCCCCAGCAGGCCAGCGTAGGCAGTAGAGAAGTTTCTCCTATCTCCCAGGGAATGAGCCTGTGAGAAAAACACCAGAATCTTGTCTAGGAGTGAACACTGGGCCCGGCATCATAAACCCATGAGAATACTGGTAAATACAGAAAATGTACACAAAATAAGCAGGGTTAGAACCCTGCAAAGGTAAGAGCAAGAAGTAGGAGTGGGTGAAAACAACTCATGTGCGTTTTATGAGATACCTTCCCCACTGAGCTCATCAAGTCTCTGCAAATCTATCGTTAGAGTTTTATTTTTTATTTATTTTTTATTTTATTTATTTATTTATTTTGAGACACAGTCTCACTCTGCTGCCCAGGCTGGAGTGCAGTGGCGGGATCTCGGCTCACAGCAAGCTCCGCCTCCCGGGTTCACACCATTCTCCTGCCTCAGCCTCCCAAGTAGCTGGGACTACAGGTGCCCACTACCATGCCCAGCTAATTTTTTGTGTTTTGGTAGAGATGGGGTTTCACCGTGTTAGCCAGGATGGTCTTGATCTCCTGACCTCGTGATCCACCCGCCTTGGCCTCCCAAAGTGCTGGGATTACAAGCATGAGCCACCCCACCCGGCCATTAGAGTTTTATTAATGTGACTAATACACTGTTGTCTTAAGAGGGACACCAAACCTACGATACCAGGCACAGTTACTTTAATATAAATGTATTTATCTACTCTCTGGCAGCAGTTCCAATCTGAGAAACCCTGAATAAACACAGAATACTACAATTCTGAATGATGAGAGTTTCAGGGGAAAAAAATCTCCCGTTGGCTGTGTGGAAAGGGGAGGAGCGCAGGTGGAGGGAGGGAAGAGCTACATAGCCAGTCTCCAACTCGCAACTGGGTTTCATTCATCCTCAATGGCCCCATTATAAGTTCCACAGCTACCATCAGGGATGACCCATCAACACTGTCCATGTCCAGCCTCTAAGCCTGACCCTGCTGGACTCCTCAATATTTGGGGGTTCTTGTTCAAGTAGTGCCATTGAGAAAATGTATGTGATAGGCCAAGAAGCCACCTGTTGAGTTCACAAGTCAACAGAAGCACTGGCCCAAGAGCCAGGCAGAGGCAGCTTCAGGAGGGGACCAAACTCATGAATTTGGTAGCTGAGTTACTTTAACTGATGAGATAAGGATGAAGACATAGAGCTCAAGAAAGGTAAGTGCAGAGTGTTTCGTGTGCTCCGCTCCATGCAAAACCCTTACGTTGTGTCTGACACAAAGTGGGTGCACGTCAGCATTTCCTTCCTAAGCAGTGAGCTGCAGATGGCACTAAGTAATTCAAGACTAAGTTTCTGTTGGAGAGTGTGTGGCAGGGCACTTGGTAAACATGGTGGTGTTGGGTGATGCTGTGAGTCCTTCACAGGAGCACCAGGATGAGCTCTTGGGTAGAAAATACAATTACTTTCCTTGGTTGTCTTAAACTCAGTTGATTTCCAGAAGAATACGTAGGAAGAGATCAGAGAAAGCAATCCCGGTCACCAAAGTGGAAGCCTGGGCATCCTCACAGTGCTTCCCTGTCCCTCACTCAGCCCTGTGTCTTTTGTCTGATGGAACAGGAGCATCACCATCTTGGATAAGTATGCCATTTTAAGTTTCCCCTTGATCAAAAACCACCTGAATCCAAAGGGCATCATCCTATGGCTAAGGTCGGCATGACCATAAACCACAAATAACATCTCCGACCAGAAACTTTCCAAACCCCTCCCTGACCAGAAACATGCCAGCCTCGAGATAACCTCCCCTCCGGCTGGAAAGATGTCAGGTCCAGGATAACATTCCAGGTCTGGAATGTTTCTCTTCCCAGAAACATTCCAACTCTGCCATAAACTTCTCCCCGACACAGAAACATTCCAAGCTTGTGATAAGCCCCCTCACCCTAAAACCAATATATACTCTTAGTCTGAAAGAGAGAGCACTCCTGACTGAAATCAACCAGAAGTCCCTCTCAGGTTTACTTCTCTAAAATAAGCCTATCTTTGACTGTTGAGCCACATTTCATGTTTCTTTCCTCTTTCTTTAACTCTTACACTGTCTCCTCAATGTATGTCCCAATGCTTGCTGCTCTCTTTCCAACGTCATGTGTCCCCCAGTCCTTTCTCCTGTGGCTAGCAGAATCCTCAGTCTTACATTTGATTATGATACTCTGCTTTGACCTCCCAAACATTTGATTATGATACTCTGCTTTGACCTCCCAAAAGTTGAGTAAGGAAACTGCTAGTCATTTCCCAATATCTGTTGGTAACTTTTTTTCTCATAGTAGAAGAAAGGCACAAAGACAATGAGAAGAAAACCTGTCCCAGGTATCCTCGCAGCTGTGGGTGGCAGTCAAGTTTATGCTGATAATTGAGATAAAGGAGGAAAGTTGATGGCAGCTGCTGAACCCTCCCTAATCAGACAGTTGCATTCACCTTGGGCTTTTTCTTCTTTATACCTCCTCTTTCCTTGTGGACTGGCTAAATAATTCCAGGAATTGGAACCAGAGATTTAAACATCCTGACATATGCCAGCTTCAGCTTCCCCTAGTTCAGGCTTTCTTCATAATGAGGCTCAGAGACTTAAAAGGCCTAATGCCCAGTGCTACAAGAGGTTTAATGTGTCCACAGTGTGGTTTGTGTGTGTTGGAGAGTTAGGACTGGGGGGTCAGGGGTAAAAAACGATGACTGGACAGGGGTCAGCCAATCCAAGGAAGGTTGGAGGCAGTTACTACAGAGATTGTGAGAAGTTTGGATTTTTAATATGTTGGTACTGGAGAACAATAAAATGTCTTGAAATTTAGGTAATGCTAGCAGATTTATAATAACACATTATAAACAGACTATGTTTAAAGAAGACAAGGGCCACTCCTGCATAATCGACAATTCATAAACAAAAGTTTACTTTTTTTTTGCTGTTACCTGTTGGATCAAATTCTTAGAGAGAGACCTGGAACAATGGGGTATAAATCAGTCTATATTTTTTTCTGGTTCTTAATGTGGCTACTTTTAGACTGGGTGGCACAAAGAACCATAGATTAAGATTCACAAAATCAGGGTCTACTTGTAGCGCATTTGTAAGTCACTAGAATTGGAAAAAGTCGCCTAACATTCCTGAAGCTTTGTAAATCTTGGAAAATAACACAGCAGAGACCCTCCTTCCAGAAGTTGTCACGGGAACCCAATGTATTCACATACATGAGTGAAATTTGTGTATATTCATGCACTATTAATATGTGCTATTATTTTACAGATAAAAATAAGTGGCTAAAATATTCTAAGGTTTTTATTTGAATAAGAAAAATGTGTCAGCTGATGCGGTGGCTAACGCCTGTAATCCCAAAACTTTGGGAGGCCTAGCAGGGTAGATTATAAGGTCAGGAGATTGAGAACATCTTGGCTAACATGGTGAAACCCCATCTCTACTAAAAATACAAAAATAAGCCAGTCGTGGTGGCCCACACCTGTAGTCTCAGCTACTCTGGAGGCTGAGGCAGGATAATCGCTTGAACCGGGAAGGCGGAGGTTGCAGTGAGCCCAGATCACGCCACTGCACTCCAGACTGGGTGACAAGAGCAAAACTCCATCTCGAAAAGAAAAGAAAAGAAAAGAAAAGAAAAGAAAAGAAAAGAAAAGAAAAGAAAAGAAAAGAGAAAAGAAAAAAAAGAAAAGAAAAGAAAAGAAAAGAAAAGAAAAGAAAAGAAAAGAAAAGAAAAATGTATCATTCCAGATATCAGTTAAAAACACATAGAATATATCTGTTGGTCTCAGTAAAGATAGTAAATGGGCCCTCTGAGCGCATGCATCGTTTGAAAGCGTCGTGACCGCTGTCTGTCTGATCATGACTTAGAGATGTAATTCAGCAAATCTTTTCTGCTTTCTTCCAAGAAATCTAATAAAACCATTTCTAGGAAAAGACTATGTGGTTAAGGTCTACCAGAGAAGAATACGTATTCAGAATTTCGCCTCCAGGTCCAAATAAATAGATTTCCTTATTATTGCTACAATCTGATCTCCAATGTATAAAATGTGGATAAAATAATAAAAGTAAATGACATAAAGTAGAAAACAGCAGAGCTAAAACACAAAAATTTTCAAAGAAATGATCTGGATGATCTGAAATACCTTGGTGAAATTTCTTCGAATAATAATAATAATAAACGGGGGGTAGGATGTTTACGTAGTTCAGCGTCCTGCTCTGCTTCCCTGGGGGGATGAAATCTCATTCTCCCCTGGGTTGTACTAACCCTACTGCATATGTATTGACACGAAATTGCCTGCAGAGGAATCACAGCTTGGGGGAAAGCTCTGTGGAGGACTAAGGTGAATAAGAATTTCCCTGTGCTGAACTGTGTTTCCTTACAGGTGAAGTTCACATTTAAAATGTCTTCTAACCAGGGGGGCAAGTAAAATTTAACTGAAACCAAAAGAAAGCAAAAACCCTTGGCTTCTATTTCTATCTCTCATTTCTCATTCAGCAACATTCACTGTGTGTCTACTGCATACAAGGCCTGATGTAGACATGAACGAGAGTGAAATCTACATTCCCCACTTCTTAATATCTGAGAGACAAGATGTGTACTTTAATTAATATAAGATACAGAACGTTGAGGTTCCTTAAATGCGTTGCTCCATTCAGAAGAGAAATTACATTCAAACACTGTGAGGGGCATTAGGGGATCTGCAAAAGCAGAATAGAAAGGTAGCTATTAAGTTGTGCTACGAAGAAAGCTCAGGGTTAAAGTTTGAAGGTTTGTGAATGAGTAGATAATATAGTCTCAGTACAGGCAGCAAAGCTAGGCTGGGGAGGATGTGTGTTGGGATATTAGTAAGGTGGGCTTATATAGAGAAGGTTGGAGAGGGAAGGGGCATGCTGGAAACAATTGGGAAGCTCAGCTAGACTGACAACTGCATGCATATCACTACATTAGTTCATTTTCACACCGCTATAAAGAACTACCTGAGACTGGGTAATTTATGAAGAAAAAAGGCTTAATCGACTCACTGTTCCCCATGGCTGGGGAGGCCTCAGGAAACTTATGATCATAGTGGAAGATGAAGGGGAAACAAGGACCTCCTTCACATGGTGGCAGGAGACAGACAGAGAGGGAGAAAGTGCCAAACACTTTTAAACCATTAGCACTTGTGAGAACCCCCTCACTCTCACAAGAAGTACATGGGAGACACCAGCCTTATGATCCAATCACCCCCACCAGCTCCCTCCCTCAAAATGTGAGGATTATAATTTGAGATGAGATTTGGGTGGGGACACAGAACCAAACCATATCAATGACTCTGTGGGGGACACAAAACCAAGAAAGTTTATAAAGAGAAGAGTGCCAGTAACAGTGGTGTCTATAAAAAGAAGGAGAGAGAGAGAGGAGCCAGGGCCTGCACACGGAGGAGGTTCCTGCCCTTTCCAGCACTGGCACAGGCATTCAGTCTTACGAAGAGAATTTTGCTGCAAAGACCCAGCCTTGGATATGAGAAATTACATTTTCAAAGTCATGTAAATGATCATTGGGAAGTTTGGCATTTGGATTTAGCTCTTTCTTGAATCAATGCTTTTTTTCTTGACACCATGCCATGAATTGTATAGAGTTATCTCACACTATTTAAAATGTTAACAGTAAATATGATTCTAATATGCATCTAAGAGAACCATAACAGAGAGGTAGAAGGTATGGCTGTAAGATATTTAATAAATATTACTTATACAAAATAATGGCAATCACAATAATTGTTATGTGCAGCAGGTCCTCACACAGAGTCATTTTGTTCAGCATCAGTTTGTAATAACATTGATGAGAAAAAATTCGATTCTCATGGGGGGCTTTTGTCTGTGTGGAGCAGGCATGTTCTCTCCATGTCTGCATGGGTCCTTTCAATGTCCTTTGGTTTCCCCCCCTCATCTCAGAGATGTGTACCTTTGGTTAACTGGTGTGTCTCAACGGTCCCAGTGTGAGTGAGTGTGGTTGGGTGTGATTGTCCCTGCAATGGACCTATGACTTGTCCAGAGCTGATTCTTGCCCTTTGCTCTGAGCCAATGGGACAGGCTCCAGCCACCTATGATCTTGAAGGAGAATAAGCAGAAACATAATCATCCGTTTATATGAATCTTTCTTAAATGTGTCTATAGCTCACATTGATTTGTTTAATATTAGAAGTGTTTCAAGTCTTTCTTTAGATGTTTGGCGATGTTTTTGTGACCAGAAATAGTCCTTAGGAACCTAAGTCTTATTTCTATCAGTTAGCTAATAGATAGATTGGTTTGCTTATATGTCATTTGGCTTCAAGACAGTTTTGAAAAACTTATCCACAACATTGAGCTCTAACTGTATTACACAGCTATTACAGGCCAGGGTTTACATGTATCACTTCTTACTATGCATTATTTTCAGAAGAGTGCTGTGAGATTGACAACACTATTTCCTCATTTGACAGAGGCAACTGAGGCTCACAGAGGCTCACAGAGTGGCCATTTGAACATCTGTATTGACCATCACACAGTAAGTGACAAGGACAAATTCACATCTGCTTCTCACCTGGATTTCATTAATTCCAAATGCCAGATATCTGCTAATTTTTTATAGAAATGCAAAAGTTAACACTCCTGCTGATAAGTCACTGAAGAACTAAAGCAAAGGTTTAAAAAGTGTACATTGGGACTTGCCTCCTTCTCTCAATTCCATCTTTAAAGTTCATGTCACAAGATTATGCTCACAGCTTTTCTTCAGAAAACTCCATTTGTTCCTCCTCCTTTCATATCATCAACCCCCTCCATGATAGACATGTCCACAAAGACTTTCAAGGTGTTGTAGGATAACTCAAATTAACCTCACAGTCCAAAGTCCCAGTTCCCCAACTGCCTTTGTCCTCTATGTACACCTGCGTTTCCTGAGGTCAGAGCTGCATGCTGGGAGCAGAGGGCTATAAAAAGGCAAAGTTATCAAACTCCTCCATCCTGACTCTGGGCAAATAGACTTGTACACAACTGAATTACACTTCAGTGGGTTTAATGCAACATAAACTACACATAAACTTCAGAGGACTCATGGCAGAAATGAATCCTGAGCTGTTTGGGACAACAAAAAAGGCAATCTTCAACGGGCTCCCAGTGGGAAGAAAGTGATTCTAGGCAGAAGACACCATCTAGGCAGTGACATGGTAATGTGAAAGCAAGGTATATACGGTTTAAAAACTTCCCACGCTATCATTGTCTAAAAGTGAAATGAAAGCAGTCTATCCAGAGGCGAGCCTGGAGTGATTCGGTGAAGCCAATCATGAAGGCTTTGTATTGCAAGCTCAGCAGCTTTGTCTTCACTTGCAGGCCTGGTAACCCTCCCTCTAAGAAACAGAAGCTTGCTGGTAGTCACTACTTACTATTCGGTAACATATATTTCAATAAGGAAGTCATAAGACTAATTAAAAAATTAATCAGTGCTCTGCTCAACATGAAGAGTCAAAGTGCTACTACATTAAGCTATAAGCCACTTTATGGCTTGTTCTTCAGGGGCTAATTAATATCTTGTGAAAGAATAACACAAAAGCAACCATGTGTCCCACTGGAATATGTCAAGTTCTCAGTCCAGAGCAAAGGCTCATAGTTGTGACATTTTTATGCTGACGAGGAGTCACGAATATTTGTGCTGTATCAAGGCACATGCAGAAGAGTTCAGCAATATTCCTTATTTTTCAGGTAAGTAACAATGGGTGCTATGACAAACTGACCTCTCAATCTCAGTGATTTAACAAATTGTCATGCATACCTAGCTTCCATTGTAGCATCATAGCTTGGTGTGGTTAGTGCAGGCACTCAGGGTCCCAGGCTCCCTGCTGGCCTGTTCCCAGTCTCCACGGTGGACTCTGTGCTGTCTAGCTCTTTTGTGGCCTCAGGTTGCTACCCCAGTCACAGTCACTGCTCTTGTGCGGTTTTTAGGTACAAGATGATGAAGGCTGGCTGGTACCTACTGCATGCGGCATTGTGTTGAATTCGTTCTTCGGTGCCTGTTCTTTTGGGTATTGATGTAAAATGCAGAACTCTTTCTACGTCCTGCTCAGACTTATGTGTCCATTTCCTTGCCCCCATGCCTGATCCTCTTGCCTCTGGCCTCTCATCTGGTCTTTAACAAAGGCATGAATTAAATTTGACCCTTGGACAACTCAAAAATTAGGGGCACCAATCCCACCTTCCCCACAGTTGAAAACCCACTTATAACTTTTGAGTCCCTAAAACCTTGACTACTGTTAGGCTACTGTTGACAGGAAGCCTTACCAATAATATAAGTAGTCCACTGAGAAATATTTTATGTGTTATACATGTTATATGCTGTATTCTTACAATAGAGTAGGCTAGGAAAAAAAGTGGTATTAAGAAAATCATTAGGAAGAGAAATATATTTACTATTTATTAAGTGGAAAAGGATCATCATAAAGATCTTCATCCTCATCATCTTTATGTTGAGTAGGCTGAAGAGGAGAAGAAAGAGGTTGGCCTTGCTCTCTCAGGGGTGGCAGAGGTGGAAGAGACGGAGGAGGTGAAAGAGGGGGCAGGGGAGGCAGGCACACTCAATGTAACTTTACAGAAATGCATCGTAATTTCCGTCTAAATTTATTACTTTTTTATTTCTCTCAAAATGTTTTTATATGGTACCAATCCTTCCACTGTTTGCTTTAGTTTCATTCCTCATAACATAGAAGGGTCCATGTGGTAAAAGAAGCAAAAGCCAAAAGCTGCTTGAATAGTCGGAACCCTCTGCCATATTGCCCAGTGTCAATTTGTTTTCTGCACTGCTTCCCCTACAGCCTCTCCCTCACTGTCTGGCACTGGTTTGGAAGCACTCATATTCATCAAGTCATCTTGTGTTAGTTTCTCTGCTGTGGTGGCTTTTAGCTCTTGGGTTTTTCAAGATCCATATCTTGAAACCCTTCGCCCTTCACCTTGTTCACCACATCTACAATCTCATTTGTGATGTCCTTGATTGGCTCTGTGGTAAGTCCTGTGAAGTCATGTGCAGCATCCGGACATACTTTTCTCCAGCAGGAATGTGTTGTTTCAGGCTTGATAGTTTTCATGGCTTTCTAAGTAACAACAATGGCCTCTTCAATGGTGCAATCTTTTCAGACTTTTATGACTAGTTCTCCCTATTTGGGTTCGCCTCCATGGCGTTGGCAATCCTTTCCACAGAATACCATGTTTCATGAGCCTTAAAGGCCCTGATGACACCCTGATCTAAAGGTTGAATTAGAGACATTGTCTCTAATGTGGCAAATAGACTACTTTGACACCACCAGGTTTGAACTTAAGGGGTTCTGGGTAGCTGGGGGCATTGTCCCATATCAAACAATCTTTAAAGTACCTTACTGGCAAGGTATTTACTTTCTGATTTCAGGGACAAAGCATTGAAAGAATCTATCTTGAAATAAGTTTCTTGTTGACCAAGCCTTCTTGTTGTACAACCAAAGACTGACAGCTGATGTTTATCTTTCCCCTTCAAGGATCAGGAGTTATAGATAAGGGCATTTTCAAAAGCAGTAGAGTTAGTCTATCCCTTCCTGACTTAAGTCCTGGTGCTCATTTCTTTTCCTTATTAATAAATGTTTTTTTGGAATTTTTTCCCTGAAATAAGTCCTTCTGCCTACGTTGAAAACCTGTTCAAGCAGACGTCCTTTCTCCTCAATTATTTTCTTAGTGGAGTCTGGGAACTTGCCTTCTGCCTCTTGGTTGGCAGAGGCTGATTCTCTTGTTATCACGAAAATTTTTAAGCCAAATCTCTTTCTAACTTTATCAAACTATCCTTTGCTGGCATTAATTTCTGCATCTTCCTTTTGCTTTAAGTTGTCATCCAATGACTTCTTTTGCTTGACTCAGATTATAATGTATAGATATGCCTTTCTTATAGTAATCCTGCACCCACATAAAACTTTGTTTTCAATATGAGATGAAAAGGTAAGATATATTTGTGTGTGTGTATATATGTATATATATGTGTGTGTGTATATGTGTGTGTATATACACATATACATAAATATTTAAATAGACTTATAGTCACTGAATTTTTTCCCAAAATGTCTTCATTTGTTGATTCCTTGTTAGCTTGGGTTTCATCTTCATTAAGGCCATTTTCATTAAGAGTTTTATCTTCATTAAGGGTTTATATTTCATATATAAAATACATTATAAATGTATACAGATATGTTTATAATGTATACAATGTATTATATATGCATATACATATATGTAGGTAGAAAGCAAGAGAGAGAGAGACAGAGAAAGAGAGTGACAGTACAGCAAAGGAGATTTTGTTGTGTTTCTGTGTAGAACCTTGAGTAATACAATATGGGGAGGGTGGGTTAGAAATAATTGGATTTTCCAAACTACAAGGCCTTGATTTTCATATTCTCTTTTATTTCTGCTTATAACCTGGTTCTTTCTTTCTTTAATTTGTCTGTTTTCAGCTATACCTTGCTAAATTCAGCAGCTAATAAAACAACATAATCAAGATGCAAATTCCTTCATAAAAGTTTTACTAGAGCCACAGGATCTAAAAAGTAAAAAGAAAAGTTTCAAAGTGGAAAAAACCATTTTTAATATTTGCAACTGATGATAAAAAATTAAACAATTTTATAAAGATTACTTCAAAGCAATAAGAAATGCACAAAATTCAACAGAACAATGGGCAGATATAAACAAGTATTTTACAGAACAAAAAACACAAATAGGAAATAAACATACAGAAAGATCAAAGTGCTTAGTGGTCAAGAAAATGTAAGTCAAGAAAACAATGAAATTAATTATATACTCATTCTTTTAGATAATTTTAAAAAAATCGTCACAAGAATTTTCATATCAGGACCCTGTAAAATGTAAAAATCTGAAAACAATCTCGAAGTATATTCAAAGAAAATAGAAGAATGAGCTATAACTGTTACAGCAAAATGGCTTAATAACGGTGATGTGGTTAATAATGGTAAATAACAATGATATGGATGAAATTTAGAAATATAAATTTAAGTAAAAAAAGTAAATCCAAAAAGACTGTTGAAAACACATTTTTTTGTAAAGTTGTAAACAACTAAGATAAAGTATACAAAAATATTGGCATAATAAACCTAGATAAGAAAGCACACAAAGGAATGATGATGAACATGGAGGGGGCAATGTGTGTTGTCTCCCATGGGGTTGTCATGGGAATGAGATGGAGAAACTAAATGGTGAAATGTAGGTTATGTTCAAGGCTCCAGCTTTTACTTCTTATGGTATGTTTGTGCATACATATTAAAATATACTAAATAAATAATTTGCTAGATAAATGATTCTGGTCCCTATTTGGGTTAATGTGTTTTTCATGAAACAAAATGATTAACCTAAAATCTAATTACGTGCAGAATAGAACAAGTTCAGAAACTAGAAAGTAAGAAAGAAAGAAAGGGAGGTTGCAGGGGAGGAAAGCAGTAAGGAAGGGAAAGAATAAATTTTTAGTAAACCAAGCAGAAAAATCAAGCTTCCTAAAAGTGGTGAAATTAGTCTTATCACATACTGTTCAGCAGCAACAGTCACTGCCAGAAATCTGCCAATTGATTTATTTCTACTAATTTTTTAGGGACAGAAAAAGTGAGCCAAGATAATTTCATGCCCAGTTGGAAAATTTTTTATTGTGAAAAGGAAACAAGAAGATATCCTCAAACATGAATATACCTAAGGAATGAAAACTCCATATGTTCTTTTAAAGTGTATACATATATATGTGTATATTTATTAAATAACTAACCCCTTAGAAGATAAACAGAGATACAATGGTAAAAAGAAAGTGTGTTTTTCTTAGTGCAGCAAACAGTGGGGCACCTCTAATGAAATCCTGAGGGCAAGAAAGGGACCCAGTTCTCCCATATGCACCTGAGATGCCTGTCAGGTATAATGGCAGCATATGGACGAGAACTGTTTGACCTTGATGAAGATGAAATCCAACCAAACAACGAATCAACAAAAAAAATGAAAAAAAGACATTTTGGAAAATAATCAGTGATTATGAGTCAATTAAATTAAAAAATGTGAGCTATACAACAATTCTGGCTATAACACTGAATGTAAATTTAATAAAATGCGTACTAAATACAATTTTTAGAATCAGGAAGTGGGAAGGGAGGAATGTAAGAGGGTAATTTCTTTCATTTATAATATTATATGATAAACTAATACTGTGTAGAATTGAAACAAAGATTTAAATTGAAATATAATAGTGGCAACCTCTGATTGTTTTATTGTTGTATTTATTTATATTTCTCTATCATTCAGAGGTTTTTTTAATTTTTAGGTTTTTTTATTTCAATAGGTTTTGGGGGAACAATTGGTGTTTGGTTACATGAATACGTTCTTTAGCGGTAATTTCTGAGATTACGGTGCACCCATCACCCAAGCAGTGTACACTGTATCCAATGTGTAGTCTTTTATTCCTGCCACCCCCAGCCCTTTCCCTTGTCTCCAAAATCCAATGTAGTACTCCTATGCTTTTGCATTTTCATAGCTTAGCTCCCACATATGAGTGAGAACATATGATGTTTAGTTTTCCATTCCTGAGTTACTTCACTTAGAATAATCGTCTCCAATTCCATCCAGGTTGCTGTGAACGCCATTATTTTGTTCCTTTTCACAGCTAAATGCTATTCCATTGTATATGTATATATACCACATTTTCTTCAACAACTCACTGATTGGTGGGCATTTGAGCTGATTCCATATTTTGGCAACTGCAAATTGTGCTGCTATAAACATACATGTATCTTTTTTATATAATGGTTTATTTTTTATCTGGGTAGATACCAAGTATCTGTAGTGGGATTGCTGGATCAAAGAGCGATCTACTTTCAGTTCTGTAAGGAATCTCCACACTGTTTTCTATAGTGGTTGTACTAGTTTACATTCCCACCAACAATGTATATGTGTTCCCTTTTCACTACATCCATGCCAACATCTATTTTTTTTTTTTTTTTAGTTTTTGATTATGGCCATTCTTGCAATACTCAGGTAGTATCCCATTGTGATTTTGACTTGCATTTCTCTGATAATTAGTGATGTTGAGCATTTTTCCCTGTGCTTGCTAGCCATTTGTATATCTTCTTTTGAGAATTGTCTGTTCATGTCCTTAGCCCACTTTTTCATAGACTGTTTGCTTTTTCCTTGCAGATTTGTTTGAGTTCTTTGTAGATTCTGGATATTAGTCCTTTGTCAGATGTATAGATTGTGAAGATTTTCTCCCACTCTGTGGGTTGTCTATTAACACTGCTGACTATTTCTTTTGCTGCGAAGAAGATTTTTAGTTTAATTAAGTCCCATCTATTTATCTTTGATTGTGTTGCATTTGCTTTTGGGTTCTTGCTCATTAAGTTTTTGCCTAAGCCAATGTCTAGAAGGTTTTTCCTGATGTTGTTGTCTAGAGTCTTTATGGTTCTATGTCTCAGATTTAAGTCCTTGATCCACCTTGGGTTAATTTTTGTATAAGTGAGAGATGAGGATCCAAGTTGATTCTTCTACATAGGCCTTCCGAATTATCCCAGCACCATTTGTCGAATAGGACGTCATTTCCCCACTTTATGTTTTTGTTTGCTTTGTCAAAGATCAGTTGACTGTAAGTACTTTATTTGTGGGTTCTCTATTCTGTTCCATCGGTCTATGTGCCTATATTTACGTCAGTACCATGCTTTTTTGGTGACTATGGCCTTATAGTAGAGTTTGAAGTCAGGTAGTGTGATGCCTCCAGATTTGTTCTTTTTGCCTAGTCTTGCTTTGGCTTTGTGGGCTCTTTTTTGATTCTGTATGAACTTTAGGAATTTTTTCTAGTTTCTTGAATAATGATGGTGATATTTTGATGGAAATTGCATTGCATTTGTAGATTGCTTTTTGTAGTGTGGTCATTTTCACAATATTGATTCTACCCATCCATGAGCATGGGATGTGTTTCCATTTGTTTGTGTCATCTGCAATTTATTTCAGCAGTGTTTAGCAGTTTTCCTTTTAGAGCACTTTCACATCCTTGGTTAGGTATATTCCTAAGTATTTTATATTTTTTTGCAGCTATTGTAAAAGGGGTTGCATTCTTGATTTGATTCTCAACTTGGTCGCTGTTGGTGTATAGCAGAGCTACTGATTTGCGTACATTAATTTTGTATCCTGAAACTTTGCTGAATTCATTTATCAGTTCCAGGTGCTTTTTGGATGAGTCTTTAGGGTTTTCTTGGTAGACAATCATATCATCAGCAGACAGTGACAGTTTGATTCAGATGCCCTTTATTTCTTTCTCTTGTTTGATTCTTCTGGCTAGGACTTCCAGTACTATGTTGAATAGAAGTGGTGAAAATGAGCATCCTTGTCTTGTTCCAGTTCTCAGAGGGAAGGCTTTCAAGGTTTCCTCATTCAGTATAATGTTGGCTCTGGGTTTGTTGTAGATGGGTTTTATTACCTTAAGGTATGTCCCTTCTATGTCGATTTTGCTGAGGGTTTTAATCATAAAGCGATGCTGGATTTTGTCAAATGCTTTTTCTGCATCTGTTGAGATGATCATGTGATTTTGTTTTTAATTCTGTTTATGTGGTATATCACATTTATTGACTTATAAATGTTAAATCATTCCTGCATCCCTGCTGTGAAACCCACACGATCATGGTTCATGGTTGAGTACCTTTTTTTTTTTTTTTTTTTGAGACAGCATCTTGCTCTGTCACCAGGCTGCAGTGCAGTGACATGATCTCAGCTCACTGCAACCTCCACCTCCCGGGTGCAAGAGATTCTTCTGCCTCAACCTCCCGAGTAACTGGGACTACAGGCGCATGCCACCACGCCCAGCTAATTTTATTGTATTTTTAGTACAGACGGGGTTTCACCATATTGGCCAGGATGGCATTGATCTCCTGACTTCATGATCTGCCCACCTCGGCCTCCCAAAGTGCTGGGGTTACAGGCGTGAGCCACCACACCCGGCCAGTTGATTACCTTCTTGATATTCTGTTGAATTCAGTTCTCTAGTATTAATATTTTGTTGAGGATTTTTTCAGTCTATGTTCACCAGGGATATTGGTCTGCAGTTTTCTTTTTATGCTATGTCCTTCCCTAATTTTGGTATTAGGGTGATACTGGCTTCATGGCATAATTTAGAAAGAATGCCGTCTTTTTCTATCTTTTGGAATAGTGTCGATAGGATTGGTACCAATTCTTCTTTGAATGTCAATGGAGTTTAGCTATAAATCTGCCTGGTCGTGGACTTTGTTTTGTTTTGGCAATTTTTTTTATTGCCATTTCAATCTCGTTGCTTGTTATTGGTATATTCAGAGATCTATATTTTCCTGGCTTAATCTAGGAGAATTGCATATTTCCAGGAATTTATCTATCTCCTCTAGGCTTTCTAGTTTATGTGCATAAAAGTGTTCATAGCAGACCATCCTGGCTAACACGGTGAAACCTCGTCTTTACTAAAAATACAAAAAATTAGCCGGGCATGGTGGTGGGCACCTGTAGTCCCAGCTACTCAGGAAGCTGAGGCAGGAGAATGATGTGAACCCGGGAGGTGGAGGTTGCAGTGAGCCGAGATCGCGCCACTAAACTCCAGCCTGGGTGATAGAGTGAGACTCTGTCTCATATAAAAAAAAAAAAAAAAAAAAGAGTGTTCATAGTAGCCTTGTAGAACTGTTTGTATTTTCTTTTGTACTTTTTGTTTGTTTGCTTCAGTTTCATGTAGTTCTGCTCTGATCTTCATTATTTATTTCCTTCTGCTGGGTTTGGGTTTGGGTTGTCTTGTTTTTCCAGTTCTGTGAGGTGTGACCTTAGATTCTATTTGTGCTCTTTCAGACTTTTTGATGTAGAAATGCTATTAACTTTCTTCTTAGCACCACTTTTGCCGTATCTTGGAGGTTTTAATAGGTTGTATCACTATTATTGTTCAGTTCAAATAATTTTTTAAATTTCCATCTTGATTTCATTGTTGATATAGTGATCATTCAGGAGCAGGTTTTTAAATTTCCATGTATTTGCATGGTTTTGAGGGTTCCTTTTGGAGTTGATTTACAATTTTATTCCACTGTGGTCTGAGAGAGTGGTTGATATAATTTTGATTTTCTTAAATTTACTGAGACTTGTTTTGTGGCCTATTATATGGTCTATCTTGGAGAATGTTCCATATGTGGATAAATACAATGAATATTCTGCAGTTGTTGGGTAGAATGTTCTATAAATATCTGTTAAGTCCATTTGTTATAGGGTATAGTTTAAGCCCACTATTTCTTTGTTGACTTTCTGTCTTTATGACCTGTCAAATACTGTCAATGGAAGTCCCCCACTGTTACTGTGTTGCCGTCTACCTCATTTCTTAGTTCTAGTAGTAGTTGTTTTATAAATTTGGGATCTCCAGTGTTAGGTGCATGTATATTTAGAATTGTGATATTGTCAAGTGGGAATAGTCCTTTTTTTATTATATAATGTTGCTGTTTGTCTTTTTAAACTGCTGTTACTTTAAAGTTTGTTTTGTCTGATACAAGAATAGCTATTCCTGCTCACTTTTGGTGTCCATTTGCATGGAATATCTTTTTCCACTCCTTTATCTTAAGTGTGTGTGAGTCCTTATGTGTTAGTCTTCCCAAGACAGCAGAAACTTGGTTAGTAATTTCTTATCCATTCTGCCATTCTGTATCTTTTGAATGGAGCACTTAGGGCATTTACATACAATGTTAGTATTGAGATGTGAGGTACTATCCTATTCATCATCCTATTTGTTGCCTAAATACCTTGATTTTTTTCATTGTGTTATTGTTATATATGTCCTGTGAGATTTATGTTTTAAGGAGGTTTTATTTTGGTGTATTTTGAGGATAAGTTTCAAGATTTAGAGCTCCTTTTAGCAGTTCTTGTAGTGCTGGTTTGGTAGTGGTGAATTCTCTCAGCATTTTTGTTAATCTGGAAAAGACTATCTTTTCTTCATTTACGAAGCTAGTTTTATTGGATACAAAATTCTTGGTTGATGATAATTGTTTTGTTTAAGGAGGCTAAAAATAAGACCCCTATTCCTTCTAGCTTGTAGGGTTTCTGCTGAGAAATCTGCTGTTAATCTGATAGGTTTTCCTTTATACCTGATGCTTTTACCTCACAGCTCTTAAGATTCTTTCCTTCATCTTGACGTTAGCTAACCTGAGGACTATGTGCCTAGGTGATGACTTTTTGTGATGAACTCCCCATATGTTCTTTGAGCTTCTTGTATTTGCATGTCTAGATCTCTAGCAAGGCTAGGAAAGTTTTTCTTGATTATTCCCTCAAATATGTTTTTCAAACTTGTCGATTTCTCTTCTTCCTCAGGAACACCAGTTATTCTTAGATTTGGATATTTAACATAGTCCCAAACTTCTTGGAGGCTTTGTTCATTTTTTAAATTACTTTATTTTATCTTTGATGGATTGGGTTAATTCAAAAGCTTTGTCATCCAGCTCTGAAGTTCTTTCTTCTGCTTGTTTGTTTCTATTGCTGACACTTTCCAGTGCATTTTGCATTTTTCTTAAATGTGACCTTGATTTCCAGAAGTTGTGATGTTATAAGTAAAGTTTTGGTGCCGCAAAAGAAATACTACTCATATATATATATATATATATATTTTAATTTTTAGCAAGGCAAGGTACTTTTATAGAAGGGTGTGCCCTTATAGATGGAGCAATGGTGAGCACACACTTGGAGAAGGAGGGGAAGGGGTTCTTATCCCTGATGAATGTGGCCTCTGTTACTCTGTTGTTTTTTATCGGCTAGTGTTAGACTGCACTGGCTAAACTAATTTTGTTTGGCTAATTTAAAGAGAGGATGGGGTGAGTAGTTTGGCGGGAAAAATAGTTATGACAGAGCAGGTAATTGGAAGGAGTCAGGGTGGAGTAGGTAATAGGAATGAGTTAGGGTGGAGCAGGTGATCAAAAAAGGTTGCTTTATGAGGAAGTTAAGTTTAAAAGTAGAAGGCAAATAATTGAACATACTGACATATTGATTTTTTAAAAGAAATTTAGAACTAATATCTAACATGATTACTTTTTATTTATGCTATCTATTCCACTAAAGAATTTTTCTTTCATATCCTGTATCATGTTTTTTTTTTATTTTTTTAAGTTGGACTTCACCTTTCTCTGGTTCCACCTTGATTAGCTTAATAATCAACCTTCTGAGTTCTTTTTCTGGCAATTCAGAGATTTTTCTTCATTTGGATCTATTGTTAGTGAGCTGGTATGATATTTTGGTGGTGTTAAAGAGCCTTTTTTTATCATATTACCAGAATTGTTTTTCTGGTTCCTTCTCATTTGGGTAGAGTATGTCAGAGGAAAGATCTGGGATTCAAAGGCTGCTGCTTAGATTCTTTTGTCCCACAGGGTGCTCCCTTGGTGTGGTGTTCTCCCCTTTCCCTTAGGAATGGGGCTTCCTGAGAGCCTAACTGTAGTGATTGCTTTTTCCCCTCTGGGTCTAGCCACCCAGCTGAGCTACTGGGATCCAGGCTGGTACTGTGGAGCATCTGCAAAGAGTCCTGTGATGTGATCCATCTTCAGGTCTTGCAGCCGTGGATACCAGCACCTGCTCCGGTGGAGGTAGCAGGGGAGTGAAGTGGACTCTCTGAGGGTTATTGGTTATGTTTTTGTTTGTTTAGTGCACTGCCTTTGTGTTGGTTGGCCTCCAGCCAGGAGGTGGCGCTTTCAAGAGTACATCAGGTGCTGTCCTATAGGGAAGATGCAGACTTGCCCTAGGGCAAATATTCAGGTTTCCCAGGGAGTGGGCAGGGCAGTAGAGATCTCAGGAGATTATGACCTTTGTCCTTTGTCTTTGGCTTCCAGGGCAGGCAGAGAAAGACCACCAGGTGGGGGCAGAAATAGTGTGTCTGAGCTCAGTCTCTCCTTGTGTGGGGCTTGCTATGGCTGCTGTGGGGGATGGCAATGTCGTTCCCAGTCCAGTGGAATTATGTTCCCAGGGGGATTATGGCTGCCTCTGCTGAGTCATAAATGTTTCCGGGGAAGTAGAGGAAAGCCAGCAGTCACAGGCCTCACCCCACTCCCATGCAGCCTGCATTCTTAAAGGTCAGTCTCACTCCCACTGTGCCACCCCGATAGCATTGAGTCTATTTGCAGGAAGCTGGTGGCCAGGACTGAGAACTTACCCCAGACTATGAGCCACCCCATTGAGAAAGCAAGCAGACTCGCAGTTTTTCAGTGTCTCAGGGAGCCTGTGGCAGTGATCCAGTTCCCTCAAAGGGTATGTGGATTCTCTCAGGTTTCCTAGTATATTCCTGCAGTAGTTCTTGCAGCAAAAGTTCATGGTGGGTCTCCACATGCTGCTCTGTCCATGCCAGTAAGAGCTGCAAGCTAGTCCTGCCTCCTATCTGCCATCTTAATATGTTTTTTCCTTTGATTGTTTCAATGAATCAAATTTATTAAATGTAAAGTCTTTTGGGGGTAAAACAAATGTTTAGAAAATATAAAAGTCAGAGTGTTTTTAGTTTTTTTAAAAATTTCTCTTACATTAGAAGTTAATTTCAGTAATTTTCATTAAAATAATACAGCATGATCCCATTTTTATAAAATTGTTTTATTCTGTATGTCAGTTTATCTACTGTCTGTTTGCTTCTCTAATCTCATAGCTTGATGAATGAACAGGCATGGGCAAGACTTGTAAACTCACCTACTGGACCAAATTTATCTACAGATGGTAATTGTTTGTCCCATACAATGCTCTGGATGTTTTGTTTTGTTTTTTGAGACAGAGTCTCGCTGTTTTGCCCAGGCCAGAGTGCAGTGGCATGATCTTGGCTCACTGCAACCTCCGCCTTCCAGGTTCAAGCAATTCTCCTGTCTCAGCCTCCGGAATAGCTGGGACTGATGTTGTTCTAACTTAAATCCCAATGCATTTACTCAAGGTCTACCATTTCTGCTTCTTCACAGTCACTTCGTCCCTGCTTGACTTACACCTAGCTACTTCCATATTTACTTCACCTTGTTGGGCCCTGGAGTAATACAACTCTGTTACCACTGCAGGGAACAGTGTTTAAAGACTGGTCTCGGCCAGGTGCGGTGGCTCATGCCTGTAATCCCAACACTTTGGGAGGCCAAGGCGGATCACCTAAGGTCAGGAGTTCACTGGCCAACATGGTGAAACCCCGTATCTACAAAAATACAAAAATTAGCCAGGCATGATGGTGTTTGCCTGTAATCCCAGCTACTCAGGAGGCTGAGGTGGGAGAATTGCTTGAACCCGGGAGGCAGAGGTTGCAGTGAGCCAAGATCGTGCCATTGCACTCCAGCTTGGGCAACAGAGCAAGGCTGTGTCTCAAAAAAAAAAAAAAAAAGGAATGATCTCATAATATTAGCAATGAGACATGTAATATTTCTTTTTCTCTTTTATACTTTTTCTGTAGTGCTGAAAATTTGTATATTGTGTTGTAATTTATTTTAAAACTAGAGTTGAGAAAATATTCAATGTATGAAATCAATTACAGAGAACTGCTTACAATGTTTTTATTTGCGTGGTTACTTGTATGCAAAATGACTGATAATAATGTGTCATTTGATAACAGTTGTGGTGCCATTTTATCTGAAGCAGATTCTGTAATCAATATGTCAGATGTCAATATTTATAAAATAAGCGCAGTGATACATGCACCTAATTATGTCTTGGAAACATTCGGAAAAATGCAATGGTATATGTGAACTGTTCTGAACAACTTGGGAGAAACAAATGCTATATAAACTCAAGATGGTATTAGAAAGGATGAGAATTTATTGAGGGATTTTTTTCACCAGTGGATCTCAGCCCTAATTAGACCCACTATCTGGACGCTGTTCAATACATTCCCAGAAACGTGTGGATCAATCTAGATCAGCATACGTGAGCAGATTCTACAAATCAGAGCAACCCTTTCTCATAAGAATTTACGTCAGAATAAAGTGGGTATTGTGAAGAATCCTCTAACATCCCATTCGCTGTCACTTACATGCTAGAATTCAAACTTGACAGTGCCTTGAGGTCTTTCACTCTGATCTGCAGCACAGGTTCTACCTTCCCTTCCTGTATCTTACAGCTCCTTCCCTTACCAGCTTCCAAAAAACCTCTGCTGCAGGCACAGAAAAGTATTATCTCCTAAATAAGTGTAAACTTCCACACCCATGGTTCTGTGTTTTGCTGTTCCCGCTGTGAAAATTGCCTGTCTTTTCTGCTTTCCCGAAATCTGCAAATGTTACATGCCTCTTCCAATGCCTGACTCAGTGTCACCTCCTCAAAGGGCCCTTTCCTGACTCACTGACAATAACTAAACACACTTATTGTGTGTTTCACACATATGTCCCGCATTTCAACCGCAGAGTGCTAAGAGCCCTCTTGTAGTTCACAGCACTGTAAAACCACTGGGTTTAGGCCATTCTCTCTGCTTCTTGTCAAATCTATTAGGTCTTGATATCATTGACAGTGACCATGCATCTCGTCCACATGTTGGGTTGAAAGAAACTGAGTTACAGTAAAATAATAACCAAACTTAAAATAGAGTGTAATAAACTAGAAGTAGGTGGTCTAAGAATTACAGTCCCAACCATCCTAGCAGTGGGATGCCAGTGCCCCAGATGGCTGAGAGATGATTCCATCTCCCTGATCCTATGTCTTTAAGAGGCTTTTGCTTCCTTGGACAAGTGCCGTGTGAAGGAGTGATTTAGTTCAGAGCACACATTTTAACAAGTCACTGAATTCTGTTTTTTATATTTGCTTTAGGTATAAACTGTATTCTAATAGCTGCAAGGCCTCTAGAACATAAACTTGGTGTAATTGAAATTTTCTTGGGATCATTGTAATGGCCTAAAGTTATGTAAACATAAGTCCCGGCATTTGACTTCTCTGATACTCTTTTGGCACTTACACGATTATCAGTATCAGAAACATGTGGCTCGATTCCTATGCCTGAAAGTTAACATGGAATAAGACAATCTGTGGGCAGGGGAGCGAGTACCCAGGAACAGGTAAGAAGCATTTGAGTCATTAGTATAGTATTACTCCCAAATATGGCCAATCCCATGAGGCAGGAGGTATGGTGGCTGGAAAGGGGCTGTGCTACCTTCAGTCGTGCAAAAGCCTCTCTCATGATCCTCCAGAGAGCATGAAACGCTGGTGACTGCCTAAAAACGATGACCAAAACCATAATGACAAACCCCACTGCACTTACCTGGTGCCAGCACTGTTCATGGGCTATTTCATACATTCCATTCAATTGGAGAATGCTAGTGTTTCCCTCCATGCTTTCCTTCTGGGAATGGTCAGTCTCAGAAAGGTTAAAGATTATAGCTGCTCTTGCCAGAGAGGGGAACATAGATAATTATGTGAGACCATAGATATGTTATTTGAACCATTATAGTGACCATTTTACTGTACATATGTATCTTATAATATCACATTGCATTCCGTTAATATACACAATAACAATTATTAAAAAAAGATTGGTGTGCATGGCACATAATAGGTTAGATGCACAGTAAATATTTGCTGTTACGAACACTGAGCACAGTTCACACTGCCATTTGAAAAAAAAGAACTTCACCGAAGTCTAAGACTTACAAGTAAAAGAGTCAGTGGCTAACCTACTTTTCTGTCAAGTTAGGAGAAATTCCTGGGGCTTCCACATCAATGGGATACCAAGTGTAAAAGAAAGATATAATCTCCTATCTTAGATATTTTTTGTGCCTCATCCCTTCAAAGGGTATTTTTGGCTGTTATGTGTGTAACAATATCTATGCAGGACATGTTGAAAAACACCAAATTAACCTGAAGTTCTAATCCTTCTGACGGGCAGTATTAGGGCACCAGAGACCAAAAAAATGAATCATGGCATACATGGCAAAAACATGGATCATTCTGTGGAACACAAACTCCTCGATTTTCAGAAAGGCTGGAAGGCCAGGCAGGGTCAGAGAAGGATGCTACCTATTTTTTAACTTACATCAGCCGTGAACAATCTTGCTCCATATTCTCAATGCCCTGAATTCAGTTTAACTGTTGTTGAGAGCTACGCTTTGCCAGATTGCTTTCCCTCCAGAGTTTTGGTCTTAACTTATTTTTAGTTGGACCTTTGTTAACTTTGCTTCCACTGTGATTGCTACAAAAAAGAAACACACACACAAACACACACACACTGATACCACCAACAGTAATGATACTAGGTTCTGACATAACTCCTAGGAATTGCATTTACATGCATTATCTCTTTGATTCCTAAAAAGTTCTGGGAAGAAACTAGACTGATTACAAATATCTCTGTTTTATAGTTGAAGAAACAAAGTCAAAGTTAAGTATATTTACTCAAGTCACACAGTGAGTAGCTGCAAAGCTGGCTTTTTTGAATGTGTTGTGCTTGCAAATCACTGTACGCGCTGTCTACTTTGGGACATACACCTTTGCTTTGTAATTCTTTATCTAATCTTATCGTCATGATTTTTCTTAATAGTACTTATTCTTTTCCAGAAGTCTCTTTTTTTTTTTAGTTTCTTATTGTCTCCTTTCTACCTAGAATGTAAGTTCTATGTTATTAGAGAAGGCAGTAGACAATACCTATTTGTTGAGTAAATGCATGACTAATCACCATGATCTTTACTTTATGTTGACTTCCTCTCCTGAAATTATGCCTGTAGTCCTTACCTCACAAGAGTGAAACTCCCCTTCCTTTCAGACTCTTTAGCAAGCCTCCCGGCTGGCTCCCTGGGTCTCCTCTCTGCCCATTTCTCCATTGCATAATGGAAACTATGCTTTCCTCATGTCTACTGTAAGGATCAAGGGAGATTACGCAATGGAAGTGCCTTGACACTAAGTGCAATATGGACATTTTGGAGAGGAGAGTGACAGTGTCTGAAGGAAACATCTATACACACACAAATATCCATGCACATGCAGACACACACCGTTTTCTTTCACAAATAAACCAGTCAGGCTAAAGCCATACAAAAACATTGGGAAAATCTAATAAAACATAAGTATTTAACAAAATGTCATCCCTGTGTTCTCCCATTGAATTTAACTTTCTGGAATTCTTTCATTGCATATTGACCTGTTCCAGAGTAGCCATCATTTTATTCTATTTTCTTTTGCTTCAATCTCTAATTGTTTCATGCATACTTTGTCTTTACAAGATCAGGCTCCAGATGTGATGTTTCTTTGCATGCCCCACATTGCCCTGTGTAGGAATGATCATGAGAAAAATACTCAACAGCTGCTTTTGAGCAGTCCTCTGGGTATCAGAGATATGAACAAATGTGATAGACTGTTTGCAAACATGACAACATGAATGCTTTCACCCTTGAATCTGGGCTTGATCTATGATTCACTTTGGCCAATAGAGCATTTAAAAGTGATACAGACACTTGAAAAGTATCTGCTATTGGGTCCTGCCTCCTTTTGCAGCATTTAAATCCCTGAGAGCAGCTTGGAAGGAAGCTCAGGCTAGTTCATGAAGATGAAGATGAGAGGCCACGTGGACTGGGTTGTTCCTGTTGATACTGTCCAGACCAAGCAGCCTACAAACCCCAACCATGTGAGCAGGGCCAGGCTGAACCACTCAGTCCAGCCCAATCTTTAGCTGCTTGCAGAGATAAAGATAAGAACGACTTCCCAACTGACCTTGGAAGTGTGGGAAATAACACTTCTCTGCTGTTTTAGTCACTGAGTTTTGGGGTGGTTTGCCAGTTAGCAAAAACTAAATGGTAGAGAGACCAGGGAGTTATTATCAAGAAATGCAGGAGGCATTGAAAAGTTGGGGCGTCTGTCAATTGATTCTATCAGGAAAAAGAGAAATTGTGCTTTTGTAGATTAATGTAAAAACATTGGTTTCAAGCAGATTTTAATGAAATAAAAATGATCATACTTTTCCATTTTTTGTAGTGGTAAAATATATAAGTATTTTATAAACAATGAAGGTTTACATAATGAAGTAATACTGAAAATCTAAGGTGATTTTAATATTACTAAAACAAGAATAGCTACTACTATGACTACTCCTACAACTACTACATTAATAATAACAATATCATGTATGTCTATAAGGATACACCATTTACAAAGTACTATCATATATATTATTTTATCTTATAGTTTCACAGTGAATCAGTGAAGTGGGCAGGATAGGTATTGTCTGTTTTATAAGAAGTAGGTGAGCTATTAAAAATAACCATTTTTTAAAATCTTGATTTGTTTTATGACATCATAAGAAGACCTACACTGGAATCAGAACTTAGTAATTCAATACTTAGATTTGGCCATTGTATGCTGTGTGTTATTGGGAGGTTAGATAAGTCTTTCACCATTCTTAAGCCTCAATGGCCTCATAAACAAAATAAGAAACTATGAAAAAAGTACTCCTAATACTCTCTTTTTATTAATCTGTTCTTTCAACTATGAAGAATTGCTATTGAGATGATCACGATCTCTGATCATTACTGCTGAATGGATTCCACTTTGGACTCCAGGGCTGAGTTCTCTGGATGTGACTTCCTCACTTTTTAATTCTAAGAACCAAGTAAATGATGTGGTAATTACTTTGCAAGAAAAGTAACTTGTGTGTAGAAAAAAAAAAATGTGGCAAAACTCAACCATAAAAAATAGAAATGCTCATTGGGGATGAGATGTGAAATTCTGCTCATTGAAGAAATTAAAAATGGACAGTCCAAGAGCACAGTGGGTTGACAATAATTTTTCTTAGTATGTACAAGTTTTGTGAATGCTTCAACCAAGAACTTTTAAGGTCTGTATTGCACATGTAAACCTCATGCACTGCAAAATTCTTTGAAAGGGTGGCTGTAACTGATATAATCTTATTTCATTTCCAGGGTCAGAGGTGAGTTTCTATAGGTTTGGGGGGAACATCGCATTCTGTGGTATCTGGGACCCCAAGAGTTAGAAAAGCAGGACAGAGCATTATTTGAAGGTAAACGCCAATGTCAGAAAAACCCAGGAAATACCACGCACACAAGAGTATGCAAGGAAAACTCAGGTTAGCTTCTCAGAAACAAGAACGAGGAGCTGATTAGGTAAATCAAGTCAGAAATAAGTGAGAGTTGAGGAGAGAACTCTGGGTTGCATCCATCAGTTTTATGCCATATCTAACCTTTATTGGGTCTCACTGGCTGTGTTAAGGACCATCGGAAGGGTGCTGGGCACAGTTTCACTGGAAACAGGAACCACACAGGTAGCCCAAACTGATCCTTTGCTGCTCACAGAAATTCACATTTGCCACTAATGCAATACAAGGGGAGACTGAAAACTAAACAGTATTATTGATAATGACAGAAAGCTTTTAGCCAGGCTCCCCTATGCAATGATGGATATTGTTTATCGTATTTTACTTGTTGCTTTTAAACTTTCCTTGTCAGAATGAATCATGGCTAAGGGGAAGGAGACCAGATTACAGACAATGTAATTTGTCTCATAGCAATTGCCCCTCATCAAGAGGCATGAACAGAAGTAAGCAGCAGAAACTGGCAGGTTTTCTGGGGTCGGAAATAATTCTCATTGCCAAAATCTGTCATGGGTGCACCTGGATCCATTAAAAAACAAAAAACAAAAAATCATGCAATCCGTGATAAGGATGATTTCCTTCCTGCATCAGCAGAGTGGTGTTTCGGGTTTGACTCTTGCTATCTGGTAGATTGATAATGGAGATTAATTTACTTACATCTCTTAGCTGCATAAATTAATGTACAGAAAAAACATCTTGAAGCTGCCCAGAATCTGTCATTAAAGATGCCTTAGTTAGTCTCCCCTCTTGGGCAATGAAGTATGTGGAAAGACATGTAGCATGATTAGCATATACCTGCTTTTCTCTATCTCTCTTTACTCTCAAAGAATTCTAGTGAAATGGATAGACAATAAACACATGTGTGAACTGTTTAACAGTGATTCAAATTATTGCATTATTTTTTTCTTGTTTTGACTGTAACTCGATCAGGTTTGGCACCATACAGGTGAATTGTGATCATGACAGATTCAATTTGCTTATTATTCCTGGCAGAAATAAAATGATTTAAGAAAACCTTGAGTAACCAATATTGATATTTTGATAAACACTTGACTTACTAATTATGATTCTGAATCTAAGACTAATTCTTAAAACAAGCAATATGAAACAAAACAGAGACAGTGATTTAGGTCTACAAAATTAACAGAATTAATTACCCACCAGGGGAGAGGAAGGAAGTTCTTTAAGGCACTCATTACATAGTGTTGGTGGCAAATGTGACACAGTCCTCGTGGTGCAACTTCTTTGTGAAATGAATTTTAAAAATTTATAGACTGTTTTGCCAGTTGCATTACTTCTGTCACATGTTCTTGCTTAATGCAAGCTGTTTAACCACAGTCCTGACATGTTCATCTGAACAACAATGTACCCCATCCTCACAAGGAGGGAGTGGATCAGAAGGCAATCCTCCAAGCCCTTGACTGCATGTTTACACTGTCCAGTCAGGGTCAGAGCTTCAGGATCCTGGGCTTAGTTCACACTTAGAAGCCTTGGTTACGTCAACATGAACCCAAAAGTATACCCCTAAATCACAAGGCATTGTGGAGAATAAATGCATTAGTGTATGTAAAGTACTTAGTATAGTCCCTGGTGCAGGGTGAATCATCAATAAATGTAAGCTCTTTTGATCACTGTTGTTATGCATGAGTAGTTGTGATGTAATAAGGATTATAAATACTGTTTACGAAGAAACAAACAAAAAATAGGTAGAAAGATACAATTTGAATCGGAACCATGGGAATGAATGGGAGGGGGCTGTAATTAGATACAGAAGTGCAGAATGAATAGAAAAGTAGGAAGTAGGAGAGAATTCAGGTTGGTGTAAAAATGAATAGAGAATAGAAGAAGGAGAATAAAGGGCATGTATTGAAGAAACTGGGGCCTGCTTAATGGAAAGAATGATTCAGTTTTCGTTTCATTCATCGCCTAGACAGATGGCCACCTATCAGGGTGATCCTCTAAGCCTCTTCCCACTCCTTACTCCTTCTTCCCTGCAAAGAAGAACTGAGTTAATCTTAATTGGTTAGCTGATAACAGGTTTGGGTCCGCTTTTCTTAATCGGAGAGAATCACTCTATAAAGGTTTAAGCATTGAAGAGCTTAGACTCTTCCTCTAGTTCCTTCTGAGATAGGGGGAGACATTCTTCCCTCATATGGGTGTCTAGTCTGGGGATCTAAACCTTCCCACTGAGTTTGCCTATTGGGCAATTCGAAGATCTGAATTCAACTCAGGGGAGGGGCATCAGGCAGGTAGTGCCAGCAAGCCCTTATGGTTATATGTTAACCAAATCTTCCCACCTAGCCTTCATTGGTAATAAATCCTTTCAACTGTCTAATTCCTGTATCTGTCCCTTATTTGGGTGCAAATGGGGCTGTGAGTTGGGATGTTAACACTAACGAGGCCATATAGAATCCAGGGAAGAATGAGAACAGTGGGGCAGTGTCACTCACGTATGCTGAACTACTCAATAGACTTCACATTGATGGTCTTGTTTTACCCTCACAATAGGCCTGTTTATTCACGGGAGAATCTGACACTCTGAGCTCAACTAAGTCATAGAGTTTACAGGCATTAAAACAAGGTTTGAATCTAGAGGTTTCTGAGCTCAACTTTGTGCTTTTTCTGCTACACGTCACCTTTAATGTTAAATTAAGAATATTAAACTTGATGTTTATTTTTTCTAATTATAAGCATTTGTGTGTGTGACTGTATTTCCAATTTCCAGCTAGATTTAAAACTAAACTCAACATTAGGAAAAGGGATAATAGTATCCGTCTATTCCTTTCCTTAGAAAGCATAGAGTTGTTCATGTACCTGAGCTTCTGCAAATACTCATTTTTAGTATATTTACAGGTTATAGATGATTATTTTACATATATTTTAGGGATTTAATAAAATCATGTTTTATGAACTCCAAGATTAGTGTCAAAAATAAAACGAAGCCCAAACTAGGAACCCCAGAATTGAATTTGTGCCAGAAACATAAAGGAGCTTAGATGGATCAATCTGGATTTCTGCAACATCAACCTCCTAAAATCTACTCACCATGGGAAGACGTCTAGAAGATCAAACTCTTGTCAAATATAGTAAGTGTTGAGTAAGGGAAGCCAGCATTCCTATGTTTAACAACAATGCTGATCTCTTGCAAATAAGTCTACCATGCAATGCTGTTTGGAAAATTGCTTTTACCACAAATTAGATATTTATTCTTTCTTTATTTTATCTCCCATTCCAAGGCACTACTGTATTGGACACAAGTATAATGAGTATGAATCATCTGGGCATATAGCAATCACTGCGATACGTTGGTGGAGTTTAATGACTGAATAGCTATTTGGCCAAAAAGTCATCCTCTTTCTAAAGATTTGTCTTTTGTTTGTAGAATGTTTTTCTGTGTGTTTTCCAAATAATTTCAATTAGCCCAGCTATACAATTTAATCTTATATGAACCTTATGTGATAGATTCTCTAGCCCCATACTTATATACCCCGTTGAATTTCGTGTTCATTTCTTGCTGGTATGCATACAGGGGCATAAATATTTGCTGTGTCACTACCATCAAAATACCATCCATGTACCATCTCAGTAGTTCTAAAACTCTACTTGTTCATCACTCTGTATGAATGTATTAGTATGTTTATTCCTTTTTTAAAAATGAATCAGTATAAATGCTCCTGTCACCTGTGGTTTACCAGATACCATTGTTGTATCTGGTTACCTCTCTGGCTTCTAATTCATTTATTTTTTTTTCATATTACTGCATTTCATAGTATCACCACTCAATAGCAAACCTGGTTATATGTGTTGTTGAATCAGTCATCCCAGTAACTATACTAAGTCTTAAGAACTTACCTTATGTGATCAATGTTGCCAATTTGATTTTTTTTTTTTGGCCTAATAAACAGGCTTATTTTAAATTTAGCTGATGTGAAGTAACAAGCATCTATCAGGGAGACATTCTCACTAGTTGGGTTACATACAACCATAACTATAAAAACAGCAACAAAATAATACACTATTTTTCAGCAAAAGGTAAGAAGTAAAATGTAGAAAATATTTCTAAGTTCAGAGAATGTGCTTTTCCTCCAACCTAAGTTACATCTGTTCCAACATGTCTTTCTCCATGATGGTAGAGGGCTGTATGAAGTGGAAGGACATCAAGGAGTTGCTTCTATACTCAGACTTCTCACTCTTCCTTCTTGACTGCCCAGGAATGGGCTACCACTGTGAAATTTGACCCTTGAAGATACTTAAAGAGGTCAAATCTTTTTTTTTCTACATAACTTAATCTTATAAAAGCTACAAATACAAAAGTTACAAAGATAAATTTATTGAAGTCAATTATTCCTTATGTCTCTTCTTCCATTTTGTCTCTTTATTTTTTCCTCCGTCCCTTCTTTCTTCTTTTCTCTATAACAAGAAATGTCAGATATTGTCTTACCGTCATTGTTGTCATTATTACTAGTTCTCAGTCTACTTAGTGGAGAACATCACTCCCTTGGAAAAAGTTTCAATAAATATAATAAAAAATACATCCACATTTAGCAGTGATCTCCTCAGATTTCAAAAGTAAAATGACACCTCAATGAATTTTGAATCAATTTTTCTCTCTATAATATTTGCCCTATTGAAAGTTCATCATGATAAAATAGATTATATTTTTTAGATAATATAGTTGTGTTCAATTCATCAGACATTAAATTGATGAAAACTGTTGTTCTGACATAATATATATTTCTGATTGTATATGAAAATAAAATTTAAAACAAGTTGTTCTAAATATTAAGTCCTAATAAGTGAGAAAAATCCCATTCATTTATCAGTGTGAATTATCATGAACTGGACTCAAGTATATGAAAATGTGTAATATGATTGAGTTAATATTGCCAATTAGTGGGGAAAGCATGATCTATTCAGTAATTTATAAGGCAAATGGTTATCCAAAGAAAATGTAACACTTCATATGATTTGAATTTGTGTCCCCACCCAAATCTCATGTCGAATTGTAATCCCCACTGTTGGAGGAGGGGCCTGTTGGGAGGTGATTACATTATGTGGGCCTATTTTCCCCCTTGCTATTCTCATGATAGAGAGTGAGTTCTCCCGAAATCTGATTGTTTAAAAGTATGTAACACCTCCTGCATCACTCTCTTTTCCTCCTTCTCTGGCTATGTCAGTTGTGCCTGCTTCCCCTTTGCTTTTCAACATAAAAGTTTCCTGAGGCCACCCAGCCATGCTTCTTGTATAGCCTGCAAAACTGTGAGCCAATAAACCTCTTTTCTTTATAAATTACCCAGTCTCAGATAGTTCTTCATAGCAATGTGAGAACAGACTAATACAGAAAATCAGTACCAGAAGTGGAGAATTGCTATAAAGTTTCCTGGAAATGTGAAAGTGACTTTGGAACTGGGTAATGCTCAGATGTTGGAAGGTTTTGGAGGCCTCCAAAGAAGATGAAAGGTAAGGCCTGGATGTTAGACATGAAGTCAAAAGAGATTATTTTGGAGGTTTAAGATTTAATGACTGCCCTGTTGCGTTTCACAATTGCGTGGGGCCTGTAACCCCTTTGTTTTGGCTGATTATCCTTTTTCGGAATGGGTATATTTACCCAATTTTTGTACCTTGATTGTATCTTGGAAATATCTAACTTGTTGTCTATTTTACAGGCTCATAGGCAGAACTGACTTTCCTTGTCTCAGATGAGACTTTGGACTTGGATTTTTGAGTTAATGCTCAAATGAGCTAAGACTTGGGGGACTGTTGAGAAGGGATTATTGTATTTTGCAATGTGAGAAGAACATAAGATTTGGGAGGGGTCTGGGCAGAGTGACATGGTTTAGATTTTCATCCCTATGAAATCTCACGTCAAATTGTAATCTTCAATGTTGGACAAGGAGCCTGGTGGGAGGTGATTGAATCATGGGGGCTAATTACCACTTTGCTGTTATTATAATAGTGAGTGAGTTCTCATGAGATCTAGTTGTTTAAAAGTGTGGAGAACCTCCCCCTTTGCTCTCTCTTACTCCTTTTCTGGCCATGTAAGATGTTGTTGCTTCCACTTCACCTTCTGCCATGATTGTAAGTTTCCTGGACATGTCCCTAGACATGCTTCCTATACAGTCTGTGGAACTGTGAGTCATTTAAAACTACTATTAAAATTATTCTCTTTATAAATTACCCACTCTCAGTGTATTAGTTCATTTTTATACTGCTATAAAGAACTGCCCAAGACTGGCTAATTACAAAGGAAAGAGTTTTAATTGACTCACAGTTCAGCATTGCTGGGGAGGCCTCAAAAAACTTACAATCATAGTAGAAGGTGAAGGGAAAGCAAGGCACCTTCCTCACTAGGTGTCAGGAAAGAGAAGTTCCAAGTGAAGAGGGAAGAGCCCCTAATAAAACCATCAGATCTCATAAGAGCTCACTCACTATCATGAGAACAGCATGGGGGAAACCACTCCCATAATTCAATTCCCTCCATCTGGTCTCTCCCTTGACTCATGGGGATTATGAGGAGTATAATTCAAGATGAGATTTGGGTAGGGACACAAAGCCTAACCATATCACCCAAGTAGTTCTTCATAGCAATGTGAGAATGAACTAATACAACATTGAAGCTTTGTTTCATGTTATAATAAAAAATAAATTTCAAATAAATTAAAAAGCAACATTTAAACTTTTAGAAACAAATATAAGAATACTTGTAACTTTGGGGAACGGAAAATTTTCTTAAACAAGAAATTAAAGAAAAAATATTTCAAAAATTGAGAAAAATTAATACATTAAGATTTACCAAGCTTTACATCAAAACCATGTGAAAATAAAAGCTACAAGTGTGAGTAAAGGCCCAATCAAAGGAAAAAATACATCTACCATAATCAACCTAAGAAATAAAAATTTATGAATTACTTGACAATGAATTTAAAATAATTGTGCTAAAAATTATTGAGTTACAAGACAATACATATAGATAATTAAATGAAATCAGAAAAACAGTGCATGAACAAAATAAGAGTATCAACAAAAGAGATAGAAACTATTAAAAAATACTAGGCTGGGCACGGTGACTCATGTCTGTAATCCCAGCACTTTGGGAGGCCGAGGCGGGTGGATCATGAGGTCAGGAGATCAACACCATCCTGGCTAGCACGGTGAAACCCCGTCTCTACTAAAAATACAAAAAATTAGCCGGGCGTGTTGGCGGGTGCCTGTAGTCCCAGCAACTCGGGAGGCTAAGGCAGGAGAATGGCATGAACCCGAGAGGCGGAGCTTGCAGTGAGCTGAGAGCATGCCACTGCACTCCAGCGTGGACGACAGAGTGAGACTCCATCTCAAAAAAAAAAAAAAAAGAAAAAAATACTAACAGAAATTCTGGGGCTGAATGATACAATAACTAAACTGAAAAAATTACGACATGATTTCAATACCAGACTTGATCAAGAAGAAGAAAGAATCAGCAAATGTGAAGACGTTTGTAATTCTACAGTTACAGGAGAAAAAAAGTGGAACATAGTAAAAAAAAAAAAGCTAAGCAATTTATGAGAGAATATTAAACAACAAATATATGCATTATGGGATCCTAGAAGGAGAAGAGAGAAAGAGGTAGAAAACCTTTTTAAAGAAATGATGCTAGAAAATTTTCCAAACTCAGTGAGAGATATGAACATCCAGGTAGATGAAGCTCAGAGATCCCAAAAGGTTCAACACAAAGAGGACTTCGCCAAAAAATATTATACTATTTATGTATATTATACACATATACAATTATGTACATACATATTATAATATATGTACGTGTAATTGTGTACTATACTATGCATACATATGTAATGTACAAATATACATATGTTTGTACGTACACATACATATGTACAAACATAATTATCTGTATGCATATAACAGAGAATTTTGAAAGTTCCAAGAGAAAAGCAAGAGAATTTTGAAAGTAGCAAAAGAAAAGCAAGTTTACACAAAAAGGTAGCTTCATAAAATAATTAGCAGATTTCTAAGCAGAAATCGAGGAGGCCAGGAGTGAGTAGTATATTAAAAGTGCTGAAAGATTAAAGAAAAAAAACAAAAAGAACCCCTGTTAACCAAGAAAAATTTACCCAGCAGAGGTTTTGTTCAGAAATGAAGGAAGTAAATACATTACCAGACAAACAAAACTTGAAGGAGTTCATCACCACTAGATGTGCCTCACAAAAAAATCTAAAGGCAGTTCTTCAACTTGAAACAAAAGGAAAATAAACAGCACCATGAAAACATATGAAAGTATAAAACTCACTGGTAAAGGTAAATATATTAACAAATAAAAATACTATAATGCCGTCATGGTGGTATGTAAATCAGTTTTGAGTCCCATCCAAAGGTTAAAAGACAGAAGTAATAAAAATAGCCATAATTATAAAAATGGTATAACTAATTTTCGAAGTGATAAATTTAACACATATTGGATGATTATAGCATATAGATAAGTGAAATGAATGACACAAATGTCATCAGGACATAAGAAAATATGGAACTACTCAGTTACAAGGTATCTGCATATCACATAAAGTGGTATAGCATTATTTAAAGATGGACTTAGATTAGTAGAAAATGTATATGTGAACTCTAAGGCAACAACTGAAAACATTTTTGAAAAGAATAATTGTTATGCTAAGAAAGAAGAAAAAATGGAATCATAAATGCTGTACTAAAATTATAGCAGTCAAAAAAAGGAAACAAGATAAAAAGTATAAGAAAGAGAAAACAGTTATAAAATTGCAATTATTAATTTAACTGTATCAATAATCTCTATAAATGTAAATTGTATAAACTCATCAATTAAAAGACAGAATAATCAAAGATGGAAACAGGAGCCAATAATAGTTGCCATAAAGAAACCTATTTTTAACATAAAAACTCATCATAAAAGTAAAAAGGTGGAGAAAGGTATACCATGCTAAAATGAATCAAAAGTAAGCTGGAGTACTTACATTAATTACACATAAATCAGAATTCAGAACTAGAGAAATGATGAGGAATATAAAAGGGTTTAAAAATGTTGAGAGATATATTCTCCAAGAAGACCTTACATTTCTTAATGTGTATAAACCTAACAACAGAGTCAAATGACATGAGGTAAAAACTAATACAACTATAAGAAAAATATAGACAAATCCAGTCTTTCAGTTTAAGATTTCAAAATGCTTCTTTCAGTAGTTGACCTGTTAAATAAGAATATAGTTAAACTAAGTAGCACTATCAATCAACCTGATATAATTGATGTTTATAAAATACTTCATTCAACAGAATGCACGTTTTTCTCAAGCTTGCATAATGCAGTCACCAGAATATACCAAATTCTAGATCATGAAACACACTTTAACATATTTAAAAGCACTGGAGTCATACAAAGTATGTTCTCAGAACAAAATATGTTCTCCTAATTAAACTAGAAATCAAAACAGAGAGGTAGCTGGGAAATTCCAAAATATTGGAGATTAGACAGCATATTTATAAATAACACACCAAAGTTTTAAATATTTTGAAAAAAAAGAAAATAAATATAAAACATCAAAATTTCTGTGATGTGCAAAAGTACCCAGTGTATTTATGTTTTTAAATGTGTATATTAGAAAAGAAGAAAAATGTAACATTATCAAAGTACCCTTCTACCTTAGGTAACTAGGATAAAAAAAAATGTAAGCCTAAAGTAAACAAAAGAAAAGAAATAAAATTAGAGCATAAATCAACAGTGAACTTGTTGAAATTGTGACATCAATAACATGAGAACAACAAGAAAATAAATACAACTCAAAAACCTACTCTCTGAAAAAAAATTAATGAAATTGGTTGTTCTATAACTTGGCTAATCAAGAAAAGAAAATGGAAGACACTAATTACCAATATCACAAATGAAAGAGGTGTCATTACTACTGAACATATGGTGTCAAATTATAATAAAATAATACTTTGAACAACTAAACATCAGCAAATTGTGTAAGTTAGAAGAAATGGACTAATTCCTTGACAGATACCAAGCATCAACATTTATACAAGGAGAAATAGATAATCTGAATAGACCTATATCTCTATTAAAGCAATTGAATTAATAAGTAATAATTTTCCCCCAATGAAAGCACTCAGCCCAGATGGTTTTCCTGGTGAATTATACCAAATACTTTAAAAAGAATGATACAAATTGTTCACAATATGTTTCAAAAACTGAAAGCAGACGGAGCACTTTCTAACTCATTTTATGAATCCAACTTTCCCTAATACCAAAACTAAATAAAGATAGTACAAGAAGGGAAAACAGTTCAGAAATACATCTTATGAAAATACTAGGGGATCCTGGAACCAATCCCTCTAGAATATTGAGGGAAAATTGTATTTCATTTCTCTTCCAACTGAGAAGACCTAGAAGAGATGACATCTACCCTAGCAGTCAGAACTTGATTTCTGATACCATTATTCAACAAAAGGAACCAGAGACCTTTGGAGAAATGCCTGTTTCTAGGACTATGGCAGGAAATATGTGACATTCTGAAGCATCTTGTAGTGTCAGCAAGGAAAGAAGTGCACACACACACACACACAATAATAGGCAGGGGTATGTCAAGGGGCTGCAAGAGCCAATTGAAAGATCACTATCACCAAAGCTGAAACAATTTGAGCACCAAAATAAAGTAGTATTCAATTATAACCCCAAGCAAAATATTAATATTCATTAGTTTATAACGTCATAAATAAACACTCAAGTGGGAAAGAAAAAATGAATCTGCCATGCAGAAGAATTTCAAACAATTTACATAAGTTGTCTGCTATACAGGCAGTGGAGCACAACTTCTGTTTCTTCAGTGTGTGTCACTTGTTTCTGAAGGAAAGGGTGGGGCAACTTTACAGGTGAGAAGCCTGACAAACACCACCTCAACCAGGTGATCAAACTCAAATATCATTGATGAAAAGCAGTGTTAGTGGTACGTACCCTTGATATGATGTGATAACGATGACACTTTCCCTCCATGGTCTTCTGTACAAAAAAAAAATCACAATCTAATCATTAAAAATATATTTACATAAGTTCAGCCATTGTGGAAGACAGTGTGGTGATTCCTCAAGGATCTAGAAATAGAAATACCATTTGACCCAGCAATCCCATTACTGGGTATATACCCAAAGGATTATAAATCATGCTGCTATAAAGACACATGCACACATGTTTATTGCGGCACTATTCACGATAGCAAAGACTTGGAACCAACCCAAATGTCCATCGATGATAGACTGGATTAAGAAAATGTGGCACATATACACCATGGAATACTATGCAGCCATAAAAAAGGATGAGTTCATGTCCTTTGTAGGGACATGGATGAATTTGGAAACCATCATTCTGAGCAAACTATCACAAGGACAGAAAACCAAACACCGTATGTTCTCACTCATAGGTGGGAATTGAACAATGAGAATGCTTGGACACAGGGTGGGGAACATCACCCACTGGGGCCTGTCGTAGGGTGGCGGGGGGGGAGGGATAGCATTAGGAGATATACCTAATGTAAATGACGAGTTAATGAGTGCAGCACACCAACATGGCACATATATGCATATGTAACAAACCTGCACGTTGTGCACATGTACCCTAGAACTTAAAACATAATTTTAAAAAATGAGAAGAAAAAAATAAAATAAATATATATTATATATATATATATATATATTATATATATATTTACATATTAGACAAATCCCAAGTGAGGGACATTCTTCAAAATGCCTATCCAACCCTCCTTGAGACTGTCAGGGTCATCAAAAACAAGAAAATTCTGAGAAACTGACAGACAAGAGGTGTCTAAGGAGACATGATGATTAAATGTCATATGGTATCCTGTATAGGATAGTGAGACAGAAAAAGGATATTAGGCAAAAATTAAGGGAAGCCAATTAAGAATGGATTTTGATTAATAAATATGCGTCAATTTTGGTTCATTAAATATAACAAGTGTATCATGTTTGATGTGGAATATAGGGGAAACGTTACAGGGTATATGGAAACTCTGCATTTTTATTGCAATTCTTCTGTAAATCTAAAACTGGTCTAAAACAAAATTTATTTAAAAATAAGTTTTAAAAAGGAGAACTGCTGAATATAATGAATTGAGATAGGAAATTTATATAAATGTTACCCTAGTAGATGATTAAAGTACCCTCTTCACCTACGTGATATTTTAAGAAAAGCATTTTTCCCATGGTGTATTCATAATGGCAGTCAGCATCTTTCCTGAGAACTTTAACAGATGTGTCTTACTGAGAAGGATTGGAGGCGTTCTGTAGCTTACAGAAATTCTCACGTGTATTGATGGCAAGGGGAATTAAAATGAACCAAGTGTAGAGTAACAGAAGTGTCAGGGAGGATTTGACCAGACTCCAACTTCTGGAAGACATTCCAAACATTCAACTGACGGCTTGCTGTCCATTGTACAAGGTTGCTTCACAATATCTTTTCTTCTGCAAAGTTACAGGACAGTAATGGGCAAAGGCAATCTGTCCTGCTACTAAATAGGAGTTGTCAATTTATTGCATTAATGTGCTTGTTTCTTAGAAAGTCCTTCCTTGCCCTCGTCTTTCTTCCTTTCCCTTTCTCCCTAGTTCCCTCTTTTCTTCCTTCCTTCCCTCCATCTATCCCTCCCTCCTTTCTTTTCTTTTCCTTTCCTTTCATTTCCTTTCCCTTGCCTTTCCTTCCCTTCCATTCCCTTCTCTCTCCCTCCCTCCCTTCCTTCCTTCTTTCTTTCTTTCCTTCCTCCCTCCCTCCCTCTCTCTTCTCTTCTCTTCTCTTCTCTTCTCTTCTCTTCTCTTCTCTTCTCTTCTCTCTTCTCTCCTCTCCTTTCATCTCCTCTCCTCTGCCCTTCCTTCCTTCTTTCCTTCCTTCCTTCCTGCCTTCCTTTCTCTTTCTTTCTCTTTCTTTCTTTTCTTTCTTTTCTTTCTTTCTTTCTCTTTCTTTCTTTTCCTTCCTTCCTTCCTTCCTTCTTCCTTTCTGTCTTTTTCTTCTTTTCTTTCTGTCTTCCCATTACAATCACTGATTTCTGCACCACACAGAAGCAGGTAATGTGTGTAAATTATTGTCGTCTACTTAGACCAAGAATGCCAAGAAAATACAGAATTAGATTTAAAAGGTACAGAAATACGTTTTAATTCAAGATATTTATTGCATATTTTAAAATAACTAAGATTAAAATTGGAATGTTCCTAACACAAGCAAATGCTAAATGGTTGAAATACTGGATACACCAATTACCCTGTGATGATTACATTACCCATTGTATGACTATCAAAACATTACATATACCACATAAATACTCATAGCTATTATGTGCCTATAATAATTAAAACTTAAAAATAAATGAAGGAATAAACAAATCAATAAAAAGGAAACAAAGAATAGCCGTTTCACTTTTCATCTCCAGTGTAAACCTGGGCCTGGAATGGTGTAGAAAACAGAAAGCCTCTGCGTTCCACTTATAGAAAAATTATGTAACTTGATTACAAAGATTAGTTATAAAATTCTGGAAATTGGCCAGGGGCAGTGGCTTACTTTTGTAATTCCAGCACTTTGGGAGGCTGAGGAGGGTGGATCACCTAAGGTCAGGAGTTCAGGACCAGCCTGGCCAACACGGTGAAATCTCATCTCTACTAAAAATACAAAAATTAGCCGAGCATGGTGGCAGGTGCCTCTAATCCCAGCTACTCGGGAGGCTGAAGCAGGAGAATCACTTGAACCCAGGAGGCGGAGGTTGCAGTGAGCCGAGATCGCCCATTGCACTCCAGCCTGAGCAAAACTTCGTCTGAAAAATAAAAAATATACAAAAGTAAAATAAAATTCTGAAAATTCCCAAGTGAATAACACAAGATTTTACAAATACATTCTTAAATTGAAGTTTTGATTATATTGATGTGAATAATTCCCATTTGTGTAGCATTCCCCTTTCACTCTCACATTCACAGGACTTTCATGTATTATCACATGTGATCCTCACCTCTGGGCCAAGGAAATGTGACTACTTTTGGCATGATCGACCTAGATCATAGATCTTAGACAAAGTCTATCTCTCTTCTTTATGCACCTAATAATGATCCAATATTTCTCATTTTTTCTGATTTTGCCCAATTCATGTGACCCCCCCCAAAATAAAATATTTATTCTGTATGGCTTCCAACTGATAAAATTGCACATAAACTGTTTTGGATCTTGACTTTTGGAAACTAATTTGTCTGCATGATTGCAATGGGTTTACATATTTATTTGATATTAGCATATTTATCAATGTAGTAGCTGATAATTAATCTACTTTTTATTATTTCAGTGTTTTCAATAAACCATATAATTTTTCTTCAGTTAAAGTAACTGATAACCTTTTCCTTTACCTTTTATAGTTTTTATGTAAATCTCTTCTTCCTTCATAATAAAGGAAACAATAATGCTATTACTTCTGTAATTTACTATGAATTATTTAACTGAATAATTACCATCAGAAGCACAGTAGAAAACATGGTACGTATACTTCACAAAGAAGTGGGTCAAGCCACCATCACACACATTTAGTCATTAATTTTAATAAGCTGAGGGGGTGAAGAGTGCAGCATGAGACGGACATGTCTACATTTTCCAACAATCATGGGAGGCATGAGGGATTTTTTACTCACACCCCCTCATCCATCTCAGAGGCTCAATCAATATCAGGGGATCCTTCATCATCATTAATTGATTCAAAGAAAAGTCTCTGCTTCTAGTTTATATAACAAAACAGCCAGAGCCTGCATCGTGGAAAGGGTCTTAGCAATGTTATAAATTTTGGGGTTAGAGAAATTGAGAAGTTTAACTAAAAGAATTGGTCTCAGAAGCCCCACTCCTACTTAAAAGCATTACCCTGAGGATTACTGCCCTCGTTGGTTGATGTTTAATGTGTCATTTTAGAATCAATGGATGAAATTTGGGCTGGAAGGCACACAGGGCTGCATGTAGGGGAGGGGCAGTGAGGCACAGAGGAGGAATTGCTGGGACTCAGCACGTGTAGCTCGACATTGCATGGCCAGCTCTGTCATTAGGAAGCATCCGCAGGTGTCACAAGTGTGTCACTTGGCGAGATGTCTTAGTTTTATCTGTAGAAGTTGAGGTAATGATACTGTATCAGTCAGGATTCTCTAAGAAACAGAACTAACAAGAGATTTTATATGTAAATGAGATCTATTATAGGGATTGGCTCACATGAAGGCAGAGAAGTCCCATAATCTGCTTTCTGCAAGCTTTCTGGAGAGCCAGGAAATGGGTGGTGAATTTAGTTTGAGTCTGAAGGCCTGAGAATAAGGGGGACAGATATTCCAGTCCAGGAGTAGATGAATGGCTCAGCTTATGCAAAGGGAGCAAAGTCACTCTTTCTCTGCCTTTCTGTTCTATTCAGATCCTCAATGGATTAGATGATGCCCACACACATTGGAGAGGGCCACCTGCTTGACTCAGTTCACTAATTACAATACTAATCTCTGCTAGAGTCACCTTCACAGACACACCCAGAAATACATGGGCACCCTTTAGCCCAGGCAAGTTAACACATAAAATTAACCATCACAAATGTGCATTCTACTTATGCTATGGAATTGTTGAGATGATAAAATAAGCAGTAAATAAATGAGTGCTTTTCAACATGCAAAGTGTTGTGCACTATAAAGCCTGAGCTCATTGAGAGAGGTGTGGAGGATGAAGAACAAGCACCTAAGTCAGGAATTCAGTAAGACCACACCTTCCAGGCCTGGCCCCCGGAAAGAGTGACTGTGTGATCTTAGCAAGCCAATTATCTGGAAAGAGAGATAGGAAATGAGGTTGGACCAATAAAGCCACTTTGATTTGACCCATTAACTAGTTTTACCAACATCGCGAAGTCACAGTGATAAATGTTGGGAATGACATCTTCAAAACATAGCTTTTAATTATTCTGTGTAAATTGAAGGTGTATTTTTTACATAAAGTTATATGTACAAATTTTATTCATTTAATTTTATAGAATTTTGAAGAGCACTTTAGTTTCACGGACATTTACTACAGAATACTTACTGTTGGCTAGTAAAGATGACATTAACACTATTGGAGATTTTCTTTGTATTACCTTGAAATAAAATTTTTTGCAAAGGTATAACAGACTAAAAGGATAACTATAAATTTTCATTATCAAGCTTATGAAAGAGTATTGAGAGAAACTGTAAAATTTAAGATCAAATGAGATTTTTAAAGTATACACAATTATTGCCTGAACATGTATAGCTGGAATAATTATCCTTCTAAAAATTCAGAAAGACATACATTAATAAATTTAAAAATAAACCAAATTAAAGTATACGTGTGTGCATTATTTCTGTGTTTCTTCCTTGAGCTTCTTTTGTGGACGAGTTAAGTTTATTGAAATTTTAATATTTTACTTGGCCATAAATCCTCATATATTTTCTGTGTTTTTTATACTTACGTATGTCTAGTGAATCAACATGGGCTAGCTGCTATGGCCAGTAATCCCCAAATTTCACAAGCTCAACAAAAAGAAGTTTTATTTATTTCTCACTTTATATATAGTCCAATGTGGGTTGGAGAGAGTGGCTGCTCCACAGTAATCCATGGACCTAGAATTGCTTCCACATTCCCTGGGAGTCAGGCTTCCCCTCAGGATCCACTGCACTTGGACTGCAGTTGGGGAAAGAAAAAGAGTGGGAGGAAGTACAGGAAGGTTTACCTCCCAGCCTGAAAATGATTGTCTATCTAGAGTGATCATAGAATTTGTCATCCAAACTGGGACACTTCTGAGAGCTAAAAGGCACAGGGCTCATAATAATGCCGGGAACACAGGCATGAATAAGGACTGCTCTGGACACACTGAGATGCATGTAAAACAACTCTATCTATGTCCTGTCATCATAATGCGGTCTTGTGGCCTCTGAGCTGCAAGAGATAATGGAAAATGTAATCCAACTATGAGACTAGGAGGAAAACAATATGAGATTTGGCCAGTACTGCAATGTCTCTGGCTCGCATATCTTGGTGTATCAGTCTGTTAGTATTTTAGCACCTTCTGAGGCCACAGGATTAAAAAGAAGCCAAGCCCCATGAAGGAAGAAAATAAAGTAACATTTGTTGGGTGTCTACAAGGTGGGCTAAACAATTTTGCAGTCATTTAATTCTCAGAAGAAATTTTGGGATCATTCTTATCATCATTATCATCATCAATAACTCATTTTTAAGGATGAAAATATTAAAGCTACAAAAGATCAGGTATCTTTCCATGACAGCCAGTAAATGGAGGAGCAGAGATTCAAAGCCAGATTCAGCTACGTGCAACTCCTGCCCTTTCCATTGTCCTAATATTGTTCAAAGAAATACACAGAAGTACAAAATGGCCTTCGCTGTCCAGGCACTTACAATGTATTTAATAAATGAACAAATACTTTTATGCCATTGCTTATTAATTCTTATACTGTTGCTGATGAAGGAGTAGATACTTAGGATCACCAGTAAATTATTACTTTAAGAATCATGGTTACTGCCTTCATAGAGTTTATAGACTGCAGGAGGGTCATTAATCAAGTAATCACATGGATAATGTAAAATTTCAACTGTGAGAGCCCACGAAAGAGATGAAAGCATATTCTAAGAGGGTTGACAAGATGTGGCTTATTCTATACAGACTTGTAATTTTTCTTTTCCTCCCAGTTTTTGTGTTTCTGTCACATAAACAAAATGTATTTTCAGAGCCTGGAGGCAAAGGAGGGATCTTGAATCATAGACAATAGTCAGTTGGCCTGAGATTGCTGTCTATTTTTCAGGAAGAACTGCCTTTGACACCTGAGAAGAGCAAAGACAGATTATTACTTCCTTCCATGCTCTTGGCAGTGCAGGTTCCTATTCTGGGCCTTTGGGGTCATACTGCAGTTCTAGTTACTATTTTCCAGAAATGCATTCCTAGCTAAGCATCTACGAAGCCTAACAGGGAGAAGAGAACATGTAACCCAACCAGCCAAACAAAAAACACAAAACAAAAACACCTTCTCCATAGGACTATGTGATCTGCAAACAAATAAAGGCCTGAAATTGTAAGATGTAAGTCAATTTTTCATTATCACTATTCGTGTGGAGGAATGCTCCCTAGATAAACTATGTTTTGGCCTGCTAGATGTCTTATGCAGTGGAATAGAGAAATCACAAGCATATAATTCAGAATATCTATTTCTGGATTACATTTTCCTAAGAAAATTATTTAGCCTCTCTGGTCCTCAGTTTTCTGATTTGTGGGAAAAAAAAATAATGACTATGAATAGTCTTTATTTACCATGAGGCCATCCCCACAGGTAACTCATTTAATCATCCCCCAAAATCCGTATCCAACCACTGTTATGTAGATAAACAAACTGAGGTGCAGAGAGGCTGGGTAATTTTCCTGGAGTTGTAAATTAGAATATGATAATGATAGGCTACAAATCCAATTATATATGAGGTCTATATAGCTATAAAACCATGTGTTTCTAATTTTTCTCCAAAAAGAAAATTAACAGTTAAAAAAGTTTATGGTGGCCAGGCGCGGTGGCTCACACCTGTAATCCCAGCACTTTGGGAGGCCAAGGCGGGTGGATCATGAGGTCAGGAGATTGAGACCATCCTGGCTAACATGGTGAAACCCCATCTCTACTAAAAATACAAATATTTAGCTGGGTGTGGTGGCAGGCACCTGTAGTCCCAGCTACTTGGGAGGCTGAGGTGGGAGAATGGCATGAACCTGGGAGCGGAGCTGGCAGTGAGCCAAGATAGTGCCACCACACTCCAGCCTAGATGACAGAGTGAGACTCCGTCTCAAAAAAAAAAAAAAAAGTTTATGGTATAAGTTTATGATATGTACCTATATAAATATATGTAAATTACATTTACTTTCTTTCACAGATTTTTAGAAAGTTTGTGGAAACATGAAGTATGTTTCTTACTCATATACACAGCTTCAAATGTATTTTCTCACATATCAAAAATAAGAAATCCAGCTCAGTTGCCAAGATTCACGGCTGTAATCCCTGTGCTTTGGGAGGCTGAGGCAAGAGGATCGCTGGAAGCAAGGAGTTTGAGACCAGCCTGGGTGACATCGTGAGACCTTGTCTCTACAAAAAAAAAGTTAAGCTCACAGAAGTAGAGAGTAATATGGTGGTCACCAGGGGTTGTGGGCAGGGCAGGGATTAGGAGATCCATGTTACAGTACACAAAATTTAAGTTAGGTAAAAAGAAGAGGTTCTAGAGACCTATTGTACAGCACAGTGGCTGTAGTTAATACAATATATTCTATACTTGAAAATTGCTAACAGAGTCTATTTTCAGTGTTTTAATCACAAAAAGTAAGTATATGGAGTAAGACTGGTATCAATTAGCTTGATTTAGCCATTCTACAATGTGTACATGTATCAAAACTACCTGATGTGCATGATAAATATGTACATTTTTGTCAATTAAAAATAAATAATAGTAATAAGATAAAAGCATATTGGAGAGTATGCTGCCAATGGCATCCTGCTGGTAGAAGTCTAAACTAGAAAAATTGTTGTAGGAGTAACTTAGGATTTTATGTTCAAAGTCTTAAATGCTGATATTTTTGGAGATATCAGAAAAAAATTAATATTTCAGTTAAAGAATAATGATTTTAAAGGTTATCTTTAGCCAAAGGGTGGAATAGTACAGAGTCTCTGAATACAATGTTCATTAACAATTTGTAAACTAGGAATTGTTCACAATATAATGCCATATGACGAATGCATGGCACAGAAATAATACATTCAGCATGAGATAACCATCAGATATATGTTAATATGATGAGAGACAGAGACTAGATGTAACTATAAAAATGTTAACAGTTTTCTTCTGATAATAAAATGCAAAGTTTTCCTTTTTAAAATGGTTTGGAGTATCAAAAATTTCTATTTTTATTATTTATTTTTTTTTCCATGACACTTTCCAAAAAAAGCCCCCCCCAAAAATTATTTATTTTTACAATGAGAAAAAATAAGCTTAATTTATAATGAGATACAATAGAACATAATCATTTAAATATGTGTTAGATTAAAATGTGCTCATAAACCTTAATGGTTTCAAGTAGCATCTTGAGTTTTTTTTTTTTTTTTTTTTTTTTTTTTTTGAGACGGAGTCTCGCTCTGTCCCCAGGCTGGAGTGCAGTGGCGCCATCTCGGCTCACTGCAAGCTCCGCCTCCCGGGTTCCCGCCATTCTCCTGCCTCAGCCTCTCTGAGTAGTTGGGACTACAGGCGCCCGCCACCATGCCCAGCTAATTTTTTTGTAGTTTTAGTAGAGACGGGGTTTCACCGTGGTCTCGATCTCCTGACCTCGTGATCCGGCCGCCTCGGCCTCCCAAAGTGCTGGGATTACAAGCGTGAGCCACCGCGCCCGGCCTCATCTTGAGTTTTTATTCCATCCACCCTCATCTTTCCACTGTGCCTTCAATAGGCCAACGCTCTGGCTCTGATAACATCCACGTCCAAAGCAGCTATGCGGCCGTCGGAAGCCCAGGAACCACGATTCATATCTGAGCCAGTAAGTATGGACGATTAGGGGGTTTCCTTTATTTTATTACCTTCTGCTCAGATTCTGGTGTATTTTCCACTGGGGATTACCACAGATAAAGGACCTTAACTCTTGTTTTCCAAGTATTTGTGTGAACATTCTCTGAATCTGACCTGTCTGGCTGCCCGGGAGCCTGCCAGGAGAGCCCAGGACCTTCGGTGCTGCTCTGCAGGGCTCAGCTGCCTTGCACACAGACTGCTCTGCTCTTCTTTGCTCAGGGCTGGGCCTGGCAAGGACCTCACAGAGAGAGAGGAGTCAGGAGAAACCTGTTCTGGGCCCACTGATTCCTTCCCAGGGAAACAGGAAGTTTTTCTCATTCCCTCTTGCAGCTGACCAGCGTCGCCCCGGGCGAGGGCGAGATGCCTTTGCCAATATCTATTTGTATTTTTGACCCCAACAAATCACAAAACTGCTTTTGTTTTGAACAGCTACAATGATGGCAAATAACTTCATTTCCTACCCTTTTCTATATTTATACACACAGACACAGACACGCAGACACACACACACATCTATCCCAGCAGTTTAAATACTATTTTAACAAGGGACAGAACATGGGAAGTAGACTGGGGAGATGTTGGTCAAAGGATACAGAATTTCAGTTACACAGGAGAAATAATTTCAAGAGATTCATTGTACAACATGGCGACTATAGCTAATAATAGTGTGCTGTATACGTGAAAATTGCTGAGAGTCGATTCTGTGTTCTTACCACAAAAAGATAAGCATGTGAGGTAATGAATATGTTAATGAGCTTGATTTAGCCATTCAACAATGTATGCATGTATCAAAACATCATGTATACCACAAATATAAACAATTTGTACTTGTCAATTACAAATTAGTAAATAAAACAATACTATTTCAGAAAAAACCAGCCAAAATATCTGGCAATATAAGCCCACCCCACATGTGTACACATGGCTTTGTGTGTGGAGTATGTCAAATTTCAATAATGTTACTTTGAGGTTAGTGGCAGAAAGAGACGAAGAAGGCAAATCCACAGACAAATGGAAAATTCTTACCATATCCTTAAGATTTCTTTGTAGTAGTCAAAATCCAAGGATAAAATGAGGATAAAGAATTCTGCCTGGCTGAGGGATTCTGTCTCATTTTCAATATGCTTAATGGCCCATGCAGGTATAGTCTGAAAGATGTCATTGCAAAGGAACGTGTGACCAGCGAAAGGGCCTTGACCTTTTTTTGCCATTGCTATTAGAGCCAAAATCTACCACTGCTAGGCATTATCATTGGCCTCCTCAACCATGCAGCATTCCTGATCCATTGCAACTCTAAGTCTCATTAAATACACATAGCATAAACCCTCTGACCTCTGTAACAGGGAAATGGCTAAAAAGAAGAAGCAGTATTGGAAGTTCCTCTATTTCTAATACTATTAATTTAATGCATACACCAGAGAAAACAGTCAATAAATTGAAGTGTATCAGAAGTAGTGAAGTGCAACTAGAACAGATTCTATATTTGATTACTGGTGGCAAAGTGTAAAGTTTCATGAATGTCTGTGAGCCAAATCCTTCTGCAGAAGTTTCCCTTTGCATGTGTCTTTTTGTGTCACATTTAAAAATACCAGGCTTGTGGACAATGTATATCAGCTTCATATCTGTATTGATGTTTTTATTCTTTCTGAATTGAATGTGAATATAAATAAAACCTTGACCTTCATATTAAGAGCACCACCAAAAGCTTCCTTTGTTTGGGAAAGGTATCACTAGGCTCCTCTATAAGAAGCTCCAGTGTGAGTGGAACATTAAAAAGGCTCAACATTTTCTGTTAGAAATTCAGAAAAACCTTTCATTTTTCTTTCTTTAAATATAAACTCTATATAACTTCTGTCAAAAGCAAAGAAAAGCCCAGTGGGTACCTGAGCTGTGGCAATATTTCCCCAGCCGAGAATATGAATGTGCATTCATAAGCAGGATGCCCTGTGATGGAGGGGGAGGGAAGGGTCTGGGTAGAAAATCAGAGACTCATTCTGGTCACATCAAAGGCAATGCCAGAATTTTGACATTAATTTTTTTAAATATTTATTTTATATTTTATTTTACACATAAGAACCTAGAATTCGACATTAATTTTGGAATGAAATCGTCATGCAGATTGAAATAAATAAAAGGAGAGAGAATAGAGAAAGAGAAAGAAGGATAGAGGAAGAGAGAGATTGAAAATTAAGGTCAGAAAAGCAAAGAGCAATGGAAATGTTTAACCAAGTATTTTATAGACTCTTGCATGTATTCAAATACAAATACACAAATTGGGCCCATTTGATGAGATCTAAAGCAAATTATGAATGGATGGTTAAAAAAATGCTTTTCTTTGTCTTGGTAAAACTTTGTTTTTAAGTTTTCAGGAAAATCTACATTACATTTAAAACAAAAACAAACAAAACCCCTCATAGTAGTATCATCCAGTGGTAATGACACCAGTATTGTAAGCCAGGAAGCCTCTGCTAAACCCTGGGTTTGTATTTAGTTAGGCAAATATTTGTCAACACCTTAATGCTGCTTCCAGTTTCTCATCAGAAAATGTGCTAAGGAGGACACAGTGAGAAGATGGCCACTTACCAACCAGGAACTGGACCCTCGCCAACACCTAATCTGCCCTTGGACTTCTCAGCCTCCAGAACCATGAGAAATAAATGGCTGTTGTTTATACACTACCCAGTCTATGGTTTCCTGTTACAGCAGCCCAAACTGACAGAGCCAATAGCTAATGATGCTGACAAAGGGACAAGACAGATAGATAAAATTCTCCTTCAGGTAGCCAAAAATAAAGCTGAATTTGTCAGCAGTCAAGCAACAGAAGGAAGCAGAGCACTAATATTACAACATTTAAACATTTTGACTTTGCTCAGCCTGAAGCCAGATAAACACCCTGGACTTTTCAGTTTCACAAAATCCCTTTGTTGACCTATAAGTGAGAGGAAGAAATGAGGTGAGAAGGCACCACATATCATTCTTAGGTCCAAACCAGCTTGTTAAATCCTAGAACAGACTAACTTTAAAATGATTATTGGGCTAGAAAGACTGATTCATTTCAAGATACATTAATTTAGCACACACTGTGTACTATGTACTTATCATTAGGATATAACCTCAGCTCTGGACAGCCATTCATCTTCAATGGACATTCACAAGTGAAGTATAAATAATTCAGCAAGGCCTAGGTGAAATGCCTGATGTAAAGATCCATCTATAGATTCAAATTTTACAAAAGTATGTTTCCCTTTTATCAACTTGCAGTTTTCCTCACAAAGCTATATTTCATAGCTGCCTAACAGTATACTGCATTCTGACACCCTTTTCAACAAATGGTGCTGGGATAATTGGCTAGCCACATGTAAGAAAATAAAACTGAATCCTCATCTCTCATCTTATGCAAAAATCAACTCAAGATGGATTAAGGACTTAAACCTAAGACCTGAAATTATAAAAATTCTAGAAGATAACATTGGAAAAACCCTTCTAGACATTGGCTTAGGCAAGGATTTCATGACCAAAATTCCAAAAGCAATTGCAATAAAAACAAAGATAAACAGCTAGGACCTAATTAAACTAAAGGGCTTTTGCATGGCAAAAGGAACAGTCAGCAGAGTAAACAGAATCCACAGAGTGGGAGAAAATCTTCACAATCTATACATCTGACAAATGAATAATATCCAGAATCTACAAAGAACTCAATCAAATCAGCAAGAAAAAAACAATCAATCCCATCAAAAAGTGGACTAAGGACATGAATAGGCAATTCTCAAAAAAAGATAAACAATTGGCTAACAAACATACGTAGAAATGCTTAACATCACCAGTTATCAGGGAAATGCAAGTCAAAACCACAATGTAATACCACCTTACTCCTGTAAGAATGACTATAATCAAAGAATCAAAAAACAGTAGATTTTGGCATGGATGTGGTGATTAGGGAACACTTCTACACTGGTGATGGGAATGTAAACTAGTACAGCTACTGTGGAAAACAGCGTGGAGATTCCTTAAAGAACTAAAAGTAGAACTACCATTTGATCCAGCAATCCCACTACTGGGTATATCTACCTAGAGGAAAAGAAGTCATTATTCAAAAAATATAGTGTAACATGCATGGTTATAGCTGCACAATTCACAGTTGCAAAATAGTGGAACAAACCCAAATGTCCACCAATCAACGAGTGGATAAAGAAACTCTGGTATATATATATATGATGGAATACTACTCAGTCATAAAAAAGGAATGAATTAACAGTATTTGCAATGACCTGGATGAGATTAGAGACTATTATTCAAAGTGAACTAACTCATGAATGGAAAACCAAACACTGTATGTTCTCACTGATATGTGGGAGCTATGGGGGTGCAAAGGCATAAGAGTGATACAATGGACTTTGGGGACTTGGGAAGGGTAGGAGCAGGGTGAGGAATAAAAGACAACAAATAATGGTGCAGTGTATACTGCTCAGGTAATGGGTGCACCAGGTTCTCACATATCTCCACTAAAGAACTTATGTAACCAAATACCACCTGTACCTCAAAAACTTATGGAAAAATAAAATTAAAAAACAAAAACACTGGAAGATAAAAAAGAAAATGGGCTACGGATAGCTCAGATTAAATGAAGTAGTACAGGGAAACATTGAGAATAGTACCTGACTCAAAGTCAGTGCTCAGTAAATACTAAGTGTTATTATTACTGCTTAACTACTAGAAAAAGTCCAAAACTTCCATGAAACCTCATGGGATCACTGGGAATATGGAGGTGTGTGGGGTGAGTGAGAATTCTAAGATACAGAAAACTATGATTGCATATCAAATACGTACATAATTACGATATTCAAGTACACTTCATAACCTGGTTTGATGAATAATGTATTACCAAATGAACTAATTTAAGAAACACTTAAATGCAATAAATGTAAATGAACATTCCCAAAATTTTGCAAAATATCTTTTCAAGCCACTAGTGATTTTTTCTTAGTCTTCCGTTTGGTCATAAATTTGCTTGTGCGTGTAATGAGGATAGTTTAAAAAGGTAGTCTAAACATTGTCTCAAGTTCCAAAGGACTGAATACTTTATAAATTCGCCTTTTTTTTCTGCATTAACTGCTGGTTAAATAATGTAAAATTCTGGCTGAAGGTTATAGTCAGTAGGTAAGAGTTGATAGGAAAAAAAAAAAAAAAAGAAGTCCCAGAGTCATTAAAAATTATGCTTAGGGGTAAAAGTGTTTAAAAAGATACTTTAGAGTTTAGATATTCGTGCGCTCCCCCCTTCTGCTTTTACTCCCTCTTTCCATCTTTCCCCCATCCCTTTCTACTCTCCCTCCACTTTCTCCAAAGTATAAATCAGTTGCTGATATGGTTTGGCTCTGTCCCCACCCAAATCTCATCTTGAATTGTAGTTCCCATAATCCCCGTGTGTTGTGGGAGGAGGGACCCAGTGGGAGGTAACTAAATCATGGGAAAGGTTACCCTCATGCTGCTTATACTGTTCTCATCATAGTGAGTAAGTTCTCTTGAGATCTGACCGTTTTATAAGGGGCTTCCCCCTTTGCCCAGCTCTCATTCTTCTTTTTCCTTCCTCCCTGTGAAGAAGGATTGTTTGCTTCCCCTTCCACCATGACTGTAAGTTTCCTGAGGCCTTCCCAGCCATGCTGAATTGTGAGTCAATTAAACCTCTTTCCTTTATAAATTACCTGGTCTCAGGTATGTCTTTATTAACAGTGTGAGAATAGACTAATACAGTTGCTAAGTGCTTTGGAAGCACTGCAAGGAACTATGGCTGGTAGAAAAGGCTTCACAGAGCAGGTGGCATCTGACCAGGGCTAATAATACATGACTACATTATTTTTCTACTTTAAGATAAATCCTACTGTAATATATATTTTTCAGATGGCCTCTAAGAAAAAATATGTTTCTCCAATTAAATGCTAACACAGTGTCAACTTTAAAACACATTGGAAATTGGGAGCTCTCAGAATGTAAGCAAATAAAATTATATAAAAAATTTAGGACCGGGCACGGTGGCTCACTCTTGTAATCCCAGCACTTTGGGAGGCCGAGGCGGGCGGATCACGAGGTCAGGAGATCGAGACCACGGTGAAACCCTGTCTCTACTAAAAATACAAAAAATTAGCCAGGCGTGGTGGCGGGCGCCTGTAGTCCCAGCTAGTCGGAGAGGCTGAGGCAGGAGAATGGCGTGAACCCAGGAGGCAGAGCTTGCAGTGAGCCGAGATTGCACCACTGCACTCCAGCCTGGGAGACAGAGCGAGACTCTGTCTCAAAAAAAAAAAAAAAAAAAAAAAAAATTTAGAATTCCAGGATTTCTGTTAATAGAACATGATCGTCTTCCAGAGAATGGAAGAAAATATATTTTAGTGCTTCATTTTTTTTTGCTATAAGAACTATTTATTTCTGTAAGTCTAGCCCTAATTCCTCTAATTCACCTATGTCTCCAAAGGCTGCCTGAAGATGTATCTACCATAAAAGTTTGCTATATTACAGGTATTTTGTTTGGCTTACATGCCTATGGCCTTTAGTAAGCTCTAGGTACTTTGGCAGCAGGTTCCATTATATTCCTGGTTTTATTTTGAGGTGTATGTCAAAGAGAAAGCACATTTAGATAGATCAACAAACACTGATTGCTTATTGGATGCTGAGAGAACACAAAAACATTTAAGAAGTATCTGAAAATTAGTGACTTTGAGCTTCCACTTCTGGCCAAAATGGAATACCAGGGATCAGATTTATCTCTCATACAAAATAAACAACAAAATGGATAACATTTATAAGATGTTTGTAAAGACACTGTACATCAGGAAGCAAAAGACAGTGATGCCCGGAAGGAAAACAAAACAAAACAAATGATGTGAGCCTAGGACCACCCAGCTTACTGCCTCGGGAGAGTATCAGGGCCATTGCACAGGGAAGGGGAACCCAGGCAGAACATGGCAAATTCTCCAAGGTGGGGGCACAGAATACATCTGGGGAGACCTTAGCTGTTCAGATTCTCAAGGACAAGTTGTGGAGAGGATACAGATAGCTGCACAGAAGCAGAATCCCAAAAGTCTACAGAAGGTCCCCTCAAACCATCAGCTGACATAGATCAGCAAATGCATGTGAGGATACCGCTCGAGGCAAAGGAATGAAGCACCAAAAGCATGAAGTTAACAGTTTCCGGTGCTCACACACAGCCACAGACAATGCCTGTTCCCACCAGCCAGGCAGGAAATCTCAAGATTCATAGTGCATTGGGTCAAGGACACAGAAGGTCTTGCTTCAATAGGGAGGAATAATTGCTCTCCTCAGGGTGGTGCTCTGTTCTCAAGTAACAAATCATAAAAGTATACCCATCCCAAAATTCATATTAAAGAGAAAATGATTCAGAATTTTTAAAGACAAGAACTAAGTTAATGGACTATACCAGATTCAAGAATTATAAAGCTAGAGTAATCAAAGTAATGTATAATTGGAGAAAAAAAAAACACATACATCAATGGCAAAGAAAATAGTTCAGAAATTGATCCACATGTACACTGACAACATATTTTTGACAAGGCTGCAAAGCCAAATCCATAGAGAACACATAGACTTTTAGACAAATAGTGGCGAGCAATTGCACAGCACACGTAAAAAAATAAAATGAAAGCAAACTCGTTCTATGCCCAGATCACTCCATAATTAAAATTTAACTAAAAATATATCGTAGATTCACATGTAAATCCTAAAACTACAAAACTTCTTGAAAAAAAACATAGACTTCCAGTTAGACAAGAATTTTTAGACAAGAGTTTAGATACGATACGAAAAGCATAATAAAGAATACATTAAAAAACTTCTGCTCTTTGAAAGATGCTATTAAGAGACTAAAAAGACATCACAAATGGGGAGAAACTGTTGCAAAACATATCTGATCTAGGTCTTGTATCTCTAATATATAAAAAACTCTCAGAAATCAGCAATAAAAAATAACAAATTTAAAAATCATCAAAAATGGCTGGGCACAGTGGCTCACGCCTGTAATCCCAGAACTTTGGAAGGTTGGAAGGCCGAGGTGGGTGGAACACTTGAGGTCGGGAGTTTGAGACCAGCCTGGTCAACAGGGTGAAACTCCGAGTCTACTAAAAATACAAAAATTAGCTGGACGTGTTGGCGTGTGCCTATAGTTTCAACTACTCGGGAGGCTGAGGCACGAGAATTGCTTGAACCCCGGAGGCAGTGGTTGCAGTGAGCCAAGATCAGGCCACCGCACTCCAGCCTGGGTGACAGAGTGAGGCTCTGTCTCAAAAAAAAAAAAAAAAATATATATATATATATATATATATATACACACACACACACACACACACACACACACACACACAAATTAATTAATTAATTAGAAATAGTCAAAAATATTTGTACAGGCATTTTGCCAAAGAAGGTATTCTGATGGCAAATAAGTATATTAAAAGATGCTCAATATTATTAGTCATTAGAAAAATGCAAATTAAAAGTTTAAGAGGTGTCATGACATTAACTCTCACTCCATTTATTCATGTACTTTTCAGTTTCTCACAATGATATTTTTCATTTTTTTAGTGTTGAAGTCCTAGACTTTTGCTAAACTTATTCCCAAGTACTTTATGATTTTTATTAATTTTATTTTAAATTATTTGACACTAGTCTATATAAGTTACAGAAATCTTACAATGGTATAGGTTTATGCTATAGTTTGGATATGATTTGTTAGTTCCCACCCAAAATCATGCTGAAGTTTTGTCCCCAGTGTGGCTGGGAGGTGGGGCCTGTTGGAAGGTGCTTGGGTCATGGAGGTGGATCCCTTATTAACGGCTTGGTGCCATTCTCGGGGAGTGAGTAAGTTCTTGCTCTGAAGACGTGTTCCTGTGGGAATGCACTAGCTCCTGAGAGTGTTATTAGAAAACCAGGATGACCTTTGAGCTTTTTCTGTTCACTTGGGTTTGCTTCCCCTTTCCACCTAGCATGTGGCCTTCACTGGAAACCACTGGTGCCACGCTTCTTCTACTTCCTATGCTACAGAATTTGAACTAAATAAGTCTCTTTTAAAAATATTGCCCAACCTTAGGTGTTCTATTATAACAACACTAATTGAACTAAGACAGTTCACTCCTTTCTTTACTTGAGTTTGTGTAGGCATATCTTACATAGACACACATACTAAACTCTACAACACAATGCAACGATTTTGTATTTAAATAGTCATGTCTTTTTATGCAAATTTATTGAATTCTAATTATATCGAAAGGAGGCAATTTGGTGAGTTTTGCCACATATCTACATACATGTGAATCTACCAACACAATCAAGATTCTGAACATTTATGTAGTACCTAAAACGCTCCTTCTGGCCTCTTTGCAATCCACTTGTTCTTCCAGGCCTAACTTCTGGAAAATAGATGCCTGACTGCATCTATTTTTCTTCACTATAGATAGTTTCTATTTTATTTGAATGTTGCATAAATGAAATTATACAGTGTTAATCCACATCTTCTGGGTCCAACTTCAGGAAAACACTGCATCTATTTTTTGTCACTATAGATAGTTTGTATTTGTTTGAATATCTAATAGATGGAATTGTACAGTGTTTATTCTTTGCAATTATGGTTATTTTACTTAGAATAATGATTTGAAGATTTGTCCTTGTACTTAGTTAGGTGTATCATTAGTTTCATTTTTTTCCCCTTAGTAGCATTTAATGTATTATATGTGTGTCTTTACTATCACTTATTTATGCATTTTCCCGTTAGGAATGTTTGGCTTATTTCAGCGTTTGGCAGATGCAAACAAAGTTGTTTGCACAACTGTGAACAGACTTTGTGGAGACATATGCTTTCCATTTTTTTGGAGGGGGTGAATGGCTAAGTTATATATGTTAGTCATTATGTTTAACTTTTTAAGAAACTGGTAAACTCTTTCCTAAATAGCCATAGGAATTTTCAGGCCAAACTTTTTGTTATTGAGTGGTCAGTTTTCAGTATAACTGAAATATAATGTTTGTATTTAATGTTGTTATTTCTTTGCAGATAATCTGTATTTCAAACCAGCATATTCTAATAATGTTTTTTGGCCTGAACGTCCTACGATATCACTACAATATGTACAGATGTTTATTTTATTTATCTTTTTTGGAATACGTTGGTTTTCTTAACTCTGAAGATCGGTTTCTTCCATCAGTTTTAGAAATAATCAGCCATTTGCTCATTGAGTATTTCTTTTATCTTATTATATTATTTCCCTTTGGTATTCTAACTAGGTTTAATTTGTGTTTTCCCATTTTAATCTCAGTGATGTCACTTAATCCTTTTCTTTTTTTGTTTCTCTCAATTCAATGTTTTATTTATTTGGATCTATAACTTCTTCAGAACTATCATCCTATTTACTAATTCTCTTTTCAGCTGGGTCTTATCTTGTTTAATCTTTCTATTGCATCTTTAATGCTTAATATTACATATATTTTCAGATTGAATTTGGTTAAATTTTTGGAAACTTTAGAGAAATTCCTGATAATTTCTTATGCTTTCATCAAATTTTCAAAGCATTATTTTATTTTCTTACCCAAATTTATGTACTTATTCTATGTTCTATAGCCAATTATTCTGGTATTTATCGTTTTTGTGGCTCTAATTGTTATTATTTCCTTTCTGATATTATCTCTTTCTGCATTTATTTGGAGTTTGTTGGTTATAAGTCCATGTTCTTTGAAATTTTATCTGAACTGTGTTAAGTGTGTTTCTTGGGAGAGGGTTTGTGTTCACTGTCAGGTGACTTGCGGCTCCATGTCTTACTTTATTTCACATCTCCTATTTCTGATCATTGAAAGCTATAGCAGCATCAGGTCAGAAGGGATGGGCAAAAAACTCTGAGGCAAATATCAGATCTAGGAATTCCTAATGGCCTAAAGTTTTATGTCATAGTGTATCTCCCCTCCTACTGCCAAATATATTTACTTTTCAGCAAGTATGGTGTATTAGTCAGGGTTCTCTTAGAGGGACAGACTAATATATATATATCCTATTAGTCTGTCCCTCTAAGAGAACCCTGACTAATACACTATCTCTAGGATATCTATGGGAGATATATATATATCCTATTAGTTCTGTCCCTCTAAGAGAACCCTGACTAATACACTATACTTGATGAAAAGTAAATACATTTGGCAGGAGGAGGGGGGATACAAAATGACATATATATATCCTATTATAATACATATATCTTATTATATATATGAGGAGTTTAATGAAGATGAAACATAAGATATATATATATATATATATATATATGAGGAGTTTAATTAAGTATTAACTCACATGATCACAAGGTCCCACAATAGGCTGTCTGTAAGCTGAGGAGCAAGGAGAGCCAGTCTGAGTCCCAAAACCAAAGAACTTGGAGTCTGATGTTCAAGGGCAGGAAGAATTAAGCACAGGAGAAAGACATAGGCTGGGAGCCTTGGCCTATCTCATTGCTTCACGTTTTTCTGCCTGCTTGATATTCGCTGGTGGCTGACTTGATGGTGCCAACCCTGATTAAGGGTGGGTCTGCCTCCCCCAGCCCAGTGACACTAATGTTACTCCCCTTTGGCAACACCCTCACAGACACACCCAGGATCAATATTGCATCCTCCAATCCAAGTTGACAATCAGTATTAACTCTCACATATGGCCATGTGTAAAATATAAATATAAATTTTTAACGCACTAATGGTTTTTTAACCATGTATTCCATTTTGTTACTAGAGAATAAAATTCTCATTTATTAAGTCAATATATTATTGAATAGACATCTCTTAGGTGTCTACAATAAGAAATGAATAAGGGAATTCTAATGCCCCAGGCCTCCTGGTAACACCTTCTAGACAAGGGGAGGCACATTATTTGGCCAGTGTAGAACTAACATAGAAGAGTATATACTTATATACATAGACTATGACATATATACATTGTATGAGCCATTTAAGAGAAATAGGTGAAAGCTCACAGATACCCAATCAAAAAATCTTAATGAAGGGCTCTTCTGGAAGAGCCCAGTAGAGGGATGGAGAGTAAGAAAGCAGCATATGGTAGGGAGAATAACTGACTTCAGGGTTAGGTGATCTGCTGCCTGACACTACCCAACTTTCATGTTACTCTATGACCATGGAAATAACATTTTCTTCTCTGGTTCCCAGTTTCTTCTCTATAGAAAGTGTTGAACAAGCTTGTCTTTAAGGTCCCTTCTCCTTCCAATATTTTATGGTATTGAGAAAGATAATCCTGTAAAATAGACTTGTATGTGACTCTCATACTACTTCCATTTATTATTAATTATGGAAACTTTGAAATTTTTCTTCCAGAAAAGACATTAATCTTGCATTGGTAAAGTGGTGCTTAGTGAGATTAAATAAAGGTTAAATCACTGGCTTACACCAACAGAAAAATATGAGACTCGGAGAGAATGCCACACACTCCTATCCTAATTCATTCCAGCTTTGCCTGGAATTGAAGAAGAAAAGGCCAGGCCAAGAATTGAGAAGGTGATCTAAGGCCTGCAAAGCACCAGCCAACTTGTTACAGATAAGCAGATCAAAAACGTGCAGAAACAAAATATGTCATGGTTTCTAAGCCACTCTCATCTCATATCCATTGTCACAGATGGAAACAAGGTACTTCTCAGGATGTCTACAACTTCAGTAAAGAAGTGATCATGCACCCATCTTTTACTGCATATGCTAAGAAATCAATAGCATGGTGTGTTTCTACACTATTCAGAATGAGAATTTAATGTTTTCTTATCTGTCATATGTAAAAATTGGACTACTTTAGATAAATTATAAGGTTACTTATGTTTTAATGTAGAATTCAATCTGTGTTGATACAAGACCTAAGGTTTAGTGATTGCTCAGGACCATACAGCCCTTCAATGGCAGAAACTGGATTTGAATCCAGATCTGTTCATACTTCATATAGTATAAATGTGAAATATCTGGGAATTCTTTAAATATAGGCCCACATGGTTGTATATGTGACCAATTGACATTCAAAATTACCAAAACACAATTAGGTCACAAAAATCTTGGCCACTTTTTGCTCAATTTTAAATATGTTATTTCACTCCCACTAAGCTATTGGTGCTGCAGTTTGCTTAATCAGGTTTCTAGGAGCTGACAGTCATGCACAGAACATGCACCAACATACTAATGGTCTTAGAAATTCAGTCTTTTTGCTTTGAAATGATTTTGCTTTTAGATGATCATTTTTACAAAACAGAAGTAAGAGAAGTAGAAAATAAACATGTAAGAAAAATGTAAGTCACGGATTTGTAGTCAGACAGACCTGGGTTTGAAATCTTTTTTGTATTGCCAGTTCAGTGATCTGGAAAAATTGTTTACTTTCTATGGGACTCCTTATTTGTAGAACATAAACAATGAGAGTGATAGTTTAAGCTAACACTAGTGCAGGGGCCAAGCATAGCACCAGAAAAAATCTGAGATACTCACTATAGTTAGTTGCCAGCTATTTTTTGCTGTGATAATTCTTCATAACACAAAACACAAAATGTTGTGGCTTAACACAATAGACAGTTATTTAGCTCAGCAGTCTTCAGGTCAAAGACCTAGGCTGGGCTCAGCTGGGTGGTTCTCCTGGTCTTGGCTAGGCTTAGCCACGCCTGGCAGTCTGCTGAGTGTTGACTGATCTAGTATGGCCACTCTGCATGGCAGAGAAGCTTTAACTCTGTTCTGCATGTCTCTCATCTCTAGAAGGTGAGCTCAAGCTTGTTCCACTACAGCAAGCATGTAGAAAGGCAAAGGTCTTGAGGCACATGATCACTTCCACTGCATTCTATTGGCCAAAGCTGGTCATATGACCATCAGAAGTCAAGGAGTAAGAAAGAAAATTTACTTATTTACTCAGAAGAACCACAAAGGGAAATAGCTCAGAGAATGGAAAAAGGGAGAAGTAATAGATTGAGACCAATAATATGATGTATCTACTTCTCTTCCCCTTTCTCTGTGTTTCCTGTGACTTAGTGTTGACAGTACTGTTCACAGTACTGTTCACCTTAATCATCCAGATGCACCAGCCATTTTGATCTGCCCATTATCCTAGTTTTCTACAAGTTTGGATACACCTTAGGGAAAGTAATTTTTAATGTAACATTTTTAGAATTAAAGCTTTCCAACAATTTGTGTATGGTAAGAAAGTAGAGGAAAAAAAGGCAATCATCAGAATTTACCAAGGCTCTAAATTGCGTATGTTATGTATTCATTTCAGAAAATCCAAATAGTTCCTTCAGTCTTCAATGGTCTAGTGACCTCTTCCAGTGATTTTTTATAAGCATCATGTGTTATGATTCATTAGGTAGAGATGGCAATTGCACATTCCTGTCCAGCGCCAGGCTACTTCTTGGCTATCATGGCTCTCTTAGTTTGTTTTCGTGGCCTATTGACAGTTTCCACTCCTCTGACTGAAGCAGGGTCTTCATAAGCCTTTCTTTATAGTAAACCCCTTTTAAAACATGTGACTTTTTTTTTTTTTTTGCCTAATCAATTCACCTTAGATCTATGTTTGCAATTCCTGCCCCAATTTTCCTCCCATCTGCTCCTATTTAATAGGATCCCAGCCTTTGACTCTCACTCACCCCGTTGCGCTTTCAACCCAGACACACTGTCCTCAGTCAGTGCATATTGAATGTGAAGGTTTGCGCTGCCTGGGACACTTAGGAAGTGAAGTTTGTCCAGAAGACTTTCACATTCTCCAACGTCACAGTATTTTTCTCTTCTCCCACACCCAGTTCTACTTACCCACATGGTTTCATATATTTATTCCTGTACTCAGCCTTTTATTCATTCTTTCAATCCTGTTTGCCCAAATATCACTTTAGCTTGAGGATATTTGCCTTGTAGCACAGGAGAAAACATAGGAGGGGATTTTGGGCAATGTTGAATGGCAAAGCCTGGACTTGTGGTATTTCTATTCCTAGAGACCTTTGCTTACCCTTAGCTAAAAGACACTTAGTAAATCTTTAATCAATAAAGACATAAGATCCATTTTCATTCCTGCACCATTGAGGAAATGTTTCATTAATGATTTCCCTACTCAATTGTCATAATGATATGCAGTATCCTTCACTATTCTTAATATCCCTACCATGGCTTATTGTCAGTGACTTATTGACCCACTCAGTTGAGTATTTGACCCCATTCTTCTTCTGTGCTAGCATAGCATCTAATTTAGTAAAACAAGTTAAGTTTTGTAAAACAGTGTTATTGAGATATAAATAACATAGCTTATAATTCACCCACTTAAATTTTATAATTCAATTGTTTCTAATATATTTACAGATACCTGCACCCATCACCACAGTCATTTTTAAAACATTTCATCACCTCAAAAAGAAACCCCACACCTATCCTCCCATCCACTCAGCCTAAGCAACCACTAATCTATTTTCTGTTAAAATGGATTTCAAAAAATTAAGTTTCAAAGCCCACGTGTAAGAAAAAATGTAGTATAAATTGTGAAATTCCTTGAATTGTCCTTAAAATATATTAAAAAGACCAATATTTATATTCCAAATTACACAGTAACATAGCATTTATGAATAAATCCAACATAGACAGAATTTCCCCCAGGACTGGAAAAGACAGCTGTTTCTTCAAGTGACCGTTACATAAATGGGTTGGCTTGTGTTTGAAAATCCTGCTTTAAAAATCACACTTTTATGTGGTAGAGACTCAGCTTGGAAAGAGATCCATTTCCTGACAGGGCCACAGCCCCTGAACTAACTGGGGAAGATAAGACTCCTGCAGTAGACTCCCTTCAGGGCATCACCCAGTCAATGAAATGACTAGGAGGATAGCCATTAATGTCTCTGCTTTCCCCACTCCTTCCTGTTCTTCTTTCTTCTCCTCTTCTTTTCTTCTTCATCCTATGCCAGCATGAGAAAATAGCTGAAGTCAATTGCATATATATTGGCTCCATAAAAGTTGATTCATCTAAGAACAAGGTTGAACCCAAGTCAAACAAGACAGGCCCCGGCCTAGGACCTTTCTGAATTGAAGAAGGTGAAGTGAGGAAACCAGTTTTTCTCTGGTGACAGAGCTCTGAGATATGAGTTTTGGCATTTGCTAAAACCCACTTTTTCAACCATTTTATGAAGCTACTTGGAGAGAATGAGGCTGACCTGGAAGGAGACATAGGCATGAGAGATGAGGAAAGGAGCCTGGTGACATTGGAGCTTATCAGTACATTGCTCTCCCCTGTTTAAGTGAGACCATACATTTTCTGTATATTTCTAGAGGTCTGGTTGGGTTTCTGAACCTGGAGCATACCCCAAAATCTTTACTAATACAGAAGCACTAAGATAATAAAGTCTAGCACATGGAGTTTTTAAAAGGACTAGATAAGACACTGTAGGGAACCCAGAGGCCATCGTCTGCATGTTCCAAATCTTACAATATTTCAGAGTTACTCCATCTTTAAGAAGGAAATTATAATGACTTGGAAACCTCATCTATGAATAGTGAAAAATTAAGCAATTTATTTAGTGTTTTCTTATTTCTTCACCTTCTGGGCTATGACCTGACTTTCCTTCTCTAGAAAGGCCCTCTAAGTGTGTTAGTGGACACAAGGCATGGTGTCAGGACGCTTCCCTCTCCCATCTCTTTGAGTGAGTGGTGGAAGGAAGTATTGCAACTTGGCCTCATCCAGAGTGAAACTATGCACTTCTCCCAACACATATGTATGCACATACACACATAAACACTCAGATACACACAAATACATACACATGCATACAAACATACAATTCACACTCACATCCACATGCACATCCACATGAATGCACACACAGCTCACGGACACACATGCACACACATACACACATTTCACACACAAACGTACACACACAAAACTCACACACATGTAAACACACACAAGGCTGACACAGAAATAAACACACTCAAAATTCACACAGACATAAACACAAAAACACACACACACAGGCACACATACGTATACACACACAAACTACAGATAGGCACACAAACACATACACAAATATACACACAACTCACACACAATACACATCCCATATAAACACATAAACACCCATATACATGCATGCACAGCCACAAACACACGCATAAAACTCGCACACATACACACAAACACATAAACATATGTAACACAGAAACATATGCATACATACGCATAACTCAATTAAACCCATATAAACACACATAGACACATAAACACACACGTAGACACATGAACACATACACATAAACACATATGTACATTTGTTGGTGTTGCTGAAAATAGAACATATGAGGAGATGAGGTGAGACTTGAGACAACAGATGAAGGCAGAGATTAAATCACAAAGACTCATTAATACCATGCACATCAAATAAGGTTTTGTGGTTACCAACAAAAGGAACCAAGTCTTAGACATTTATGAGAAAATGAAATTGTTTAGAAGAACATGGGGTAAACCAAAGAGTCAGATGAGAAAGTGAACCACCAAGAACCATGTGATTCCACGAATCATGGCTGAAGGGATCAATAGAAAATAGACATTTTGTATACTTGTAGCATTGGCTCAATATTCAAGGGACTGGCTGAGAAGTTCTGACTGAACCAAGCACTCCAGATATCTGAGAAACTTGTTCCTGACTGCAGAGATGGACAGTAATGTCCAAAATGGGGTGCTGCTCAACGAGGATCCCCAAGTCCGTACACTGGGGTCCCAAAGGAAAGCTCAGAAATGGCTATTTACATTCGTGTATCTTTTAGATAAGAAAGACACTATGCCTTACAGATAATTACTGTATGAACTGGCTTGGCATCCTCAGTCTTCCATATATCAGATAGTTATGTATCACATGCTATAAGGAAGGTAACTAGAAAAAGTGGTAAGGAGAGCTATTCTATGTAGGGGGTTCCTGTAGCACCCTCATTCGTTTAACTTTATCAAAATTGATTGATAAACGTTCCTTGATTTATGTTGGGTTACATCTCAATAAATCTATCATAAATGGAAAATATTGGAAGTTCAAAAATGCACTTAATAAACCTAACATACCAAGCATCATAGCTTAGCCTAGCCTCCCTTAAATGTTCTCAGAATACTTACATCAGCCTAAAGTTGGGCAAAATTATGGAACACAAAGCCTATTTTATAATAAAATGTTTAATATCTCATGTAACTTGTGGAACACTGCAATGAAAGTGAAAAGCAATGGTTTCACATTGCTGTAAAGTCACAAAATTGTTTAAGTCTCGAGTTGGGGACCATCTGTACTGGCTTATTTTTTACTTATTTGTTTATGAATTTACAGATAATATTCTCTAATATCATCTGAATATTTTCACAAAAAGGACAACTGTTTTGGAAGGTTACTTCAGAAAAGTATTAGATTTAGAAGTGTGCTAATAATGCAAGGACAAATGACCCAGGATGAGAATAGCAGGGCTGGGACTTCTGCTTATCTATTGCAAGCACTTTCTGAGCCCATTCGAAAGCAAGCCGATGACTACCAGATCCATGCCTCCCAGCAGCTGTCCACAGGAATGCAAACAGACTCTACTCCTTCAGAGCAGAGATGATATTTTAATGATGAGTGCAGAAGTAACTGTTTTTTTTTTAAATCATTTCTATTTGGTAAGAACATTATATAAACAGGTGTTCAGAAGTATTTCCATCACTGTAATTTGATTGCCAAAAGCAATATAATTCACCTGTTTAAACAAAACAGAAAAAAATCCCCTAAAAACCTCATTTGTGCATTTCTGGAAATCTTGAAAACACAGTTTCTAATTTTTTATAAAAAATTTCATTCTAGAGTTTCAGTGGCATTATAATCCATCTGTTAATAACAGAAACATGTAATATCTTCCAATTAGTTTAGAGAACAACTGATTGACATAGTAAAGGATGAAAACTTGCAGGACAAATTTTAACACAATTTTTAGTTAACTGGCATATGGGATTTAACACTATCATAATTTAATAAGCACAAACATGGATTCTTTCCGCATATCACTATGAGGTGTCTTTTACAGCCATTACAGACACTAAAAATCAGCAAATTGAACTGATCTTAGATTCACATGTTCAAAGTGTTGTAACAGGAAATTGTTAAACCAAGTTTTCAGATCTAATAAACCATCTTTATTCACATTTATTTCATAAAGGTATTGTGCTATTAAGTAATTATTTTAGATTATTACTTTATCTTTACCTCAACTTCTACTTTTTTCTTTTGTGTATTTTAGTAAATATGTGGCTATTAATAAATTTCTACTGAAAAGCAATGAAAGTACATATTTTTAAAAATCAATTTTCAAAAAATATCTCTTTGAAAAAGATGTGGAAAAAATCCTGCTAACTTTAATCTAAAGAAAGTTTAACAGGTGTCAGCAAATAACAGCCAAAGGCGGATTCCTGCCTCTACCATTTAAGGACAGTCTGTGGCTGCTTCCAAAGGGCAGCGTTGGTAGGGGAGACAGACCTCACATCCCTGGAAGTCAAAGCACTTACTGTGTGGCCCTTTACATAAATGCTTTTCCACCCCCTGGTTTAACAGTCGACAATAAACTTAGTCAATGTCTTGGGGGAAAATAAGAGTTTTAATTCTGAAGTAACAGCTCAAGGATGTGCCTCCACAAAATTTGAGGGGCAGCAAACTATGCCTGGGAAGCAAATAGTAATTTTGGGGTTTTTCTCTTAGAATTTTGTTTCCCAATAGAATTTTCAACGCACTAAAATATTTCTCTAAGCGACTGCATATGGCTGCCCTTTATCAGACAAAGTTAACATTCCTGATGTTTACTTGAACAAAGCTTGTACATTTCACTGTTTTTAGAAGAGATTAATTTTCATTGAGAATGCAAATCTACTTCAAATGTTACAAAAACCAAGCGTCTCCAGGGGGGCTGACCACTGGCATTTGTGTTGATAATCTCGGTTATTTAAACAGCAGCACCACTGCCCAGAAGCCCAGGCCTTCCACCAGGGACAAGAATCTTAAATGACTCTGCTGACAGAGCAAAACAACGAGAAAGTTCTTGACCATTTGGTAACAGCACATTAAAGTGTGGTTATATTTATTTGGAGATTTTCAGGTAGAATGATATTGGTTTCTGTATGGAGAACATGTAAATATCAAGAAACATGGATTAAGAAAAAATCTGGCTTGTTCAGTTCAAAGTGTAAGTAAATTTTTCATTCCTGTGTGCCCCATGTCCACCCTTCCCCTGTCCGATACGTCATACCCTCCTCAGCCCACCTAGGACCTTGTTACCTCAAACATGCCTCGGGTGAGAGGCCACATCAAGGGATTCCTACCTGCCCTGTGCTGAAATCCTGCCTTCTTTATTCTGTCCAGTCCTCTGTGCATCTGTCAATCTGAGCTTCGTACATTGCAGGCCATTCCCAGGAAGAAGTGATCGCCTACCACAGGGCCTTTCTTGCAAATCAAAATCTTTTTTCTCTGTTGTGACTTTCTAGATAACTGAACATGCTAAGATGTCACACACATGCCATTGTTTTGTTTTGCTTTCCATAAGTTAGTTTATATCTTTTTTTTTTTTGAGATAGAGTCTTGTTCTGCTCTGCCACCAGGCTGGAGTGCAGTGGCATAATCTTGGCTCACTGCAACCTCCACCTCCTGGGTTCAAGAGATTCTCCGGCCTCAGCTTCCTGACCAGCTGGGACTACAGGTGTGCACCACCACGCCCAGTTAATTTTTGTATTTTTAGTAGAGACAGGGTTTCACCATATTGGCCAGGCTGGTCTCAAACTCCTGACCTTGTGATCCACCCACCTCGGCCTCCCAAAGTGCTGGGATTACAGGTGTGAGCCACTGCACCCGGCCAAGTCAGTTTATATCTTATAAACAAGTTTTTATTTTCTGAGTAAGCATAATTGACTCTATTTTAGGTTCAAATTTGCAGTATGAGAAGGAAGAAGTATTTTTTTTGTCTGTACTCTGCACTTGGCATGATGTTCTTTATACGAGTGTACATTTGCCATTCATTGTCTTATGTAGACCTTACCTTGCACTGCAAAAAAGGGATTACTCTTTTATCTTTACTCATGAGGGGACTCACAGCAAGAAAAAAACGCGTTTGCCTAAAATCACCAACTAAAAACAGCCACGGTGAGATTGAGATTAAAACCCAACATCTCTCTTTCCAAAACCCATTCTCTTAGTGTTCTTTGTATGTTAAATGTGTTTTCAACACATTCAGATTTCATTTTCTAGTTTCACTTAATTTCCAGATAAATTGCAACTTATTTTACCTTGATATTTTACTCCAATATTTTCTCCCAATCTTTCAGTGATGGATTTTCCAGGTTGTATTAGTCAGGGTTCTCTAGAGGGACAGAACTAATAGGATAGATACATAAGTACATATAAAAGAGAGTTTATTAAGTATTAACTCACATGATCACAAGGTCCCACAATAGGCCGTCTGCGAGCTGAGGAGCAAGGAGAGCCAGTCGGAGTCCCAAAACTGAAGAACTTGGAGTACGATATTCTAGGCAGGAAGCATCCAGCATGGGAGAAAGATGCAGAATGGGAAGCTAGGCCCGTCTTGTCACTTCACATTTTTCTGCCTGCTTTAAAGTCTAGCCAAGCTGACAGCTGATTAAATGGTGCCCACCCAGATTATGGGTGGACCCACCTTTCCCAGTCCACTGACTCAAATGTGAATCTCCTTTGGCAACACCCTCACAGACACACCCAGGATCAACACTTTGTATCCTTCAATCCCATCAAGTTGACACTCCATATTAACCATCACGCAGGTACTACAATCTTCTGATTTGTGCATCAATTTTCTCTCTCTTCTCTCTCTTTCTTCTCTCAATTCAATCATGAATTCAGGTATTATTATGTGTCTACTGTGCATCTGAGGATCCACCCTCCACACCTCCAAGGTCTTCAACAGCTCCCGCCCTGGCTATGGCTGCATCATACTCTTGGAATGCAGAATCAATTATCGCTTAGCAGGAAGGGGTTTCAGCTCTGACAAAACTCTAAACTCAACATTTGGCCCTCTTCTGAGATCAGCTTTGGACTAAGTGCACATGTTTAAAAAGAAAAACATACTGGCCCCAGGTTCTGGTTAACTGGTCTGTCTTTTGGATACTCTTTAAGTCTATGGTTTCTCTAGTGGGCTACAGGACCTTCTACATCCGGGTGTCCTTCCTGAGGCTCACAGCTTGCCTCTCCTACTGTAGCTCGGATTTTCTTATCTGCCTTTTCTCTAACTTCCTGAAGGTCTTGTTCATTCTCCGAAGGGAGAAACAAGATTCTGAACAAGTACTGGCATTGTCTCATACTCTCTGCAAAGTGTTCTTTATTTTAAAGGTGGATTTTGTTACATCCGTTACAGTTACGTTCAACACACACCTTTCAAACTCCTGTTAACTCACACATACTCTGCCCTACCATAGGAATCACCCATGTCTAATTCCAAATGCCAGTTTCTAATTTAAAATGGTTTGCTGCAATTGACCTACAGGTGCCCAGCTTTTTCTAAGTTCCATCATTGTAGAAACGTAAAATTATGAGACATGATCCTTTATCTCTATGGCCTTCTAGTTGAATTGGGGGGTGTTGACGATTGAACTGCATGCCTTAAAAATTCCTATGTTGAATTCTAACTCCTTATTTGGAAATAAATCCTTTACATTAAAATTAGTTAAGATGAGATCATCAGGGTGAGCCATAATTTAATATTATTGTGTCCTCATCAACATGAGACATTGAACCCAGAGATGAACACACACAGGATAAACACCATGTGAAAATGAAGACAGATTGAGTCATGCTTCTACATGTCCAGGAACACCAATGATGGCCAGAAAAGCACCAGAAGCCAGGCGAGGGGCCTGGAGCAGATTCTCCCTCTCTACCCTCAGAAGGAACCAACCCTGCCGGAATCATGGTCTTGGTCTCCTGGTCCCCAGAACTGTGAGAGGATAAATATCCAGGTTCTCAGATATCCACCGCATCTACTGTGCTTTGTTATGGCAGCCCTAGGAAACTGGTAAGGAGGTGACATGCTCACTCATGAACCAGGCAAAGAATCCTGCACCTGGAAAGTAAAGGAAACAGTGCGACCGTGGAGAGCAATGTGGCTTGGGAGACAGATCCAGACTCAACCACGAATCATCCGCTTAACAGCCACTTCCTCTTCGGCATGTTATTTGTCCTTCCCCAACCCCAGTTTTTCCAGCAGCAAGACCTTGGTGTTTTAGTGGCTTTATCAAAGGCAACCATGCATATAGAGAGGAGCACAGGACAGATGTGAGAGTGCCTACCACCCGCCAGATGGAAGCTTTTCAACATCAAACAATGGAACAGAGACCTTAAATGCCTTAGGAGGTCAGAGAAGGAAGGAATCACTGTGTGATAAAAATACCCTTCTGAAACTTATATGTGATTTCTAATTTGTATCTGAAAAGATATTTCTCTTTTTCTTTTCTCTTTCTCTTTCTTTCCTTTCTTTCTTTCCCTTTCTCTTTCTCCTTCCTTATTTCTTTCCTTTCTTTCTTTCTTTCCCTTTCTCTTTCTTTCTCTTTCTTTCCCTTTCTCTTTCTCTTTCTTTCTTTCTTTCTTTCTTTCTTTCTTTCTTTCTTTCTTTCTTTCTTTCTTTCTTTCTTAATTGAGACAGTGTCTCAATCTTTCACCTAGGCTGGAGTGCAGTGGCACAATCATGGCTTACTGCAGGTTCAAATTCCTGGGCTGAAGCGATCCTCCCACTTCAGCCTCAGGGGTAGCTGGGACTACAAGCGTGCAGCACTACCCCACTTGGCTAATGTTTGTATTTTTTGCAGAGATGGGGTTTCACTATGTTTTTCAGGCTAGTCTCAAACACCTGGGCTCAAATGATCCACCTGCCTTGGCCTCACAAAGTGCTGGGATTACAGGTATGAGCCATCCTGCCTGGCCATGAAAAGATATTTCTAATAGTATGAAATTTAAAATTTTTTAGAAAGAAAAATATTAACAAAGTAATACATAGTTGTAAAGGCCTTCTGATTTTGTGAATTATCACTTATTTGTTGTATGGATGTCACAATTATTTAATTCTAAATGTCTGTTCTTCAGATGGGTATTCATCACAAGCATCTTTCTATTGAGTTCTCTGGGATTTGGAGGAGCTAAGTAAAAAGCAAGAGTGTGTGCTACTTTTATGCCAAAAGAAGTTTAATCCTAATTTTCCAGAAGGTTTTGGCCCCACGCAATTATTTGACATTTTAGACTAAGTTCTGTCCCTACGGGTTACTAGAAAAATCAGCAAGAGTTATGAACTATCTGCAAATGTTGTCTTTATTCTTTGTCTCTGTCTTAAAATTCATCAGAAGCCAGCCCCTCTTCATCCTGGTCCTGACACTCCTTTCAGCCTGAAGTCCAAATGCATTCTCTTCCAGTCAGCCAGAGCTGACTAAACCTAGAAGACTGCTGAATGCTCCTCTTTTTTATTGTGCTTCATCCTTAGGGCTAGACTGGGTCTATCTGCATCTGGTCTACCTGTTCAACTCTTGTTTATCCTTCAAAGCCAACATCTCTTATCACATCCCTCATGAAGCTGGTCTTTCCCTCTTCTCTCTTTGCACTTTTACCGTATTATATTCTAATAATAATAATATCTTTTTTTTTTTACTTAATATGTGGTAAATATGGAGCAACACCTTCTGCCTGCCTGTAAACCATCTGAGGGCTGAGTGTGAGAGGGTACGAAGTCATCCCTGAGACTCCAGGCTCTAAAGCATTATCTAGCACATTGGTAAATATTTAAAAAATACCTTCAGGAAAAAGGAAAGAAGAGTGGAGATTTTATTAATCAGAAAGTTAAAAAGTTGGCTAATCTCTTGCAGAGAAAGCTGGCATTTATTGGCTTAGCATGGGCCAGGCTGTGCTCCAATCACTTTAACAACATGAATGCCATATGCGTATGCTCGCAGACACCCTATGAGGTAGGTAGTATTTCTAGCATCTCCAGTTAACAGACAGAAAAACTGAGACACAGGTAGGATAAAGACCTTGCTCAGGGTCATCCACCCAGGAAGTGGGAGAAGGCGGGTTCTAACCACAGATATGTCTGCAGCTGGCATGTGTGAGCTTACCCACTAGGCCAGGTAGCCCCTCAAAGGCTAGGAATCTGACTCAGGCAGTAGGATATGTCCTAAAGAAAAGTGAGCCATTGGGGAAACCGACAAGTTACACTGCAGCCTCCAGCCTCTGTTCCCCCAGCATCTCCTACCTCAACGATTCTTCTCTGTGTCCACACCCAGTCCTATCAACTCTGATCTGGCCCCCTCCTGTGGGAAGCATTCTATGGTGTTATCTATTGGTGATAGGTTTGCTTTCATGATGCTCAAAGGACTTTGCTGGACTTCCCTTCTACCTGGTATCATCACTTTGTTTAGAAAGTTCAATTGCTTGAGGACAGAGCCTATTTGTTCTGAGTTTGATCAATATAAACTATAGCCTTCTGCCTTGTCCCTAGTGGGTGTTTGACAAATATTTGTTGAAAAGATAAGTGATTGATCACACTATGACAAAATAGCACTTAAAATACTTTAGGATAAAAACAATTGCAGTGATTTAGGGTGTTTAACAAATAAATACAATGAAAAGCCATTATAACTGGAATAATAAAAGGCACTTTAGCTTATGTACTAAAGGGCGAATTATGTTCCACAAAAGGTAACCACATAGAACAAATCCACAAGGAAATGGAGTAAGTCTAATTCATCTCAAATGCCAGAATCGTAAAGGTCAGGCTGAATATTTGAGATGAATCCAATCAGTTATACTGTCAAACAAGCTATAAGGCAAAAAATTTACTATTCACTTTGAAATTTCTACCTATAAATAAAGCATATGGCCCTAGTCTTATTGTTGGAATGTATGGTTTCCTTGCATATGTGTGTAGGTTTGTAAGATGTGGAAAGTGTGTGTGTGTGTGTGTGTGTGCATGTTCATGCATTTGAATGTATGTGTGTGTATACACACTATATGTATGCATGCATGATGTATGTCTATATATTTAAAAGAGGAATCTAAAGAAGTGTCACTGTTATGCAAAGAACCACCCCAACTTAAAACTATATAAACATCAAAGCCTTTCTTTCCAATTCTCTTTTAGAGAAGGGAGTGTGGTATTCCAGCTCTTTCTCAGTGTATGCTCAGTCAGATAAACTGATTCTGCACACATGCAGGGCAGCACTGGAGTGTAAATCTGTCCATCTTTAACTTATTTCCTCTTGTAGAGAATGCAAGAAAACAGAGATTGCATGTGTGTTTTAGTTGTTTGCTTGTTTTCTTCACATAATGTCACTCACCACCAAAAGTCATGTTCTAAAACTTTAGGAGAAAGTATAATAGGATGTATCATTTTCCCTGATGTGATTATTATCCATCGCATGCCTGTATCAAAGTATCTCATATACCTCATAAATATATACATCTACTATGTACCCACAAAAATTGAATATTAAATATATATATACCTAGTATGTACCCACAAAAAAAAAATTAAAAAAAGGTGTAATAATCTGTGATTCTTAATTATTAAACTGCAATTTGAGAATGCTTTGCCTTGGTCAGCTTTGGTACCATATTCTAATTAATGTTAACCATGCTTTGGGTGCTCTGCCAGTAAATTATTGATTTCCAAAGTCAGAAGATTTTGTTTCTTTAGGTCTATCAGGCAACTCTAACTTAGTGCAGGCAGAAAACGAATTTTTAGACCTCAGTCATAGAATATCTCCACTGTAAACATTAGAAACTATCAATTAGACAAGAGTATCTCTTTATGATTGAAATGACAGCTGAGTGAGAGTTCACAGTAAGGTAAATAAGTCCCTGGGGCAGGAGCTCTGTCTCTTGCTATTTTGCCTCACTGCAAAGCACAATGCCTAGCACATGGCAGACACTTAAAAATGTCCTGGAGTTGTAGAAACCAGTTATTTAGCTGATATTTGCAAAGCATACTTAAAACTAAAAATAACAAGTGCAAACACAAAATTAAGTCTTTGAAAGTTTATTCAAAAACTTTGATTAGCTATTATGGTACACCCTCCACCCATGGTAGGATATTTTGAACGATTTGTAATAAAGATGCAGACTGCATAATATTCTGGAGGGTTGTGATGTCCAAGGCCATGAGGGCCAGTTCTTATAAACATCACAATATTCTTCCCTCTCTCTCGTACTGCTGTGAGTCTGTTCCTCACCAGATACCCTGTTCCTTATCATACTCTTGCTGCTATCTCTGAAAATCTGACCAACATTGAATTTTATCAGCCATTGACCCTCAGGTATGACTGTAAGATTCCTTGGCGTGTGACTTGTGAGTGCATTATTCTCCTTATATATTTTTCCTTATTGGAGAAACACCAGGCCTGGGCGAGAGGAAATAGATGAAGGGAGGAAAGACAGTATGTTAGTAACTAAGATGATCTTGCAACTGAGAGACAGAGGAAGAGCCATAGCCAGAATTTGTCAAATATGCACACATTTTAATGGCCGAGGAGTGGAGCCCCACTCCTCGGGGCTCTGAGAGGTCTCAGGGAGACGGTTCTAGGCCTGTCTCCATCTCTGTGACGCAGCTAACAGGTCATCTGCAAGGACAGGAGTTGGCAGGGTGAGGTGGGAGGCATGAGGAAACTGAGTCTTGGAACCACAAGTGTACATACACAGAGAGATACCACCCAGCTCCAAAAAGAAATTCAGAGCAGCTGAGCCACCTGCTGAGCTCAAGGATCATGCATTTGCAGAAAATCCAGAATATCTGGCTGGAAATATTCCATCATATGTGAAAAATAAATAAACTAGCAACCAAAGTGAACAGTTTTGTGTGTCTCTTAGTGACAACTTCTGATGTATTGCCAGTGACATTTCTTCTAAACTACCTTGTTGAAAATAGGACACATGGAACTAAATTGATATTGGTAGTTGGAGTAAGTAAGGCATAAGCATTCTGCCTGGGCCTTTATTCATCATATACGTATGGATTTTAATACTTGGTATAATGTTTCCTCCCCAACATCCTTTCACATTCTTAATATTTTACATTTATCCATTAATTCAACAAACATTTATTTTATAGTTATTGCTGATAGGGACAGGAGGCAAGAAAATCCTGGGCAGAAGAGGGTGGGTCCCCAGCAAGGACCTGAGACCAGGGCCCAAAGTGAGAACTTACATTCCTGTTCTCCTGCTCGAATGTCGCCTTTTCTAAGACCACCCATGGCCCCACCCCACCCTATCCTGTGCCCATAAAAACCCCAGACCCAGCTGGACATCAGAAAGAAGTGGCTTGACTTCAAGGGGACAGCTTGATGGCACAACTTTGGAGAAGAATCCAGCTGGAGATGGCTGGACTTAGGGGAAGATAACCTTCTCCATCTCCTTTTCAGTTCTCCTTCCTTCTTAGAGCCACCTCCATTAGCAATAAAATCCTCTGCATTGTCCATCTTTCAATTCATTTGTGTGACCTCATTTCTCCTGGACTCCAGACAAGAACTCCGGTGCCATGAGCGTGAATGCCACAGGCTGTCATACTGAACCTTTGACTCTGCTGGCAGAAGGCAGCTGCCTCACACAAAAAGGCAGAGGGTCCACTGAGCTGTTAACACTTAAACTGTCCACAGACGACAGAGCTAAAGGAGCACCATAACACTCCCTCTGGGGATTTAGGGGTGTAGGCATCCTCCCAGATGTCGCCATGGGGCCTGAAAGGAGTTTTGCTCCTGCTAGAGCCCAAAAGCACTTCCCTGGCTCCTGCATCCACCCACCTGATTGCCCTCACCTGTGAGGGATGGAATGCAGTGGGTCTGAGTGTGTGGGGTTTTCTCCTGCCAGTGATGAAGTAGCCACCTGATTCCAGCACTCATGTACTTCAGTTCCTGCCTCATTCACTCTCACGCTCCCTCCTGTGAGGGGTTGAAAGCTGTGGCCTGGGTAAATGGGGCACCCAGTCGTGAGTCCCGCAAAAGGGTCAGGGAAATACCTGCTTCGTTGCTAATATATTGGTAGAGGACTCAGGACTTCCTTTTGGATACTAAACTCTTTTATATATGCTATTTGGTAAAAATTTATCTCTTTAGCCTCAGACACCAATGTATATTTCAATCACCTAAGAATACTAGAAAAATGCTGACTTTGGGCCCATAGGACCAATGTGAGTCATGAGGGTGTGCACTTTAAAAAGCTTCTGAAAGATGTCACTGTTGTCTGGGGATTTCACTTTAAGTAGCCAAGTTGATGGCCAGTTTCTCATACTTGGACCAGATACTTTTTAAACATACTAATTCCCAGGCCCTAAGCCAGACATTCTGATTGAATTGGGCAGAGTGGAAACTAGATGTCTGCGTTTTCTTTTTTTTTTTCTTTTTTTTTTTTTTTTGAGACGGAGTTTCGCTCTTGTTGCCTAGGCTGGAATGCAATGGCGTGATCTCAGCTCACTGCAATCTCCACCTCCCAGGTTCAAGCAATTCTCCTGCCTCAGCCTCCTGAGTAGCTGGGATTACAGGTGTGTGCCACCACACCCAGCTAATTTTTTGTATTTTTAGTAGAGATGAGGTTTCATCATGTTGGCCAGGCTGGTCTCAAACGCCCGACCTCAAGTGATCCTCCCACCTCAGCCTCCCAAGGTGTTGGGATTATAGACGTGAGCCACAGCACCAGGCCCTTTTTTTTTTTTAAATTAATTCTCCCACTTGATTTACATGGGGCCTAAGTTTGCAAAGCAGTGCTCCGGGCTGTTCCCTCAATTAGTTGAAAGCCCCTAGGCTTTTAATAAAAAGCAGGTTATGGTGCCCTGCTCATCATGCAGCTATTCTACCATAGGCAGAGATGCAGTGGCTAAAATATGCAAACAGGAGTGGCTTTGAGTAACAGAATTTAAAGGACTGCTAGGTTACTAAGACACGTGAGGGTGTCCAGCCTCCAAATGCTGGAGCTAAAGGTTATGATTGTAGTCAGTTAGACTCCCATGAAAGAGCCCTGTCACTCTCTCTCCAGGGTGTCTTGAAGTTATAGACTCTCTCTTGTCCACACATTTCCTGCTGTAGCTGCTGAGGCTTGCCGGCTGAGTCTCTGGATGTGGCAAACCTAAAGTGTCAGGCAGCAGAAATAATGCCTTACCCTTCTGTCTGCTGTGAAAGGAAAATAAATCTTGGGGCCCCAAAATCACTAATCTAAAGGGAAAAAAATCAAGCTGGGAACTGCTTGGACAAACCTGCCTCCCATTCTATTCAAAGTCACCCCTCTACTCACTGAGCATATCTGTTTGCCTCCTTTGGAAGGGCTAATCAGAAACTCAAAAGGATGCAAACGTTTGTCTTTTATCTACCTACAACCTGGAAGCCCCCTTCTCACTGCAAGTTGTCCCACCTTTACTTTGAATTGTCCTGCCTTTCCAGACTGAACCAGTGTTTATTTTACATATATTGATTGATGTCTTTTGGCTCCCTACAATGTGTAAAACTGAGCCATGCTGGGACCACCTTGGGTACATGCCATCAGGACCTCCTGAGGCTGTGTCACGGACGTGCGTCCTTAACTTTGGCAAAACAAACTTCTTAAATTGACTGAGACCTGTCTCAGAAATTCTGGATTCACACTGCCAAAATCTGCACTAAACCCTATCAGAAAGGTTATAATTTTTTATCCCCTTGAGCTGCAAATCTCCTGCCTTCTGCTGCTGCTAAGGCTAATGAGGACCAAAAATGTTCTCTACAGATTGCCTTTGTTTAATTCATACTTTGTGAATTTATGTTCTCTGAGTTAAAGACTTGTACATTTACAGTAATATGAACATACAATTATTTCCATCTTTGGAAGTAGGATATCAGTCTAGTTACATGAGGCTACTGAAAATAAAACAAGATCGACAAAAATCCTGCAATTGTTGAATTCATTGTGCTATTACTCATTTGTAGGTAGAAGAGGTGGGTAAAAAATACTAAATATGGATTATACACACATTGATTCATTCATTACTTCCTTCAATACACATTATGATCTCGGCTCACTGCAACCTCCACCTCCCAGGTTCAAGCAATTCCGCTGTCTGAGCCTTCTGAGTAGCTGGGATTACAATCGTGCACCATCATGTCTCGCTAATTTTTGTATTTTTAGTAGAGATGAGGTTTCACCATGTTGGCCAGGCTGGTCTCGAACTCCTGACCTCAAGCGATCCGCCCGCCTCAGCTTCCCAAAATACTGGGATTACAGGTGTGAGCCACCATGGCTGGCCGCGCATTTACTAACTTTTGATGGCAAGAACTATATTCTTCACATCTTTTTGTATCATCTACAAATGGGGTCTTGCATAACGTCATTATAATCCATCAAGTATTTGTTGTGTTTTCAAGAAAAAATGGATATGGACATTAAGTTTGGCTCCACATGGTAACTTCCTTGCTGACACTTGATGAGCAGAGTGTGCACCCCATACCTCCTCGCTGCAGTGTCCCCCAGTGTTGAGCACAGAGTTGCGTGTGCAGTAGGCACTCAAAAGTCACCAACCAGTTTCCCATCTTAAAGAGACCAGCACCAACCCTGACAGCCCCTACTAAATACCATTACACTTACCCACTTACCAGCCTACCGCTATAATCTGACCTAGTAGGAAAATCAAATTAAGCATCTCGCCACTTTCTTTTTCTTCATCTTTTTTTTTTTCTGCTTATTTTCCTCTGTCTCTGTTGTCCTTCTCATCCCCTGTCGAATGTCTTCCCCCTACCCCCATCTCCCTCTGGGCTATAGATCTCCATTTCAAATAACTTTGATCTACTCTTGAATGGGAAGGCTTTTAACCTCATAGGTCACATTAAGAGAAAATTCTGACATTATTATGTAAATATGTTTTATTTTTCTCTGTCATCTAATACTATTTTAAGAAGGAAGCATTTGCTTTCGCAAGTGGTCAGGGTGTATGCTGAAATCTCAGGGGGCTGAGCTTGTCTTGACTTGTCTCCTCTATAAAATGCAGGGAGTCTGAGTGCACGCATAACAAGATTCAGGGATGAGAGGAAGAAAAGGAAGCCAGGGCTTCTCAAAGCTGACTTCTGTCTCGTGCTGGGCAGGTTCACTGAAGAATTACAAAGCTAAAAGGCAAGAGAATATTCTTCTGATGGTAGCATTGTGTTATGATTGTCATTCTTTCTTTTAGTATATCCTTTTCTCTTTCTGTAGAATGAGAAAAAGAATGCATAATTTTCCATTGTTCCATCAGAGATACTGAAAGTGAAGCCTCCATCCACACACACTTTGGAAAACTAGCATGAAGACTTTCATGGAAAACTATCGTTATTGTGGTTTAAAAGGTGGATGAAATCAGAGTTCTTGAAATAGAAGTAATATAATATAAAATAATAATTTACCACTATTACTATTACAACTAATAATAAAATGAAAATCTAGAGGTACAAGAATTAAAAACTAATAGGAATAGAATGTCTCATGAAAATACTCTTATCAATTTAACTTCTACAGTTTTCCCTTTTTTAACAAAAAGCAAAATTTTAGATATCCTTTTGAAACAATCTGCATGTCTATCGTTCTAGAATTTTCTGATTTTCCCCGAGTCGTGGCAATTATCACTTTGTTACTAAATTCAATACAATTTTTTTGACAGCAGTGCTTAATGTGTCTAATGTTAAATCCAGAACTACAAAACATCTCTTTTCACAATTACAGATAATAAATGTACATAATTACATCATTTTTAATTCAACTATATCATAACACTGAAAATACAAACAACTGGCTCTTAATAAGCACACAGGTCAAATAGAGAGTAAATGTAGGTATGAGTCCAATAAAGAACCAGTCTACTGGGCTGCCAGTGCTCACTGGGATATGGGCATTGGCCAGTCAGTTTATACTGGGAACAGTGAACCTTGTTTTGGCAGGTGAAAGAGTGTCTAACTGATATGTAAAAATCAAGAAAGGTGGATCCAATTCCACTATGATTTTTCTGAGGCTATGTTTTTCATAGTATATGGTCTCTTAACCAACTTCTGTTTAATTGGCATGACATAAACCACTGTTCACCATCCCCAATATAAATACCGACCGATGTTCCCTGCTAATACGAAAAAATAAATGATTTCATAATGAGATTGATTTAATACATATTTAACGAAATCCGTAGCATACAACAACCAGCATATAGTGCTTCAGTTTCTATTATTTGTGGAACATTTTTCTGATTATCCTATATTAAGTCAAATATTGTAAGTTCCAGAAATTAGAAAGTGTATAGATTACAATCACTGTGAGGAATAAGATAAAAATACAAACAAATTTTTAAATGCTAGCACACACTTGTCAATTTTTTTAAAAAAGTTAATAAGCTATAACACAAAGGAAACAAAGTTTAATAACCAAAGCAATAAGAAAATAATAAAAGCAGACTATATCTGAAAACTCAGTATAAAGCAACTAAAAAACTAACGGCTAAATAGAGTCACTAAATAATGTGGTGTTTTGCAAAATGTGGTTTTGAGAATTGATTGCTCAGCAACTGGACATCTATAGGCAAAAAAATAAAAAAAAACATCTCAACCTAAACCTCACGTTCTATACAAAAATTAACCCCAAATGGATAATGGGCTTAATTTAAAATTATAAAATTTTAGAAGAAATTATAGGCAAAAATCTTAGCATTTGTCAAATTCGGAATTAGGCAGTTTGTATACTTAACACCAGACACACAATCCACAAAAGGAAAAATTCATAAATTGAACTTTATTAAAATGAAAAAACTTGCAATGTGAGACAATCCTAAGAAAAAAGAACAAAGCTGGAGGCATCACGCTACCTGACTTCAAACTATGCTACAAGGCTACAGTAACCAAAACAGCCTGGTACTGGTGCCAAAACAGAGAGACAGACCAATGGAACAGAACAGAGGCCTCAGAAATAACACCACACATCTACGACCATCTGATCTTTGACAAACCTCATAAAAACAAGAAATGGGGAAAGGATTCCCTATTTAATAAATGGTGCTGGGAAAACTGGCTAGCCGTATGTAGAAAGCTGAAACTGGATCCCTTCCTTACACCTTATACAAAAATTAATTCAAGATGGATTAAAGACTTAAATGTTAGACCTAAAACCATAAAAACCCTAGAAGAAAACCTAGGCAATACCATTCAGGTCACAGGCATGGGCAAGGACTTCATGTCTCAAACACCAAGAGCAATGGCAACAAAAGCCAAAATAGACAAATGGGATCTAATTAAACTAAAGAGCTTCTGCAGAGCAAAAGAAACTACCATCAGAGTAAACAGGCAACCTACAGAATGGGAGAAAATTTTTGCAATCTACCCATCTGACAAAGGGTAATATCCAGAATCTACAAAGAACTTAAAAAAATTAACAAGAAAAAAACAAACAACCCCATCAAAAAGTGGGCAAAGGATATCAACAGACACTTCTCAAAAGAAGACATTTATGCAGCCAACAGACACATGAAAAAATGCTCATCATCACTGGCCATCAGAGAAATGCAAATCAAAACCACAGTGAGATACCATCTCACACCAGTTAGAATGGCGATCATTAAAAAGTCAGGAAACAACAGATGTTGGAGAGGTGTGGAGAAATAGGAATGCTTTTAACTGTTGGTGGGAGTGTAAACTAGTTCAACCATCACGGAAGACAGTGTGGTGATTCCTCAAGGATCTAGAACTAGAAATACCATTTGACCCAGCAATCCCATTACTAGGTATATATCCAAAGGATTATAAATCATGCTACTATAAAGACACATGCACATGTATGTTTACTGCGGCACTATTCACAATAGCAAAAACTTGGAACCAACCCAAATGTCCATCAATGATAGACTGGATTAAGAAAATGTGGCACATATACACCATGGAATACTATGCAGCCATAAAAAAGGATGAGTTCATGTCCTTTGTAGGGACATGGATGAAGCTGGAAACCATCATTCTCAGCAACCTATCACAAGGACAGAAAAGCAAACACCGCATGTTCTCACTCATAGATGGGAACTGAACAATGAGAACACTTGGACATAGGGCGGGGAAGATCACACATGGGGGCCTGTTGTGGGGTCGGGGTAGGGGTAGGTATAGCATTAGGAGAAATACCTACTGTAAATGACAAGTTAATGGGTGCAGCACACCAACATGGCACTTGTATACCTATGTAACAAACCAGCATGTTGTGCACATGAACCCTAGGACTTAAAGTATAATTAAAAAAAAAAAAAGATTTCAGAATCTCACACACAAAAAAAATTCTAGGGGTATTTTTGTTTTGCAAAAAAAGCCTTGCAACGTGAAAGACTGCAAAAAGAATGGACAGACAAGTTGCAAACCGGTAGAAAATGTTTGCAAACCACAAATCTGACAAGCACTCATATCTGGAATATATACACACACACACAGATACATAAATTTAAAACTCAGCAATATGGCCGGGCGCGGTGGCTCACGCTTGTAATCCCAGCACTTCGGGAGGCCGAGGCGGGCGGATCACGAGGTCAGGAGATCGAGACCACGGTGAAACCCCGTCTCTACTAAAAATACAAAAAGTTAGCCGGGCGTGGTGGCGGGCGCCTGTAGCCCCAGCTACTCGGAGAGGCTGAGGCAGGAGAATGGCGTGAACCCAGGAGGCGGAGCTTGCAGTGAGCCGAGATTGTGCCACTGCACTCCAGCCTGGGCGACAGAGCGAGACTCCGTCTCAAAAAAAAAACAAAAAAAAAAAACTCAGCAATAGTATATGTGAAAGAATAAAAACTATGATAACATCTGAGATGGGCATGGGTATGGAGCAGCAGAAACTCTAAGACTCCTCCAAAATTTTTGTTATGAGCAATCCTCAAGACAAGATAACAATATATTAAGAAACCTTAGAAATGCATGTTGTCTCTTTTTCTTTAATTTTTTTCTCAGAATGTATCTTAATAATCTGTCAACTATAAAACAACATCTGTAAATGAGAAATTCATCATACTTTTGCATTTAAAATGGCAATATCGAACTAAATTAACTGTCCCATGGAAATAATTGGCTAAAATAATTTATTCTCCTACACTTATAATGTTACATTATAGAACAATTAAAAATTAAACATTGCACTGAAGAAATTTTATGAAGTATTTTTGACATATGTAATGATGATGTATTCACCAGATAAAAACCATAAAAATTCAGCAAGACGTATACAGAAAGATTCCATCTTTGTGATATAAAATATATACACATCTGTCCGTCCATGTGTAGAAGTGCGTATTTGCGTAGATGAAAAGACCGAACAGAAAGAAGTAATGATTAGTAATGGCAGTTCTGAGCGATAAAATTTTGGAGTTTTAATGTTTTGTTCAAGCTGTTCTGTACAACGTTTTCAAAAATAAAATTATGCTGTTTTTAGAATCAGGAAAAAATGGCAAAACATTAAATAATTTTTACAAACTTTCTATTTATTACATAAAGTTCAGAAATCCCCAAAAATGTAGTAGAACAGGGGGATTATGACTTTCCCAGTGCCAAGCAGTAACCATGGACGTGACTTCATGGAATATTCCTCCAGTTCTCCTGCTGCACAGAGGTAAACACACAGTTCGGATGGGGCTTTATGCACAGCGATGTGCCTGCTCTTCCTTCCTCACTAAGCCCCAAGCATTCCCTGGCATGCGCACCGCATAGAGGGCCCCGCATTGCATTCACCCCCAAGCCAGGGAGCTTAACCCGTAACCACTAACCTTCATTGGCCTGAGTGCCCCAAAGCCGCCTTTCCCTTATGGTTGTAAAACCCTACAACTCTCAAACTTCCCCTGTCCCCAGGTCTTCAAATAGAGCCCCCAACACTTCTGCATATCCAAACTCACCGCCCAGAAACTCTCTCCTGCACACAGGGCATCTGTTCTGTGCATATGCACGTATTGCAATAGGTGAATGTCCAAGAGCTGTTTTGCCTAGGATTTATCTTCAAAGGGTTAACGGGACTCACTGGGAGGGGAACAGGCCTGCTCCGTTAGGGAACAGGGCAAGGTCAGGTCTGACAGATGTAAAATTTGCCCCGTGTCTGAACCGCGCCCTCAGGATTGGGTAGGATTTTCAGCTTTTGTTGGTTCTGTAAGTTGGATTTCAGGAGGTCCTTTCTTTCATTTCTTTACAACTATTCTGCTTTGCATCAGCAATGAAAGCAGAAGCTCCCCCTTCCAAATCTGCATAGACACCCAGGCTTCAGGCTACAGCAGAGCCAGCTCTTCCACAGACCTGCTCCACAGAGGACACCCCCCAACCCCAAGCAAAGCTGCTCGTGTTCTAGAAAACTTTCAGAAGGAAAAGATGGTGCTTCAGCAGTATAGCTAAAATCCTAGAACCGGAAAGGCAAGCAGCCACCAGTGGATGCCTGCTTTGTTTTTTTTTTGTTGTTGTTGGCTGGAATTACATCAGGAATGCTTTTATGTTATTAATAACAACCTTAAAAATTAACTTTCCTTTAAAATTTCTTGCAAAGACCATTACCCACACCAGTTACCCAAGAAAATGATAAAAGGACAGAAACCAATGCAGGAAAAACTACAACAACAACCAAACACAGAGCTGGCAGATGGGAAACCCGAGTTCTATCTCCACGGGGCCAACGTCTCACTGTAGCTGTGGGTCACTCCTCCCACCGCAGTTTCTCATTCTGTCAAATCATTTCTAACTCTAGGTTACAGGAAGAGTAGTTGCTATTAGGATTGCCCTTCGTTGTCTAACTACAAAAGTTAGTCAATTCTTCAAGGTCGTAAAGTGAGGTTTCACCTGCAGAATATCTGGCTTTGAGAAAGATTATTCTTCACAGGAAAAGTGCAAAACCTGGTGTATCACGTTTGATTTAAAAAGTGGGAGAATGGTTTGGTTGGGCTTAGAAGCTGGGGAGGATCTGCTCTCCTATCTTTGGCCCTGAAAGCAGCTGTCAGCAAACAGGGAGGGAGGCAAGCTGACTCCACCTTTCTCTTTTTCTCCTGCCACATGGCCTTATCTATGCTGACAAGTGAACATCCCACCCAGTCCTCCTGCAAAACCCATCTCGGCACTGCAAACTTCTTGGCAGAATCCACGCTAACTTCTGAAAGTTCCCTCCTGCCTGTACCTCGTCCCTCAGGTTCACAGCCACCCCTCCATGGACTTCTTTCCAATTCCAGGTTTGTACTGAGGTTGTGGGGCAGACACAAGCAGCTTGTACAATCCCCACAGTGCTGGATGAAAACCAACACGCGGCAAACAGGACCTCCGTCCACACAGCCAGGTGTATGCAAATGCTTCCTTACCATTGTTCAATTCAAGGTAAGTTCTGTTCTGAGTCCTGATTCCTTTCTGCCTTTTTTGGCCAATGCTGAGCTGCATCCTTTCAGGATGGGCACTCCCACAAGACCCCGGCACTGACTGGGGGCTGGGAGACGCGGGGCCCGTCTCCATGTATTGCCCCATGCAGGGTTCGCTGAGGTGGCCAACATCCCACTGGAAGTTACAGAGGTGTCCCTGACTCCAGTCTGTGTGGCCACCAAGCATATGCAGACCCTCCTTTACTTCCCTTCCTTGTGTCTTGCTGGAGACATGGAATCCACCCTGGTGCTTTCAAGCCACCCTGGGCCATGGAGGTCTTTATAACAATCTCTTAATATCTCTGCCTACCCCAGATATCCAGGGAGGGTAACCAGCTTGAGTATTTTATAAAATCCTCTGCCCTCACCACGGGTGGCCGAGTGAGTCTAGTGGCAGGCAGGTTCAAGAGCCACCACCTTAGACTTTTAATGTAGCCAGGCCTCTGTGACATTCCACAGGACTCCACCAAGGACACAGGCTCCTTCCAATTTACAGTCTGTGGGCTCGGTTGGGACCCATTTCCCCTTCTTGTTGCCAGAGAGCCAAGCCACCCTCTGCCAAGTCCTCACCTTCAAGCACAAATATTCACACACTGAGATGTGCTCAAGTGATTCAGTCTAGATGTATAATCTTGTAGAAACTCAGTTCCTTCCTGTATAAAATGGAATCAAGGATAAGTGTTTACACAGGGGTTAAATAAAGAGATTATGTAAGGCTCCATCTCATAATTGACAACTGACAAATGCTAAATATTTATCAAGCAGCCAGCTGTGTGCTGTTGTGTTCTAGGCATTGGGATAACGGAAGAAAGAAAGCAAAGACCTTGTTCTTACAAAACTTTCAGTTTACTTGTAGAAGGCAGACAAATAAGTAAATAAATATAGGCCTTAGGTGATAATGAGTATTAGGAAGAGAAACTAATCCCAGAGATTGCTCGTGATGGAAGTAGGCACACAATTCCACGTGGGCTCTCAAGGCTCCATGAAGCAGTGTGATCCCTCTTATGAACTCTCCCATGAAGCAGTGTGATCCCTCTTATGAACACGCTTGGACACTCTTCTGATCAAAGACTCCAATGCCTTGTCATTATACTCGGAATTTAATCCAAAGTCCTTATGTCCTTATTATGGCAAACATCATCCTTGTTTCCCAACTTGTTTTTAATGCCTCTTCCAGCCAGAAGCCTGTTCTGCATTATCCAAATGGACATGGTCTCTCTCTCTAAGTCCACTTAATATTTTATCTGTATCGCACCTGCGCCACTTTAACTGTGTGCCTTTGTACTACCATAAAAATATATATGTTTTTTTTCCCTTCCTATGTTACCATGTAACTAAGTCCCTACTCTCTGCTTCATGAAGGAACATTACATTTTTGCCATTATTTTATTCTATTTTGTTGAATTTGGCATCCCAGAAACTGCATTAACATATGATTTTTCCCATAAGAGATGCTCCATGAAAGCACGCTGGATATAAAACGTAAATTAACAAAACCAAGACAGAAAACATAACTCATAGACACTTTTGTCATAACTTGGAATCTTGGCTTCCCAGTTAGAATTTTTGGTTCCATGTTTCAGCTTTTGCATAGAACCTCATCTCTTTCAAAACTTATGGCACACAGATGAGCTGAATCATGTGGCTTAGATAGTGGCTTCTCTAACAGGAAAAAGCAAGAGAACTATTGGGATTTGTTGCACTTGAATCATCAGGATTCCTGCTAAGGTAATGGAGAAAGAGTGAAGGGCAGGAGCAGAAATGTGTTTTAATATTTATTTAAGCTTGGCGCAGCATATTTAAACTAATTGGAGCTGTGTCTTGCAGGCAGACGTCCAAATCAGCTGGGAGCACAGGAGGCAAACAAAAGGCTGCAGGAGCTGCAGGTGACTTCAGCCGCAGCAGCCGAGCTCTGGGCATGGATAGGCTTTCTGTGTTCAGGCGGAGGCCGCCCTTGCTCCTCGTTCCCCCATTTCAGAGTGGACTCTGAGATCCTGCTTCTGGCTCTCCTCGGTGTCCTGATTTCCCACAGCTGTCTTCATCTGAGTCTCGTTCACAAGCCTGACCTGCTCCCGATCTCCACCCTGGCCCAGCTCTGTGCTCCTGCTTGGCCAAGGTCCTCCTCTCAGGCTGATCCACTGGGCTCCCCGGTGCCATGAAACTGGCTGCAGAGTCAATGTTACCTGAAAAGAACTGAGACCATTCTGTGTTGAAATCCCAATTTCCTTCCTTTCCAAACTGTGAGCTTGGTGGAGTTCTTTAACATCTTCTCTTAACCTCAGTTTAACTCATCTGTACAATGGGGATAGTGGTTCCTGTCATAGAGTTTTGTGTGAACTGAATGAAACAACATATATAAGGTTTCTAGCACAGAGTAAGTGCTCAGTGCAAGTTAGCTGAACTTGTAGCTCTTAGCTATGAATATTCCAGCTAACACATCTGCAGCTGGAAGCTACTGGTAATTCTATGTGATGCTATTACCCTCAGTAGCCTTCCTTTCAGACAATGAGACACATAGATGTTTGATGCATTGTAGACTGTGTATTTATTTTACCATTTAATTTATTATTATTATTATTTTTTTTTTTTTTTGAGACGGAGTCTCGCTCTGTCACCCAGGCTGGAGTGCAGTGGCGCGATCTTGGCTCACTGCAAGCTCCGCCTCCTGGGTTCACGCCATTCTCCTGCCTCAGCCTCTCCGAGTAGCTGGGACTACAGGCGCCCGCCACCACGCCCGGCTAATTTTTTGTATTTTTAGTAGAGACGGGGTTTCACCGTGGTCTCGATCTCCTGACCTCGTGATCCGCCCGCCTCGGCCTCCCAAAGTGCTGGGATTACAAGCGTGAGCCACCGTGCCCGGCCCATTTAATTTATTTAACGAAGCTTTTTTTCCCTGAACATATATATTCTTTATAGAGAATCTGTGTACCTACCCACCCAAAATAAAGCTCCTTCGATTTAGTGGCACCATAGCTACATGACTGCTCTCTGGCCTACATCCTCTTATGGTTACAAAATTCAACTTCAACAGGAACTGAAGAGTCTTTGCTCCTGGCTGACATCAGAGATGACACCCTGTCATGGTTGAGAACTGGAGCCAAAGATAAAACCAAACCACAGACCAAAGAGTTTTCACGTGAGGAGCAAACTGTTAAAAGTATTCAGTTCATGTGAAGTGGTCTTCTGGGGTATTCACTTCTTAGGTATTTCTTTCTCCTTGGAGTTCTTTCCTCCTCCCTTAATTTCTCCTCCTACCCTTTCTCCCCCTCCTACCATTTATCTTCCTTCTTTCCTTCCTTCCTTTCTCCCTCCTTCCCTCCTTCCCTCTCTCCAGTCCTTCCTTGCTTACTTTCTTCTTTCTTTTCTTCCTCCTTCCTTCCTTCCTTTCTTCCTTCCTTTCTTTCTCTTTCTTTCTTTTCCTTCCTTTCTTTTTCTTTCTTCCTGCTTCCCTCCCTCCCTCCCCCACCTTCCTTCCTTCCTTCCTTTCCTTCTTTCTTTCTTTTTTCTTTCTTTCTCTTTCTTTCTCTCCTCTCTCTTTCTCTTTCTTTCTTTCTCTTTCTTTCTCTCTCTTTCAGATATTCTCTATGGTTATTTTTTAGATATAATTCCTATCCAAGAAGCTTCGGGTTGCATTATACCTGGAGGTCCCCTACCCCGGGAAGTCCAGCAACTAGAATGAGGTCCGCAGGAAACAGAGCAACATTAGACTCTTAAAGAATTCCAAAGACATTTTCACAGTCAAGACACAATGTCTATTTCATTATTCATACAACAAACAAATTACTACTTTATGCCATTGAATTTTCTCTTTTTTCTTCAATTCTGTTTAGCACTTTATGTTGTTGTAGGTTTGTGCTTAATGTCCTGTAAAATACCAACATTTGTAGGCCTGTTGCCTGCTTATTTTATTCCAGTCAATGAGATAAATGCTGTATGTATTTTTAAACTAATATACCTTTTATAAATTCTTCATGTAAAATTATTATGCACAGTTTTCTATTAAAGAGTTTCGAGAAGATTAAACAACTTACCCAGGATTTAGTGAGTAGAAACTCTGAGATTCAAACTTAATCTTCTTGGTTACAATTGCATCTGCGTCATCACTTCTTGTATTCTTATTAGGTCAATATTATATCCAGAACCTTTTGTGATGGTGTAATTAGATTTCAACTTTAGGATTTCTTTAAATTATTTCCTTTTCATAGATAGAATAACAGAAAATTTTCAAACTGGAGCACTCAAAAAATGGTAAGTCATTTGTTCCAAGGCAATGTTTTATAATAGTCATGACAACTTAAAGATGGTGCTGAAAACAGCAGTCAAAGAGGCATGCACTTAAATCCTGTCCACACTATTTACTGCTTTTGAGGCTTTAAATAAATTATTTAATCTTTCAAACGCTCACATTTCTCATTTGTCTACTGGAGTAATAGTAGATAATGTCTTGCCTGAACTTCACTGGAAAGCAGAACTGAGACAAGGCTTGCTTCCACTGGTAGATTTTGTGGTCATTTCAGGGAAGGGGAATGAGGCAAGGAGAGTGAAAGCAACCATTTCCCAATGCTTCCCTCCTTCACTGGTGCACGTGGCTCTGTGTTATTGACACCCGTACACTTCCAGGCTGTTCATTCATGAGTACAGGCATCTCCCTAGACATCTCAGAAAGAAACAGATAGCAGCTGAGGCAAAGTGCTGCCATGCCACACCTGTGCAGAGCTGGTTATTGTAGCAATAGCTAGACAAAAGGTCGAGCCAAAAGACTTGGGTGGGTCACCAATGATATCCCATATTTTCTACTTCTTTGCTCCTTCCCTGCATCGTTCAATCTGACAGAGAGTGTTCAAAGTGGTTCCATGTTGGTTTACAATAGATACAGCATGAGAGGGTTAATATAACAAGCCATGGTCCCTGTTCTTGTGAATGTGATTGACATATTTTACATCTGAGAATGATGAATCACTTGCTCCACTGGATAAATGGGGTTTGATAAAATCAACCCCCACCAAGTAGTTTTCTGATCCTTATGAGCTGTCACGTTGAGAATTCAGAAGAAATACTGGGCTTTCAACAGTGGCAATAGCTTGATTAGCCTTGGTGAGTGGGTATCTGTGCTATTTGGTTCATGTAAAATCTCAGTCTTAGCCACGATAACCACTCCATTCATAGACCCAATGGAGAAGTATTGGACCAGCCAAGAATTATAAAGGATGATCGTAAATATTGGCTATTAAGTGACAGGTCTGTGGACACACTTGTGGACATTAATAATGTAAAACACAACAATTCTGCATGCTTTGTACCCATTTATGTAGATACATCTATGTGCCTCCTCTTTCAAATCCCTTGTCTTCTTGTCCTTTGATCTACTATACAAGCCATTTTCTAAGAAGATACTATTGTCAAGAATAAGATTTTCCCTTGAAAATATGAAGCAATGAATATGAATTCATTAATTACTTAAGTGAAGTAGAGCTATGCTGGACAGTCAAGTCTTTCCAATGTAAAGCAAACTGCAGATCTTAGGAAACACGTTGTCTTGAGTTGTGTTGATTACTGAGGCAGGAGGTTGTAGACATCAGTTTGAGAAAGATGATTTTTGTTTAAAGAAGTGGGAGTGGATTGACTACACCTTTAGCGGCACGTTTTGTCTTGGGTATAGAAACCAGGATAGGGTTGATGTCACTGGGCTGAGTCACCTATCCATTGACTGACTTTCATACCATGAGGCTGCCACTGATTGGTTGGCTGTCAGAGATGTCTTCACTAGAGCAACCTGCCACTGAAGGGATTATGTAGGCTTAAAAACAATCCAGACATGGACATTTGCTTGTTATGAAGGGTATAGAACTGTTATTGGTTAAAAAGACCAGTTTAAAATGAGTTCTGCTAGCTCTTGGTTACCATGAGTATAGAACAATTCTAGGAAATGGGGGGTGGGTCTTTGTTTTATTTAATTCTCCATTGAGTTCCCTTTTGCTCGTCATCAGTGAAGCTGCAGAAGGGATCACCAGCTTCTAGGAAATGTCCAGATCCTCACCACTATTGTTGAACCTCCTTCAGGATGAGGTTTTTGTTTTTGTTTTTTCTACAAGGATATAATTTTCAATTCAAGTGTCAATCAGCAAAATTTCATCCCATAATTTGTTGAGTCAACTTTTGAATTATCTAATGGGATAGTGGATAAATAGAAAAATTCAAAACTCTAGATAAGACACATTGAACAAGATTTTTCCTAGAACCTAAAAACTTGATCTAAAATTTCTAAAGAAAAAAAAGCCTAAGAATAGCCAACACTATCTGGATGAAAACCTAAATGGGGCCGGGTGCAGTGGCTCATGCCTGTAATCCCAACATTTTGGGAGGCCAAGGTGGGCAGAGCACTTGAGGTCAGGAGTTCGAGACCAGCCTGGCCAACATGGTGAAATCCTGTCTCAACTAAAAATGCAAAAATTAGCTGGGCATGGTGGCGGGCATCTGCAATTCTAGCTACTCAGGAGACTGAAGCAGGAGAATCACTTGAACTTGGGAGACAGAGGTTACAGTGAGCCGATATTATACCATTGCGCTCCAGCCTGGACAACAGAGTAAGACTCCGTCTTCAAAAAAAAAAAAAAAAAAAAAACTAAGTGAGAAAAATTGTCTTACCAGAGAACAGCTTATCAAAAAGTTATAATAATAATATAAACACTATAGAGAAAAAAAGTAACATACAGTAAAAAAAAAATAACAAAAAATTAGATCCAGGAATATAAAGATATTTTCTCCAAGACACACCTAATATTGTAGATATTAGAGGATGTATAGATTACTCAATAAATAATGCTGAGAAAATTGATAATCAGTATAAAAATTAAATAGGATCCCACTCCCATAAGATACACAGAAGTGAATTCCACATGGCTTAAAGTCTTAAATGTGAACGGCAACTAAAAATATAGAATAAAACAGAAAAATATCTTTATATTCTTGAAGAGAGGACTACATATAAACCACATATAAAATAACAACTGTAAATAAAAATGTTTCAAATTGATTATATTTAAATTCAAAAAAATTATTCTAATCCCAAAGCAACTTAAAGTTTGGAAAATACATCTTCAATCTCAGATAAAGTATCTGTAACACATATAAATGGCAAATGACTAGTGTCAAAAATATAGAGAGACATTTTACAAATTGGTTAAAAAACACAAATAGCTCAATAGAAAAATGAGCAAAATTCAGTTAATAGGTATGTTACAGAAAAGGAAGATTAAGTAGCCAATAAATACATAAATAGTTTAACATCTTTTTAAAGTGGGAATAGGCACATTGAAATTAAAAGCATGGTAAGATTAATTCAGACACGGAATATAGAGATTAAAATCACTAGTTGAATTATTGATGCCAAAGTAACACCACACCAACTATTTTTCAGTGTGAAGAAAAATTCATAACTCTACAGGAATACCTCCTTTTATTGTTCTTTGTTTACTTGTGCTTTGCAGATACTGCGTTTTTTTTACAAATTAAAAGTTTGTGATAATCCTGCATCAAGCAAACCTATCAGTACCATTTTTCTAACACCATCTGCTCACTTCCTGTCTCTGTGTCACATTTTATAAGTCTCACAGTATTTCAAACTTTTTCATTATCATTATATCTGGTATGGTGATCTGTGATCAGTGATTTTTGAGGTTGCTATTGTAATTGTCTGGGGCATCATGCACTGCACCTATAAAAGAGAGAACTTAGTTGATAAATGCATGTGTTCTGACTTCCACAGTAACCAGCCATTCCCACTCTCTCCTTCTACTCAGGGCCTTCCTATTCACTGAAACACAATAATATTGAAATTGAACCAATTAATAACCCTTTAATGGCCTCTGAGTGTCCAAGTGAAAGAGTCCCAAGTCTCTCACCTTAAATCAAAAGCTGAAAATAATTAAACTCAGTGAGGAAAGCATGCTAAAAGACTAGATAGGCCCGAAACTCAGCCTCTTGCACCAAACGGCCAAGTTGTAAATGTGAAGGAAAAGTTCATGAAGGAAATTAAAACTATTACCCCAGTAAACACATGAATGGTAAGAAAGAAAAACATCGTTATTGCTAATATGGGGAAAGTTTTGGGGGTCTGGGTAGGTGATCAAACCATCTACATTTCCTTAAGCCAAAGCCTAACTCTAACACTCTTTAATTCAATGAGGGTGGAGAGAAGTGAGGAGGCTGCAGGAAAAATGTTTGACGCTAGCAGAGGTTGGTTCATGAGGTATAAGGAAAGAAGCCATCTCCATAACAAAAAAGTCTCAAGATGAAGCAACAAATGCTGATATATGAATAGAAGCTGCAGTAAGTTATCTGGAAGATCTAGGTAACATCATTGCAGAAGGTGGCTACACTGAATGACAGATCTTCAGTGCAGATGAAACAGCCTTCTTTTAGAACAAGATGCCATCTAGGACTCTCATAGCTAGAGAGAAGTCAATGTCTGGCGTCCAAACTTCAAAAGCCAGGCTGACTCACTTTTAAGGGGATAATGCAGTTAGTGATTTTAACTTAAAGCCAATGCTCACTTACCATTCTGAAAATCTTATAACCCTTAAAAATATGGTAAATCTGCTTTGTTTGAGCCCTATAAATGGAAAAACAAAGCCTGGATGTCAGTACATCTGCTTACAGCATAATTTGCTAAATATTTTAAGTCCCCTGTTGAGACCTACTGCTCAGACAAAATAAAAAATTCTTTCAAAATATTACCACTGTCTGACAATGCTCCTGGTCACCCAAGATCTCTGACAAAGATGTAAAAGGAGATTAATGTTTTTCATGCCTGCTAAAACAACATACATTCGGTAGCCAATGGATCAATGGATCATTTCGACTTTCAAGTTTTATTATTTAAGAAATACATTTTGTACAGCCATAGCTGTGAAAGATAGTGATTCTTCTGATAAATCAGGGAAAAAAATGAAAAAATTTCTGGAAATAATTTGCAGTTCTAGATACCAATAAAAACACTTGTGATTTATGGGAGAAGGTCCAAATATCAATATTAACAAGAATTTGAAAGAGGTTGATTTCAACTCTTATGAATAACTTTGAGGTGTTCAAGACTTTAGTGGAGGAAATAACCTTAGATGCTGTGGGAATAGGAAAAAAATAAACAGAATTGGAAGTGGAGCCTGAAGATGTGACTATATTGCTGCAATCTCATTATGAAACTTAAATAGATGAGGATAAGGAGTTGCTTCTTATGGATCAAGACAAAAAGTGGTTTTTTGAGATGGGATCTACTCCTGTTGAAGATATTACAAACATTTCTTGAAATGTATCTAGACTATTACATACACTTATTTGATAATTAGTGGCAGGCTTTGAAAGGATTGACTCCAATTTGGAAAGTAGTTCTATTGTGGGTAAAATGCTATAAATAGCATTAAGGCTACAAAGAAATATTTCATGAAAGGAAGAGTCTATTGATGTGGCAAACTTCACTGTTGTTTTACTTTTAGAAATTTCCACAGCATATTCTTTGAAAGCTAAGCTTTAAACTTCATTTTATGTCCTTTCACAAATAAATTAGTTTAAAACAGAAAGTGGCTACTTGCGATTTTGACATCAACTCATTTTGCGAGGCTTAGGCAGCTAGACATCGTTTAAAACAAAATATTAGCTTATATTACATGTGTATCTATCTTTTGTCAGTCGTCTCTCAGTTCTTGAGGTATATTATTTTAATCATTCCATGCCTTAATATGCTTGCAATACAACAATATCTTCAGATGGGTGAATACCAAAAGGCTTTCAGTTTTTAGTCAGAAATCAAGCATTGGGCTGTGGTAGCCAAAAACCATAGGTTAGCTAAAAAGATCATGATACAATTATTTTATTAAGTCATGGTTAATAACAAATGAATCCAGACTTGTCTAACAGATTTTCCATCAACAAATATTGTTCTGTGCAAAAGTATTGCCTATGTTGTTTTACACACCACTGCATTAACTAGAACTGCTGAGAGGACTGTATATATGATTTTAAACCTAAGTTGATTTTTTTTCTCACTCTTGAAAGGAGTACTTCTTTGTGAAAGCAGTTCTTACAGCTTTGTTTTCAACCAGCTAAAAATGTTTTATATATTACTCTAACCTGTTGCCCTCCACATTCTATTGTCCTAATTGTACTGCTTTCTGATTTGTATTTATGTCTTGAGACAGTAACTTTTTGAATAAAAATAAACCTACAGTAAAAAAAAAAAAAAAAAAAAGAAATTTCCACAGCAGTGAGCTGAGATTGCCACTGCACTCCAGCTTGGGCAACAGAATGAGACAGTCTCAAAAAAAAAAAAGGAAATTTCCACAGCCACCCCAACCTACAGCAATCACCATGCTGATCAGTAAATAGCCATCAACATCAAAGCACAACCCTCCACCAGCAAAAAGATTACTGCTCACTGAAGGCTCAGGTAATTTTTTTAGCATCAAAGAATTTTTAATTAAGGTATGTACATTTTCCTGAGATGTAATACTATTGCACACTTAATAGACTATTGTATAGTGTAAATATAACTTTTTTATGGACTGGGCAGCAAAAAATTTTGTGTGGCTCACTTTATTGCAGTATTCACTTTATTATGGCAGTGAAACCCAATCCCCAATATCTCTGAGATATGCCTATATACTTAAATGATCTGATTGTTTTCATCTCAATAAAATGATCAGTTTTAACATAATTAACTATGATACAACCAAATATCTTTCCCTCTGGCTGCAAGTGATATGAAGTATACTTGTAGTGTGTGCTAGCCAAAAAAAAAAAAAAAATGCTGAACTTGAATTCTTTAAACTTTCACATAACTTTAACTCAGAGGGATTAGATGTAGAGCCATAATGACACTATGGAGAAGCAATTAGAGAAATCCACAAAAATGGGATATCTTATAAACATCCTATGCAAGCCAATATAATAAAAAATGACTGCATAAGAATACAAGACAGTTAAAAATGTAAAAATGGATTACACCGCATAGTCCTGAATCAGAAACCAGTTCAAGCAAAGCTTTACAGTTCAAACTGTAAAGAATATGTAGGTCTATTCAAAAATATGAAAATGATATAGAAATTAGAAAAGATGTAAATATACAGAAATCAAAAGTTCAAAATTGTTAATTTTAAAAACAGATTACAAACAGCACATAGGGTATGATCTCACTTTGGTTAAAAAGATCTAGAAGTATAGGTGGATTTGAACTGAAATATTTAAAATGTTACTTTTTGGGTGTTGTGAATGTGATATTCTTAATATATTGATACTTTTCTATATTTTCTAATTTCTAATACACATATAATAAGAAAATTTATTTGAAAGAAACACCAAAAGATGACATTTTATACCTATCACATTGGCAAAAATGTTAAAGTTTGATGAAATCAAGTATTATCAAATACATGGGAGAATATACTCCTAAATTGAGAGCCTGAAGAAGCTCTTGTTCATGTGCATCTGAGCATAAACTCCCACATTATGTAAAACTTAGGAACCACCCAATGTTATTAGAACTAACTGGAGTAATGAATTATGGTATATTTGTACAATTTCACTGTAAAATGTAAAAATAAATGAATCAATTACAGTTATACACATAAACAGATGATTTTCAAAACATTAACTTTGAAAGAAAAATTCATGTCATGAAGATCACCAACAGTCAGATTTTACATAGGTTTGAAACAGAGACTGCTGCTTTTATACGTTTTCAGACATGCAATGTGGAAATACTGAAGAGTTCATAAAAATACAGGTCACTAGTTCCTTCTGGGAAGAAACAAGACACAGTCAGGAAACGTGTATTAGGGACTTCAGAGGTAAAGGTGAATACTCTAAATTTGAGTTTCAGGTACAATTGATTTTATTTTTAATTTTGAAGCCATTAATATACGTAAATACAATCATGTGTTGCTTAATGACAGGGATGCTATCTGACAAATGTGTCCTTAGGTGACTTTGTCCTTGTGCCAATATCATAGAGCATGCTTTCCCAAACCTAGATGATAGCGCCTAGTTACACACCTAGGCTATATGAAATAGCCTATTGCTCCCAGATTACAAACCTGTACAGCAGGCCATTACACTGAGTACTACAGGTAACTATTTGTGTATCTAGATATATTTAAATATAGAAAAGGTACAGTAAAAATACTGTATTTTAATCTTGGGGACCACCACTGTATATACAGTCTGTTATTGACCAAGATATCATTATGTTGTGCATGACTGTATATATAAATAGCATGTTTCTATGTGTATATATTTATATATATAGTTTTTGTGGTTTTTTTTTTTTTTGAGATGGAGTCTCGCTCTGTCGCCCAGAGACTGGAGTGCAGTGGCACGATCTCGGCTCACTGCAAGCTCTGCCTCCCGGGTTCACACCATACTCCTGGCTCAGCCTCCCGAGTAGCTGGGACTACAGGCGCCTGCCACCACGCCTGGCTATTTTTTTGTATTTTTAGTAGAGAAGGGGTTTCACCGTGTTATCCAGGATGGTCTTGATCTCCTGACCTCGTGATCCGCCCGCATCGGCCTCCCAAAGTGCTGGGATTACAGGCGTGAGCCACGGTACCCGGCCTATATATATAGTTAACCCTTGAATAATATGGATTTGAATTGCATCGGTCCCCTTATATGTGGATTTGGTTTCACTTCTGCCACCCCTGAGATTGCAAGACCAATGCCTTCTCTTCCTCCTCCTCCTCAGCCTGTTCAACAGGAAAACACTGAGGATAAAGACCTTTATGATGATCCACTTTCACTTGATGAATGGTAAATGTATTTTCTCTTCTTTGTGATTTTCTTAATAACATTTTCTCTAGCATGCTTTATTGTAAGGATATGGTGTATAATACATATAACATACAAAATATTAGTTAATCCACTATTTATGTTGTTGGTAAGACTTCAGGTCAATAGTAGGCTATTAGTAGTTAAGATTTTAGGGAGTCAAAAGCTATGCAACAAATTTTCTACTGTGCCAGGATGGTGGAGTTGGTCAATGCCCCAACCAATGTGTTATTTAAGGGTCAATTGTGTATTTACTTTTTTATGTATGATATAGTCATAGTACAATTAAAATTATTAATGGATACACCAATTACTTCTGTTTACAGGTCAATTCTGACTTTACCCACAAGGCCAAGATTTATTTTTAGTAGAGACAAAGCAAAGCTGGCACCTGCAGCTCTTTGTATTTTCAACCTTGCAATCGGGCTTAACGTGTGCAAGTATTTCTTGACAATCTTCCCAGAGAGACTAGAATTTATCCAGCAGCCAAAGAGTTGAGTCCTGTATGGAAACTACACATCCAATGAAAACATCTTCATTTATTATTATCCTTTCTTATGGATATCTGCGCATCTGATCAGCTTCAACTGCACTCCATATTAACATTTTGCTGGCTTGTTTGAACTTAAATTTCCACACATATTCAGAATGCAAAACAAACAAATAAACACATTAAAAATGCATGGTGTACATCTATAATGTCTTTACTGTTTAGGTCCAGCTAGGCTTTGTTATTCCCGAGATGTGAAAGACATCGATTGACCCTGAAGGAGGTGAGGTTGTTTGATATGTCAGGCTGTGGCAAGGTTATGAAGAGCGTAGAATAAACAGGTATAAACAAAGTCCTGGGGACTCTGTGGCAGGGAGAGTGACATGCTTGATTCTACATGGGGGCCTCAGTGGGGACATTGGAGATGGAGCTTGGAGACCCAGTGGGAAAGGTGAGGGAGTGTGAGACAAAGGAAATATCATTAACAAAAACAGAAGAGTCACCAGATTTGATACAATAACAAAAGCAGTGACACACTTCTCGTCTTTCAATTTTCTCCCGGAAGGAAAGGTGGCATGTCCTGCAAGGACAGATGCCCTCTTCCTTCTCCTTTCCTCCTGATGCTCAGGTGAGCTGGCTTTGTGCTGCGTACAGTAGAGAGTGAAGAGAGAAACACTCTCACCAGATCTGAGAGCACATGGTGGATTTGTTTTCTCACTGAATGGCACTTTAAAAAGTAATTTAACTTTCTTTTTGAAAAATTTAATTTAAACAACCTCTTTCAAAGTCATTAAAGATAAATCTGCTAAAATGAGCTTTCTTTTTTCTTTTAGCATCATCCTGGCCCAAATAGAATCATTTTTAGAGACACCGATCTGGTTTATGACATTGTTACAGGAAGGTCTGGAACAATAGCAGGTTTAGACCGTGTGTGAACCAGGACTTTTCAGTCTCCTTTCCAACATCTACTAGGGCCAGGGCCATTCTCCTCACTGTAGGAGCTGCATGCTCTGCATGATGTCTAGAAATTAACACATGGCTTTCTCCCCACTTACTCATTCCTTAAGCATTAGTATTAATTTTTATTGATTTTCAAAAATACATAGTAAGGCAAAATTCAATTTCAAAAAGCTTCCACTGTGGGAAAGCTTTTACTAGGTTATAACCTCATTAATTTATGTTCAATTCTAATTCTCCCTTACTAAACATAGCCATACACTTGTGACCCAAGATTTTAGTCTGTCTTTACAGCCTGCTTATAAGTTACTCCCCATGCATAAGCCAATACATGAGGAAGGCAGCCATTGTTAACCCTTCTGGCCACTGAGGGTTTAAAGTAACTTTCTCCCACAAAAACCAACGAAGTGAAGGGCTCAAGTGCAGTTTTCCATCCTTAGGTAACCCAGAGTTACTGATGCGGATATCAAATTTCAGAAGACCAACACTGAACCCTCCATTCAACTGCTGAGTAACCAGAATGAGCACCATTGCTCTAGTTAGAATGCCATTTATCGCTTCTTTATCAATTTAAATTAGGCGTGCCTTTTGTTGCTTTTTAATCTAAATGCCCTCCTTAGTACCCAAATTACAAATGTTTGTTGGATACCTGCTCAGGGCTAAGGGCTAGGGATACTAAAAGAAGTAAGAGTTCTTGTCTTTTAGGAGCTCCCTACCCTATTTAGACTGGTAAACCAATAATGCAACTTAATGCGTAAATGATGCAATGAAGTGCTGAAGAAACATAGAAGAGGGACAAGACAGTAGGGGAGACTTCCTGAAAGATGAGGTTCAAGCTGAGTCTTAAAGTATAAAATTCAGCCACTTAAAGAGGATGGCATAGAGCATCCCAGTCAAAGCGAACACGATGGTCAAAGAAACCATAGGATGCAATTTACTTGGGGAAAAGGGAGAGTATGTGTTTGTATGCATGCACACACATGCATGGGTTGTAGAAGAGAGAGAGAAGGGGGTGCTGGCAAAGGAAGCTAGACAGGAGAGCAGAGGCTAGATTGCGAGCAGCCTGTGTGCCAAAGTGAGGAGGTGCTGGGGGATCGTGAACATAAGAGGAGCTTGATCTGACAGCACTGCCTTTATCCCACCTCACAGTGAGTGTAAACAACCAAGGACCAAGGCTTGTCCTATATTTGTACAAAATTGCATTGTCATATAGGCATAAAGAGTATCTGAAGCCAACAAATACATCAGGCGCCCAATCAATAAATTTGCTAATTTCTCTTTTCTTTGTGACTACTTATCTTCATTAACTCCACACAGGTACAGAAGGAAGAAAATTGATGTCACAGCTGGGCACGGTGGCTCACACCTGTAATCCTAGCACTTTGGGAGGTCAAGGCGGGTGGATCACCTGAGGTCAGGAGTTCGAGACCAGCCTGATCAACATGATGAAACCCTGTGTCTACTAAAAATACAAAAATTAGCCAGGCGTGGTGGCGTATGCCTGTAATCTCAGCTACTGTGGAGGCTGAGCAGGAGAATCACTTGAACCCAGGAAGCAGAGGATGCAGTGAGCCGAGATTGCACCATTGAACTCCAGACTGGGCAACAAGAGTGAAACTCCATCTCAAAAAGAAAGAAGAAAGAAAGGAAGGAAGGAAGGAAGGAAAGAAAGAAAGAAAGAAAAAAGAAAATTGATGCTATAACATGAACATTTAACAACACTTACTAAAATTTCTAGAAGGTATTAAGATATTTACTTAGGAGGTTTTTAAGTCTGTCAGATAAATAATGTCATTTATGTCGAAATTTCAAGCATATTCCAAGAAACTAGAAATTATTTCAAGAAATTAAAATTTGAATAAAAGATATTATTTCTATTTCTATATCAGTAGTTTGTTTTTTTCAAGGGCCATCCAAAGGAGAAGGAAACTCCAGGAAATAATGTACATTTATAGATTAAGCTCCAAATGCAAAATTGCAAATGCAAAAATAAAAATGTAATAAGTTGTCACTATTTGTTTGTTTATTTGCTTTGTGGGACAAAAACCTGACAATCACACCAATTTCAGAAAGGTTTTTCCTGCTCTCTATCAGGTTTTAAGGGTAATTTGTAACACATGCACATATGCTCACCCAAATTTTAGAGAGGAAGAAACATTAAAAATTATTTACTCCAATTCTGCAATTTGTGCTGATAAAGAAATTGAGATTCAGAGAGGGAAAGTAACTATTTCAGGTTCACCAGTAAGTGAGGCACAAACCAGGCAGGAAGGAAGGCACCCTAGCATCTTCATAGATTTTACATTTCCTCCCTGCCGTCTTCCTCCCTCCTCCTCATTTCTTTTTCTCTTTCTTTCCACCTTCCCTACCTCTCCCTCCTTTATTTCTTTCCTTCCTTCCTTCTTTCCTTCCTTCCTTCCTTCCTCCCTCCCTCCCTCCTCCCTCTCTCCCTTCCTTCCCTCCCTCCCTCCTTCCTTCCTTCGTTCTTCTTCTCTTCCCAAGAGTTAATTTATTATAAACCTTTTTTTACACAGACTATGGCTACTTTAAGAGAAGTCTTTCTTCCATCCTCACATATATTTGTATGAATTTATCTATCTGCCTTTGTTTATGTTTGTAGAAATTCTTTAAAAGGGCAACCAAACATTTCCCAATGAGCTTTTTCTGATTATTTCAGTGAAGTTTCCAGCTGCTTTATGAGTGCATTAAGATGGAAATTTGCCAAGGGTCGTGCTTTAGTCATCACGTCCTTAAGCAAAATAAACTTACTACGACTCTGCAGCAACCTCTATCATGGGATCTTTGAAAGTGAAACAGACTAAGCCATCTCCTTCTATTTTCTGGTCTAAATGGTCCATCTCAGCCACCAAATGTAAATGTCTATCATCCTCTGGCTCCTTTTAACCCACTTGAGCCGGCCACCACTCTGTGTCGAAGGCTACTCTTGGGAGCTCCCTGAGATTCTGAGTTGAGTAAGTCTTTCAGAAAAGACATGCATTTGCCCCTCATTTGGAGTTAGGCCATGGGATTCACCTCAAAGCGCTTCCCTTGGGCAGATTCAAAATAAGCTTCACAGAAGATGTGAGGTTGGTCTTTGAACTTTCAAGAAGAGGCCTCTGAAACCCGGAGGGCTGGCAGCGAGACAAGTTGTGTGGAGAGTTTGCAGCTCCTGGGCCTTCTAAACAATTAGATAAAAATCAGGTTTGCCAACGTCCTTTTTTTCAGCAAAGGAATAATATATGCTTTTGCCAAAAGTCTCCTCTTGTGACCAGTGTGATTTTAATTACATTTTTTGGCATTGTCTAAAGCCCTGAACCAGAAAATCCACTTAATTAGAAACGAAAACAAACAAGCAGGACCTCGAGAAATGAGTCTAAATGCTACAGTGAAAGCTAAGAACATGAAACGAAAAATGTCTAAAGAACTTCAATATTGTCAAGAAAATATTGTCTTTCTCTTAAGGAATAAAAGGGATTCTAGGAAAGTTATCAGTCATCAAAAAAGAGCCTTAATCAGATTGAAGAGACAACACAATATAAATAATGGAAGACAACACAATATAAATAATTTTCTTTGGCCAATTAAAGAAAGAAAATTAAAGCCATGTTGTTTAAACTGATTTTGTTCTTATTTTCCTGATGTCCCTGTATTAATCAATGTAAGTGGTTAAATTTATTTTGAACACATATGAACACATTCTTAAGATACAATGTCTGTTAGTAAACATGTCTCTACCTATTTATAAATGTTACATGTAACTGCAAACATTCTATTAAGGTCATTAGAATATGCACTTTTTATGATACGATGGGCTGGCCAGTGACAGTCCGGAGCTTGTTTTTCTTTTTTTGTTTTTTTGTTTGTTTGTTTGTTTGTTCTGAGATGGGATTTCGCTCTTATTGCCCAGGCTGGAGTGCAGTGGCAGCATCTCAGCTCACTGCAACCTCTGCCTCCTGGGTTCAAGCGATTCTCCTGCCTCAGCCTCCCGAGTAGCTAGAATTACAGGCATGCACCACCACGCCTGGCTAATTCTGTATTTTTAGTAGAGACGGGATTTCTCCATCTTGGTCAGGCTGGTCTCAAACTCCCAACCTGAGGTGATCCGCCTGCCTCGGCCTCTCAAAGTGCTGGGATTACAGGCGTGAGCCACCACGCCCGGCCGAACCTGTTTTTCAAAAAGACCAATTCTTTTGATCAAATCTGCAGGAATATAATTAGTTAGCACTATACTTGTTACCAGGTTTCTGTACACTAATTCCTTTTGTTGAAGACTTCTTTTAAGAATGTACATTATTATAATGAAAGGGACAAAGTTAGGTTTAAGACATTTCAAAAGCTAAAATCACATTAGCTCAAATGAGCTCCCCTAATGGAGGGAGTACTGCGTAAACGTTAAACATGCGTGACTTCCTGTTGCCTATCAGATGAGGCCCACACTCCTCAGCCATGCACCCCAGGTCATGGTGAGACGGCTCATGTCTAACACAGTCTTGGTCCCACAGACACCCCGCCCTTCAGGAACACTCACTGAGGTTTGATAGAGAAGTTTTGTTATTTCTGTGCCATCCACATACGATTTCTGCTGCTTGGAAAATGTTTTCTCCATTTTTACATCCTGTGGGTTCCCCTTTATCTTTCAGGACTTCAGGAAGGCACTTTCTTCTTTGCTAAGCCCTCTGGGGACCTTTCCACATGCATCCCAGCCTCTGCAGTGTCCCCTCATGCCCTCGTTTTTACAGTCCTTCCTACGTGTCCCTCTCAGCATTGGGAACCATGTTTTGCAGTTGGGGGTCTTCCTGATTCAATTACTCGAAGTAGTCAGCTTTTTCAGGGCAACAATGTATGCGTTTTACTTGTGTCTCCAGAACCAGAACTTCATCTGACATGTAATAAGAATTTTGAGATAGATCATTAAAAAAGAAAGGGAAAAAAGGAGAAAAAGAAGGGAGAAAGAAAGGAAAAGAGGGAAGGAAGAGGGAAGAAGGGAGGAGGGAGGAAGCAGGAAAAGAAGCAGTAAGGAAAAAAAGAAAGGAAATGAAGAGAGGGAGGAAGGCAGAAAGGATAGATGAAAGAAAGAAGAAAGGTACACGTGAAAGAAAGAAGAAGAAAGAAAGGAAAGAAGAAAGGAAGAGAAGGAGGGAGGAGGATGGAATAGAGGGAGAGAGATGAGAGAGAGAGGAGAAAGAAAGAAAAGGAAAGAATGGAAAAGAAAAGAGTGGGAGGGGGAGGAATGACAGAAAAAAGGAAAGTAGGAGAGAAGAAAGAAAAGATACAGGAAAGGGAGGGAGTGAGGAGAGTGATGAAAGATGAAAGGAAGCATAGATAAAGGGGAGGACAGATGGACAGGAAGGAGGGAAAAAGGGAGGGGAGAGAAAGAAGAATGGAGGGAAGGAAAGAAAGAGGAAGGCAGGAAGGCAGGAAGGAAGGAAGGAAGGAAAGAGGGAGTGAGAGAGGAAGAAAGGGGAAGAAAAGAAGGAAGGAAGAGACAGAAAGAAAAGAAGAAGGAAGGAAGAAAGGAAGGAAGGAAAGAGGGAGGGAGAGAGGAAGGAAAGGGAAGAAAAGGAGGAAGGAAGAGAAAGAAGGAAAAGGAGAAAGGAAGGAAGGAAGGAAAGAAGGAGTGATGGAGGGCGGGAGGGAGGGAGGAAGGAAGAAAGGAAGAGGCTCAATTATTTTTGTGTTTTGCTGTGAACCCTTTAGCAACAACAAATGCAGGCAACAGTAGAGGAGTCAGGAATTCCATGTCAGATGAAGAGGCAGAGACAGGGCACGACGGGAGAGGCTGTGAGCAGTCCCTGGCCTTGTGAGCACCTGCAGCTGTGAATGCTAAGGACAGAATGGCAGTCCTCGACCTGTTTTTACAAAGAGCAGTCCTTTTGATTAAACCATCAGGAATATGATTATTTGGCACTTCCAGTTTTTACCTGGTTTCTGTACGCTCATCTCCTTTTGTTAAAGGACTCTTTTTTAAAATGTGTATTATTAAAATAAAGTGGACAAAGTTAAGTTTAAGACATTTTCCAAGGCTAAAAATTACATTAGGACAAATGAGATCCCCTCATGAAGCAAGTAACCAGATCTGGAGGTGTGTGTTATCTCCATGGAGAAAATGTGAGTTTAAGTGAAACCAGAGGAGCGGGTCATTCTGCGCCTGACCCCGGATGCCTCTGCACAAGCCTGACTCTCATTCCAAACCCGTCAGCAGCGGACAGAGTTCTGTACAGAAGGGCTTTGTGGCCCTGTGGGGTATTTATTTCAAGCTAGTTTTTCATCTGGAGTTAGAGGAAACATTTAAAACCCAACGAGGTGAACTGCAGAAAGAAAGCAAACTCCAAAAGGAAGGTATATCTAGAGATTGCTCATTTGTAAACACCTGACTATTCACAGAAAGTAGAGATCTCATTATTCTTCACCTTTACCAGAAAAACGAGGTCTAAGAGAAGGAGCTCTCCGGGTGGAGATAGCGCAAATTTACCTTAAAGGCCCCAACACCCCAGAAATCTAGTGTTAATTCTGAGCACTCAGCACTTAAGGGAAAATGTGTCTTCCAGTGATTAAGTGAATAGTTTTGTAAGTCCATTTTAGTTATCTGTTTTTAAGAGAGTGACCATGTTTATTTTTTAAAATTATAAAGTTTCTATATTTGTATATAGACTTCTTGTTTTAATAATTTGGATTATTTTAAAAATGTTTTCTGGGGAGCATTAGTTTCTAAGGTGCTAGTAGTTGTTGCTTTAAAAAAAATTATTCTTGGCCAGGCACGGTGGCTCATGCCTGTAATCCCAGCACTTTGGGAGGCTGAGGCGGCAGATCACCTGAGGTCAGGAGTTCAAGACCAGCCTGGTCAACATGATGAAACCCCATCTCTACTAAAAATACAAAAAGTAGCTGGGCATAGTGGCACACGCCTGTAGTCCCAGCTGCTGGGGAGGCTGAGGCAGGAGAATCGCTTGAACCTGGGAGACAGAGGTTGCAGTGAGCCGAGATCACACCACTGCACTCTAGCCTGGGTAACAGAGCAAGACTCTGTCTCAAAAAAAAAAAAAAAAAAAAAAAAAAAAAATTGTTCTTTATCTCAATACATTGAGAAAACATTGACAAAAAATTTCAGTTAATTGAAGACTTCTTGAAAGGTTCTCAGTCTTTCATTTTGCTTCTCAATCTTGACAATAAAATGATTCCCAGTAAGAGCAAATTTTGGAAAATACTGATTAACATCACAGAATATTAAAACTGAATAAGGAATCTGGAGTAATCTAATAAAATTGTTTTCTAACCTGGGTATTCATTAGAATTGTGAAGGATCCAAAAAGAGAAATTTATGTTCTTCACTCTGTAGTTGCTGTTAAGGAGTTCTCGGATGGGACACAGAAATCTGAAGTTTTAAAACAGTCTCTGGCAATTCAGAAAGATATAGCATTGTTTGGGAACCACCACTGAAGCTACTACCTTGTATTTTACAAACAAGGAAACTAAATTCTAACTATAATGCTAAATCATGGGCCTGCAGCCGGGCGCGGTGGCTCACGCTTGTAATCCCAGCACTTTGGGAGGCCGAGGCGGGCGGATCACGAGGTCAGGAGATCGAGACCATGGTGAAACCCCATCTCTACTAAAAATACAAAAAATTAGCCGGGCGTGGTGGTGGGCGCCTGTAGTCCCAGCTACTCGGAGAGGCTGAGGCAGGAGGATGGCGTGAACCCGGGAGGCGGAGCTTGCAGTGAGCCGAGATCGCGCCACTGCACTCCAGCCTGGGTGAAAGAGCAAGATTCCGTCTCAAAAAAAAAAATCATGGGCCTGCAGTATCTAACATACTGCAATTCTCTTCCAGAATTCCTTACGAAAGTGTTTCCCCGCCCCCATTTTCTTGTGACTCATGTCACATCCAAGTTTGAGTGTGGTCTGATGGATGAGGCCGTCTGCAGCAGTCTAGCAGACCTAGGAGACACACAGACAACATGCCTGTTTTGAGGGTCATACACACTGGGTTCTGGCCTCGGCTCTGTCATTAAGTAGTAATTTGATTTAGGAAACTTTCTTACTCTTCCCAGGCCTTCCTCTTGTTCCAGATGAGAAGTTCGAACAAAATGTTTTCTTAGGTCAGTAGCATCTGAGAACGATTCTGCTCTGATTAGACACAAAAGTGCGACGGGACATTATTGTGTAGTTTTACAAACGTCAGTTCAAATACAGATGAATTGCTGACAAATCCTGCCCAAGCTACATGCTTTGAGAGCAAAGTGGACTGGATGCATAATTCCTGGAGCTTAAAAGGGAAAAGTCCTTCAGACGTCTGCCTACAGCCTGTGCTTGACCCAGGAGACAGAGTGACTCATGCATGCCATTTGCTGCAATTCCCTGACCTGAGAAAGCACAAGGGATCAGAAGTCAGACTTATAACAGGAAGTGCTGCTAAAATTATAGCTCCCTCCCTGAACCTGGCCTTCCTGCTATCTGTTCTTTTTGATGGGACATAATTGAGCCAGCTCTGGTTACAGAGACAGAGGCTTGGGAAAGTCAATGGTCAGAATGAAGGTGACCCTGCAGAAGAATCCATCAAAGAATAGGGTTTCTTTGTGCACGCATGCTTTGCATGGTGGGGGCTGGGTTCAGTTCCCAGGTTTATGACTGAATATCATTTTCGGCTTCAATGCCTAGTGCTGACATGAGTTTCTCCGGATGGCTTTTCTATAAAAAGGTGAGTGCCTTATCATTCATCTTGCCCTTCTCCTTGAACTTTTTAAACTTTCTCTTCAAAAAAATTCTGAACCCCAGACGGGCCCTTTTGGGTCTTGTGCAACCTCTGGTTGCAGAGCAGGGCCACGAGCATACGGTGGGAGGGGATCCAGCAGCCAGGCTGCTCCCCACACTGCAGGGCTTCTGTGAACTGTAAAGGCCTCGAAAGTGACTTTGTGTCTGATTTTTATTTTCAGTGGATTTCTAGAAAGCCAAGTTTAAATAGAGTTTTAAAAATGAATATCTAATTCATTACAGAAGCACTGTATCTGAAAATTTCCTATCATATATATTTAACATATGTAAAAATATAATTTTATATAACAGTTTATATACATAAATTTATTTTTATTTTGTTCAAGACAGAGTCTTGTTCTGTCACCCAGGCTGGAGTGCAGTGGCACAATATCAGCTCACTGCAACCTCTGCCTCCCGGGTTCAAGCAATTCTCCTGCCTCAGCCTCCCAAGTAGCTGGGATTACAGGCATGGGCCACCACGCCTGGCTAATTTTAGTATTTTTAGGAGAGACGGGGTTTAGCCATGTTGGCAAGGCTGGTCTCGAACTCCTGACCTCCTGATCGACCTGCCTTGGCCTCCCAAAGTGCTGAGATTACAGGCATGAGCCATGACACCTGGCCATAAATGTATATACTCATAATATATATAATAAATGTGTATATTTTAATCAAAATGATTAATTAGAGGAGGACACAGTAGTAAAAGTGTTTCATAGCCTGAGAAATCCCCCAGTAGCCTCACTTGTTGGCAGTCTCCTTCTAGAGCTGTAGATGGAAGCTGCATGCCAGGGACACCAGAGCATATGGGGAAAGTGCACATTCAGCTTGTTTCCTTCTCTGTGCCCAGGAAACGTGCCTCCTACTCCATCCCCTTGGGCGGTTAGATGTCACTCCTCCTTCAAGTCCTAGCTGAACCTTGTCCCTGCTCTTCTCAGGCAGTTAGGTCCATTTTTCCCAGAGCAGCTTTACCATTGTTTTGTCAGAACTCTTCTCTAGATTAAACTCTTTGAAGGAAAGGACCATGAATTTTCATCTGGGCTTCCAGCTCCAAGTACAGGCCTGGGCCCCTAACTTATTCAATAAATACTTATAGACGAAAATTGATTTGATATGCCAAGCCATTTTCTCTTTTGCATATTCAGTGAATATTCATTGAATGTCATTCCCCTGCCTGGCACTATCCTAGGGCTCAAAGGCTGAAGATGAAAATGCACCTGCTCTCAGGGAGTTTGTGTTCCAGTCAAAGGAAAAATGGCAATATGTACCTATATGAATAAAGAAATAATTTGTCATCACACTGAATGCTATAGAGAAAATATAATACATAATAGGTTTGAAAGTAAATTGATAGGTAGATGGTGGCTAATGCCAAGGTTGACCTCTTTGAGAAGGTAATGATTGAATTGAAATCTACAAAAACAAGGAAGACTTAGTCCTATGGGTATTTAGGAAACGTGTATTTTAAGTGTAGTTTATCCAAAGTGAAACCAACCAACAAAAAATGGAGGTAGGAGGAAGACTATATGTTTTGAAACTGAAATGAAGAAGTCCAATATAGCTAAACGATGGCAAATAAGAGTGAGAGATGTTGGCAGTGGCAAATTCATGAAAGGTTAGAAAGTTGTGAGGAAGATATAATTATAATCCTAAACCACTGGAAGGCTTACAGCAGGAGAACCTTGTGACATTTTTGACTTGTAAATGACTGCTGTCATTTAAAAGTATAGAGTCCAAGAGTCATCTGATAAACAAAAACATGGAACTAACGACCCCGGAGCAGATATCTGAGGGCAGGGCTAATAGAAGTGGCCAAAGCTGGACCTATAAATTCAGGAGACCTCAGAATGTGCATTGTGCACAGGACCATGGGGGATAGATGAGATTACCTAAGGAACAAAGGGAGATAATACAGGACACTTACATATTTGGAGTTCTGGTAGACATGAAGAATTAGCAAAGGAGGCTGAGAAGAACAGGACCGAAGCAGGAAGGTTTTGTGACACCTAGAGACTGCAGTGTCTGAGAGAGAGTCACTGGCTAATGCTACCAATGCTACTGAATAGTTGGGTAAGATAAGTAACAGATAATTAACTAGTAAGTTTGAGAATATGGAAGTCATTGGTAACTGATAAAGAAGTCATTATATTGGTGGCAACAAAGATCGAAATGAAGTAGGTTAAGAAAAACATACAATGTGAAAAAATGGAAATAGCAAGGATCATGTTGTGAAAGGGAGAAAGGAAACAGAGGCAGTGTTTGAGAGAGATGTGGGGTCAAATGAGGTTGGATGTTTTGTAAGGATAATATGAACACATGTATAAGGCCAGGAAAGCTAGTGGACAAACTCTAACAAAGAGTGAGACACTGAGATGAAGCAGAGGTGAAAGATACTGCTAGAAGAAGTTCCTGAGTACCTTAGAGAGGATGAGATATGGCACACAAGGAAAAATGGGCTTTAGGTAAAGCCAGAATATTCCTGTCTTTGAATAGAAACTCATAGTAAGTGTGCATACATCCCAAGACATTAGTTCATCTTTTTTCAGGTATGAGGTGAGGTCATTAGCTGAGAGTTGAAGCCAGGAGAGTGCCAGAAGTTGAAAGAGAGAGATGACGTGAAATGGCCAGCTCTGAGAATGGGATATTGGGTTCATCTAAGTGTCTGTCAATGCTTTTGGACATACACCAGAAGAGATATTTAGACATCTCAGCTGTGTAAATGTATCCAGTGTAATGTAGTTACAGAGAAGCTGCGTGGGGTTGGCTGAGAGTTGGCAGGCTAAGCATTTTCTCATTGACAGGGAGAGTGGAGGGAGGGGCACAGGGGCGAGGGTGTTTTATGAGAGTCATAGATAACAGGACGGTGGGGTCTAAATCAGATCATGTGAGGACAGGAGCAAGGAAAATGGAGAGCATAAAAATAAAAGGTTGAAGCCAGGCGTGCTGGTGGCCCAGTAGTCCAGCTACTGTGAGGCGAGAGGAATCCTCAAGCTCAGGAGTTTGAGGTCAGCCAGAACAACATAGTGAGACCCTGTCTTAAAAAAATAAAAATAAAGATAAAGAAAGAAAAGAAAATGAACAGCCATCATCTTGGAAATCTTTTGACAAAGTTCAGGCCTGCCCATGACAGTGGGTGGCTGAGTTGGGTGTGGAAGAAAGATCACAGAGGAGGAGGTTGTGAAAGAGTGAGAGTCAAATAGATAATTTATTTCATACTCAAGTCACCTGGAAAGATGCTTGTAGACATGGTTTAGAGGGAAGCAGAAGCCCTGGACAGGGGATGACCAGGAATACGGGGGAGTTTGGTAGATGAGAGCAACAAGAAAGGGTGAAGATTAATGACTTGTGTCAAAAAAAGACTTTTTTTTTTTTAACAACAGGAAAGCAGAGACATTTTTTATATTATAGCGTAAGGTGTTCTAGTGCAGGGTCCGACAGCCGTTGCTTGTCTATAAAGAGAGCATTGTCCCTCCCCATCCTCTTGTGTCTTAAAGAGAAGTTGATAGGCCAGGGGTGGTGGCTCACACCTGTAATCCCAGCACTTTGGGAAACCGAGGTGGGCGGATCATGACGTCAGGAGATCGAGACCATCCTGGCTAGCACAGTGAGCAGAGATCACGCCACTGCACTCCAGCCTGGGCTACAGAGCGAGAATCTGTCTCAAAAAAAAAAAAAAAAAAAGAGAGAGAGGTTGATAAAGGCTGCCCGGTCTCTCTGAGGGTTGAGCCCTTCTCCAAGTGGGCCAAAGTGAGAAGGCCACCTCCAATAGCCAGAGCCTCTGAAACCTCCTGGCACTATACTCTTTTAAGAGCATGGAATGTCAGATGCAGCCATAGATGTATTACTTCACTATTAGGCACTATGTCTACAACATTGAGGAAAAAAAAAAAGACGTAAGTCCACCTTACATTCTAGAAGAATTCATATAGGCAGGATAAATGCCATTACCGATCAGTACTGCAGGAGCATAAAAAGGAGAGTCACTAACTGTACTTGGGACTCTTGGGAAGAACCAGCTGTCATTTATGCTTAGCTTAAGGGAGAAATACATGTTTTCTAGGAGGAAAAGAGAAGGAAGGAAGTTCTAGGCAGAGAGACTAACATAAATGAACGCGCAAGTGATCTGAGCAAGCCTGTTATGGTGTGGGAATGGCAGAAATTCGGTGTGACTGAAGCCCAGCGTGCCTGTGAGTGGGCATGGGAAGGGTTAGGATGGAGGCAGAGGAGAAGTTTCATGACATAGCAGTGACAGGCTGAACTCTGGCCCTGGGAAAAATGTGTGTGCAATCAAATTGTGTTTAGTTGCATTATTCAGTCCCACAGAACTCTGCTGTTGTGCAAGAGAAGTGGCAATCAACTAAGACTGAAGAAGCAACCTTACAACTAGTGCCGTCAAGAGCTGTACGGGGATCCTGAAGAAATACACAGTAAGGTATCCTACCTGCATCACAAAACAAGGAGCATTGTCTATTTCTTCTGTAGGTAAAGTCAGACAGATGTGCACCCACACAGGAATAACAATAATGTCCCCACTTTCTCCCCAGGTTCCTAGATCCTCTGGTGGAATCAGCAAGAATGGTGTTCCAACTTCTCAGGATTGTCTCCAAGGTAGCTGCCATATCCTCATCTGAGCTCTAGGCTGAGGGCATTATCTGAAGTTGTGCTAATGTCTTCATTATGGTAATACTGAGAAAGATGGTATCACAGCTTTTGCAATATTTCATAAAGTATAAAATACTTTAAAAAACATCACATTAATTTGACAAACGTTGTATAGGCATTATTAACTTCAATGTAGAAATGGACTCAGAGGCCTAGAGAGGCCACACAGCTATAGAACATCTAAAAACATGGCTACTAATTTTTATCTTAGTGATCTTGAGTTCTTAGTTTAAAAAGTCATAACTTAAAAGGAAACCTCACAAAATAGTTATCTGTTTCCTGAGTGAAGAGATTGTAATAGCTGCACTCAAAGAAATAGTCATTTCCCTGAATAGCTATGATTTTTTAAGGGTAATAATGATCAACTCATTAACTGTGGTTGCCTTAAAGCACTTTGATAAGATTCAAATACATACTCCTGTTATTTAATGGATATTTATTTTAAAGAGCTACTCACTCATGTATTCAGATTACAATAACCCTTCTGCTTAATCTTCCTCAAATGGTTATTGTATTATTTTCAAATGCTTTCATGCAGTAGAGTAACACAAAGGTAATTCTATGGATTCACAAAGCAAAGTTGGATATTAACAACTAGGTATGCTATCTGTTGATTTAATATTCGGTAATGCTAAAGTTTAGAATTTAAATCAAATTGGGTTTTCGTAAGCCGTAAGATAAGTGATTGTAGCTTTGTCGTGCCATAAAAAAATAAAAATACCATCATATATATTCATAAGAATTTGGCTCTGCTTACTCCTCAAATTTTTTATAACTACCTTCCCTTCAACCATACCCATTTAGTCCATAAATTATAAATGTAGCATTCAACTCCTAGACGCATTGTCTCAAAGCATTCTAGGAAATAACATAGGTCTTCATTCAATGAGGATTTAATGACTATCTACTCTGATTTTGGCCATGTGGAAGATTGTGGAGATAAAATGTTATTCACCACATGTTCAAGGAGTCATAGTGTAGTGAGTGATATGAAAAAGTCAACCATGACTCCAATGAGGTGATGCATGCTGGGATAGAGAAAAGGAAGGCATAGGTGCCAAGGAGATACAGACAGAGAAGACATTTCTTCAAGAGGCTTGGGATTGCTTGCAAAGAACAACAATTTACATACATCCTTTCCACCCACACTTTCCAGAACTATACCAGGTGGGAGGAAAAGATGGTCTCTATATTAGCAGCAGTTGCAAACATTAAATTGATTACTCAGCCTTTAGCGTATATCTCTGACACCACGTCTCAAACTCTTCTGTCCTTGTTCAAATTTATTAGAGTTACGTCATGCATGCTTACAAATAGCATCCTTTTAGGTTGATTTTTTTTCTTTAAGACAGAGTCTCACTCTGTTGCCCAGGCTGGAGTATAGTGGTGTGATCTTGGCTCACTGCAACCTCCACCTCCGGGGTTCAAGTGATTCTCTTGCTTCAGCCTCCCAAGTGGCTAACACTACAGGCACGAGCCACCACACCTGGCTTGTTTTTGTAATTTTTGTATTTTTAGTAGAGATAGGGTTCACCATGTTGATCAGGCTGGTCTCGAACTCTTGACCTCAGGTGATCCACCTGCCCTGGCTTCCCAAAGTGCTGGGATTACAGGGTTGAGCCACTGTGCCCAGCCTAGGTTGCTGTTGTGAGAGGATTCTGCTCACTGCATTGGCCCTGGACAGCTTCCCCCATGCCCAGCTACCATACCGTACCCAGTGTCCTCAGTATGATTCGTCAAGCCCTAACTGGTTCCTTCAAGCTGCTTCCAGCACTCTCAGAGAGATAATACAATGGTCACCACTTCACAAAAGAGGACCAGGCATTCTAGGAGTTCTGATTTCCAGGTATGCATTTGTTTCCTGCAACTACAGCTCTAGTATGCTTAAGAACAATTCCATTTATGCCTCTGTTCTGTTATTGCATCTTAGAAAAACAGCTGGAGGGATTGTCTTCAAATTAGGAGAATACACTTGGAGTAATCTAAAGTAAAATATAAACTCTACACGTTTACTGAATTCATTTGCAGAAAACCCTTGGTGGGGAAGGAAAGACACAACAGAGATGAGCAGACATTTTTTAAACTATTCAAGGCAGAAAAGCACAAGCATGAGTTCAACCATAAGCTCTGAAGCAGAAATCTAGAGGACTGATACAGAATTATACAGGGTGATATGGTTTGGCACCGTGTCCCCAGCCAAATCTCATGTAGAATTGTAATCCCCACGTGTGGGTAGGGACCTGGTGGGAAGTGACTGGATCATGTGGATGGTTTCCCCATGCTGTTCTTGTGACAGTGAGTGAGTTCTCACGAAAGCTGTTGGTTTAAAAGTGTTGGTTAAAAGCTCCCCCCCCACACCCTGTCCTGCCCCCACCCTCTCTCCCTCCGTTATGTGAAGGTTCTTGCTTCCCCTTTGCATTCTGCCATGATTGTAAGTTTCCTGAGACCTCCCCAGCCATGAGGAACTGTGAGTCAATCAAACTTCTTTTTCGTTTATAAATTACCCAGTCTTGGGTAGTTCTTTCTATCAGTGTGAAAACAGACTAATATGCAGGGGACTTTCAGTCAAGCTCATTTTAACCAGCAAATTCTAGAAACACTCTATGGTTGGTTGCAGTGAACTTTTATTTATTGAATAATGGTTTGCAGACAATACCAAAGAATTACTAGCTGGTGCACTGAAGAAATTTGGGGTGTTTTACATATCCAGCAGCCAAGAATAGGTACATACCAGGCATTTATTAAAGAGAATAACCTTGGAATTGTTTCAAATGCCTGTTCTCTGGTGCCGTACAGAAATAGCACTTGAACATAAGTTTAATTTCTTCAGCAAGGCCATTTGTATACTTTCTGCAGAAAGGGTACACTCGCTAGCAGTTTTGCCACAAGAGTACACCAGGCGAAGGAGACAGGATCATTTATAACTTGATGCGTCCATCTTACTGCTGTGTCTGGTTTGTATTGGCTGGAACGGGACCTCACATTCTATATTTGTCCTGATCGGCTGGCAACTTAGACTTTTTTAAAAAGACAAAGGCAGAGGAGAACAAAGGAAGGAGGAATTAACTTGTGGAATGCTGAGAAAGGTAAAACACCTTCAAATAAGGAAGAGGAACAGGCTATGACCTAATGCTTCCTTGGACCAGTATAAGCATGCCAGGCAAATATTTAGGCTAAATTGTGGGAGCTAAGAACATAAAGTACATTGATTTCTTCATTACAGCAAGCAGATATTTAAGAATGTTAGCACAGGTCTTTGAATAAATTTTTCTTCTAAGAGATGTTACTATTTATTCCTAATTAGACTGGGAGGAAAGTCTTTGAAGAGGAAACTCTACTTTACTTTTTACAGAATCAATGACCCATTTCATATTTGTCAAAAGCTTATTTGAGAGTAATAATATTTAGGGAAAATTAGGAGAAAGATATGCATTTAATCTATTAATCTGTGCACTGCATTTATTCTTCATTTATTCAATTCTTCTTTTTATTTTTCTTTTTTTTAGGCAGGGTCTTGCTCTGCTGCCCAGGCTAGAGTGCAGTGGTGCCATCATGACTCACTGCAACCTACACTTCCCAGGTTCAAGTGATCCTCTCATCTCAGCCTCCCCAGTAGCTGGGACTACAGGCGCGCCCCACCCTGCCCATCTAATTTTTGTATTTTTTGTAGGACAGGGGTTTGCCATGTATCCCAGGCTGGTCTCAAACTCCTGAACTTAAGTGATCTTCCTGCCTCAGCTTCAAAAAGTGTTGGGATTACGGGTGTGAGCCACTTCAATCTGCCTTTGATTCCTCTTTATTCAACAAATATTTGTCTCTACCTTATGCAAGGTACTGTTCTAGAATTCTGATAGGCTATATTTCTGTTTAAAAAACATATATTCTCTTTGGGAAAGATAAACATTAAATAAGTAATATATGTTATATATTCAATCTACATTAATTCAAGTTAATTTTATCATAACATTTGTTAATATTTGACATTTTATATATTGGAAATATTTAGAATTTTCTATATATATTGTTTCAAATATTAACAAATGTTATGAGAAAAATAACTTGAATTACTGTAGATTGGAGAAGTGAGGAGGAGGGGTATCATCTGGAAAGGTTTTGGAGAGAGGATCTTGCTGCTGGAACTGCATGCTGAGAAGGAGGTGGAGCAGTGGAGACCTGAGGAGAGACCACCACAGGCGGAGGAAACAGCAGGTGAACAAGAGGCGAAGAAAAGGTGACGATGAGCCCCTTGCTCAGTTACTGTGACCAGAACATGGTCACATAGGGGTCAGTGGTAGGAAAAGATGTCAGCAAGTGGCTGCAATAGGCCATGGGATTCACACTGGGAGTCACAGTTAGGTCCACCGTAGCACAAATAGACGGTGGTGAAATAAGAATATAAGTCGAAAGGGAGTAGGAGGCTCTACTGCAGCCCAGGAGTGAGGCAGCCTGTCTTGTGAAAGAACTCAGAGCCACATCAGGGGCTATGCTCATGGAATTTTAATAAATATGGCTTTGTCATGATGCCATAGGCTTTCACTGAGAAATGTAAAGAAACATCCCCATGAAATGCATTGCATTTATTTTAAGCAGGCAGGGATGAAAGGTGAATAGGATGTGGATAATTCATCCTGTTGCATAGTGCTTTCCTCAAAAGAATTTGTTGGAAAACAGAAACTGAAGCTACTGATTTTTGTCTCTTCCTAACGTCTGAAGAAATGTACTTTATCGAATATCCCCTTTGTTATTTTTCAACATCTACTCAACTTGAATCTTTTACATTGACGTTAAAACTTACTGAGGTAAAATGTACAGCGAGAAAATTTCATGTGGCAGAGGTATAGAGCCTGAAAAATTTTCACCAACTGCATACCTGTGCAACCAGTAGGCAGAGCAAGGAACAGAATCCTAAAAACCTTCCTGGCATTATGTTCCAACTGACCCATTTTTATCTCAGTATGAACTACACATCTCATTATGTTTTCTTCCATATATTGATCACTAGAAAATTTATAACCATATTTTGTGTCTCTCATTCAAAACTACCAGAACCTCAAAGCAGGCTTGTATGGACTAATCTCTCATCCTTGGTTTCACTTTTTTTTCTTTCTTTCTCTTTCTTTCCTTCCTTCCTTCCTTCCTTCCTTCCTTCCTTCCTTCCTTCCTTCCTTCCTTCCTTCTTTCTTTCTCTTTCTTTCTCTCTTTCTCTCTCTCTCTCTCTTTCTTTCTTTCTTTCTTTTGAGACTGGGTCTGGCTCTGTTGCCCAGGCTGAAATGCAGTGGCATGATCTCAGCTGACTACAACCTCCACCTCCTGGGTTCCAGTGATTCTCTTGCCTCAGCCTCCCAAACAGCTGGGATTACAGGCATGTGCCACCACCCCCAGATAGTTTTTGTATTTTTAGTAGAGACAGGGCTTGGCAGTGTTGACCAGGCTGGTCTTGAACTTCTGATCTGAAGTGATCCGTCCACTTCAGCCTCCCAAAGTGCTGGGATTATAGACGTGAGCACCATGCCCAACCTCACTTTTATCTTTCTTTATACCTTTTGCCTTCACTTCATTTGTGGCTTTTGATTTTTCCTACTTTTCTTAATATCATTGAATGTATCTTTGTAAGCAAGGTACAACATTCTGGGAAGAAAGTAATGTCAACGTAATACATGGAAGAAAAACCTGCCCCTCTGTAAATATTTTGTCAGTCACTTAGTAAGGTTTAGTCCAATCAATACAGAGTTTAATACATAAACTAGAATCTTCACTTTATTGTGCAGCAAGAAAGCAAAAACGATTCTTTCTACAGATACTAATGCATGATTAAAACACACAGCCCAGAACACCTGCCTAAAAAATCAGTCCCTATGGGTCAGAAGTCATGGGTCTTTGTTGGGGAAGTCAGGGACCCCGAATGGAGGGACTGGCTGGAGCCGACACAGAAGAACATAAATTGTGAAGATTTCATGGACATTTAGCAGTTCCCCAAATTAACACTTTTATAATTTCTTATGCCTGTCTTTACTGCAATCTCTGAACATAAATTGTGAAGATTTCATGGACATTTACCACTTCCCTAATAATACTCTTATAATTTCTTATGCCTGTCTTTACTTTAATCTCTTAACCCTGTTATCTTCATAAGCTGGGAATGTACATCACCTCAGGACCACTATTGTATAAATGGATTGTAGAACATGTGTGTTTGAACAATATGAAATCTGATTGTAATACATGTGTGTTTGAACAATATGAAATCAGTGCACCCTGAAAAGAACAGTATAACAGCGATTTTCAGGGAGCAAGGGAAGGTAACCATAAGGTCTGACTGCCTGCGGGGTTGGGCAGAATAGAGCTATGCTTTTCTTCTTGCAGAAAGCCTATTAACCGATGTGTGAGTAGGAGAAATATCACTGAATTATTTTCCCAGCAAGGAATAACCCTGGGGAAGGAATGCATTCCTGGGGGTAGGTCTATAGATGGCCGCTCTGGGAGTGTCTGTCTTATGCGGTTTAGATGAGGACTGAAATACACCCTAGTTCCTGCAGTACCCTCAGGCTTACTAGGATTGGGAAATTCCAGCCTGGTAAATTCTAGTCAGACTGGTTCTCTGCTCTCGAACCCTGTTTCCTGTTAGGACGTTTTTCAAGATAATTCATGCATGGCGGGACATAGACTCTCATCAATAATTCTAATTTTGCCTTTGCCTTTGCCTTGTGATCTTTATTGCCCTTTGAAGCATGTGATCCTTGTGACCTACTCCGTGTTCATACACCCCCTCCCCTTTTAAAATCCCTAAGAAAAACTTGCTGGTTTTGCAGCTCAGGGTCGTCATCATGGTCCTACCAATACGTGATGTCACCCCAGGAGACCCAGTTGTAAAATTTCTCTCTTTGTACGCTTTCCCTTTATTTCTCAGACCGGCCGACACTTAGGGAAAATAGAAAAGAACCTATGTTGAAATATTGGGGGCTGGTTCCCCGATAGGTCTTGAAGTTATTTCCCACGAAGGATGCCACACACCCACAACCACACTGCCTTTTCTGTTCTTGTGCCCAGGGGCCAGATTATTAAGTGGGCTTCAAGACAAACTCTCTGCTTTTTAGATCTTGGGCAGAGAAGTGCAAGAGGAAGCCCACATTCTGGGGCCAGCTGGTCAGTGCAGGCAGCACCTTGGCCTTTGACCAGGACAGGGGCAGTGTTATGTCCCCGCAGCCTTGCGGAAGGCCTTGGGTCTCCTCTGCACTCCAACATCATCTCGGTCTGGACCCTACCTGTAACTCTGATTGTACCATTTAAAAAGGACAGCGATCCTAGGTTAAAAATGTATTCAATCATTTAATCTATTGGAAGTTTAAAAGTCTATTTATTTAAAAAATAAACGTTTTACTTTTTACTTCGGAACAGTTTTAGGCTGTTGACAAAAAATGCAAAGATAATACAGTTTTCATATACCCCATACCCAGTTTTCTGTGTTTTTAAAGCCTTACATTCATATGGACCATTTGTTATCCTTGATGAATCTGTACTGATAGACTATTACTAAAGGAAGTCTCTACTAAGATTTCTTTAGCTTTTTACCTAATGTCCTATTTCTGTTCCAGGACAACACATGACATTTGGGTGTCATGTTTCCTCAGGTTTCTCTTCACTATCACTCTTTTCAGACTTCTCTGGTTTTTGAAGACCTTGACAATTTTGAAATATACTAATAAAGGTATTTTATGGAATGTCCCTCAATTTAGATTTTCTTTTTTTTTTTTTTTTTTTCTGAGATGGATTCTCATTCTGTCGCCCAGGCTGGAGTGCAGTGGCGCAATCTCGGCTCACTGTAACATCCACCTCCCGGGTTCAAGCGATTCTCCTGCCTCCCGATTAGCTGGGATTACAGGCTGATGCCACCACACCTGGCTAATTTTTTTTTTTTAGACAGAGTTTTGCTCTTGTTGCCCAGGCTGGAGTGCAATGGCACAATCTCGGCTCACCGCAACCTCCAGCTTCTGAGTTCAAGCCATTCTCCTGCCTCAGCCTCCCAAGTAGCTGGGATTATAGGCATGCATCACCATGCCCAGCTAATTTTGTATTTTTAGTAGAGACAGGGTTTCTCCACGTTAGTCAGGCTGGTCTCGAACTCCCAACCTCAGATGATCCGCCCACCTCAGCCTCCCAAAGTGCTGGGATTACAGGTGAGAGCTACCGTGTGTCAATTTAGATTTTCTGATGTTTTACTCAGTTTGAGGGAAGAAGGCCACAGAGGTCAAATGGGTTATTATCACATCATATAAAGAACTCATACTAGCAACATCACTAATCACTGTTATGTTGACTTTGATTACCTGGCTGAAGTAGTATTTGTCAGCTTTCTTCACTGTAGAATTCCTCTTTTTCTCCCTTTCCATACTATAACATTGGGAAGCAAGTCACCATGTGTAACTCATGCCATCCTTAATGAGTGGGGAGCCATGATCCATCTGCCTGAGTGTCTCCATATATTATTTGGAATTTTTTCTGCAAGGGATATTTGTCTATTCTTTCCCATTTATTTATTCAACCATTTACTTATACCAGTATTAACTCATGGATATTTATTTTCTAATTAAGTTGTAACACACTACTACTTTTTTTACTTTGTTGCTTAATTTGTTCCAGCTTTGGCCACTGGAAGCTCTTTCAGTTGAGTCCTGTGTCCCATCACTGTGTTTTGTTTTGTTTTGTTTTTGTTTATTCATATCTATCTACACACACGTAGATCTATATATATAACATATATGAAGATAATATGTATACATACACATTAAATGTGTATACTCACATACACATACACTACATTATTTCTGGTGCTACATGATGCAAAGGGGTCATGTAAAATTTCTACCCTGGTCTTAAATCAAGTCATCTCTGCAAGGATCCCTGATTCTTATTGAAGATGGTAATAGAAATCAAGATCTGGGCATTAGGTATGCTCATTACTATGGGATGTTATTATTTCTATGTCTTTTCAACTGACAGAGCAAAGGAATATATGTGTGTATATTAGTCTATGTGTATATACGTATCTATCAATATTTGTAACCCTCTGTATGTATACTAAGCTGATCATGAGTCTATTTGATGTCTTCAACTCTAATCTATTACCACATGAATTATTCTAGCCTTCTGTCCTTGCTAATATGAAAATTCCCACTCCAACAATGAGAAGCTAGACTCATTATTCTGCATCCATTTACTTAAGTTTTCATCTTCGTATCAGAGTTGTTAACCTATGCTCCCATGAGGAACAACTTTACCAGTTGTAGTACAGTATTTATATACAGTTTCTTTTGCCTTTAGTCTGTAAGACTGAAAGTGTATGGTTTGTAAGGTTAAAGGGAAAAGTCCACTAATTTCCAAATTTATACTTAGTAATTTTTATAAAGATTTATAATGTCACAAAATATTTTGTGTATACAACTATAAAATGTAGGCATCTACAAATACCTTTGTTTTGTTTTGTAACACTTGTGTTAAAATTTTAAACAAGCCACATGTGAGTAATTCATTTATCAATTTGAATGGTTAAGAAACACCATCACCCAAGGTTATGTATCATCATGTACTACTCTATAATATGATAGTGGTGCATGAAAGACATAAGGTTAAGCAGAGCTGACAGAAAGTGCTTAGACTTCAGAATCAGTTCTTTCCTTCTAGGAATGGGACTTTGACATGCAACTTGATCAGTCAGAGACTCAGCTTCCTCAACTACAAAAGGGGGTTATTAAGAGGATCAAGTGAATTTCCATGTGTCTTAGTCCATTCAGGCTGTTCTAACAAAATATCTATTGACTGAGTGGCATATAAACAACAAATATTTATTTCTGGGAAGTCCAACTCCAAGGTGCCAGCAGATTTGGCGTCTGGTGAGGGCCCACATTCTGTTAGACAGCACTGACTTCCTGCTGTGTCCTCACATGAGGGGAGGAGCAAGCCAACTCCCTGGGGCCTCTTTTCTAAGGGCACTGATGCCACTTTCAAGGGCTCCACCCTAATGGCATAGACACTTCCTGAAAGCCCACCTATTAATACACTGGGGATTAGGTTTCAACATATGAACAGGAGCAGAGCACAAACACTCAGGTCATGGGGCCATGTAAGACTCAGCATAGAAAGTAGACATTCAACAAATGCTAATTTCAGTTTTTTTCTCTGTTTTTAATTATTTCTTTTATTGTCTCTAGTTTCTTAATTGAGGTTAACTCATTGCCAGGACAAACAGCCCAGCCAATGAATTTCGGCCTACAGTGAAATCTCACTCTTGAATAACCTTGGATTGAGTTCTTTCATTAGAATCCTTCCAAAGTGCTAGCAATTGATTTGCCACAAAAGAAAGGTTTGATTTTAAACTGGCACAGGAATCCAAGCTGAAATCCTCACTGCACACAGGAGTGATGTTGCCTATGGAGAACTCAGGTTTTAAATCACCGTACTGCAAACTAACACCCCATTTAACAAACGGAGCAGAAAAGCTGCTCTGAGCTGCAGAGCCAGTGGCCGCCTGTGCATTCGCCTGAACTTTCAGGCAAACTGGAGCGTCCGGGATTCTGTTAAATAGACTTCAAAAATATCAACTCCCTATGTATCCACAAGTAGGGTTTCTTATCAAAGTCATCCACCACTCAAAGACTTAATTTATTTTTCCAACCCAGTAAAACAATGGTTCTTTTATACAGTATCTGAATATTGTAAATCTAATAAAGGCAAGTGAAATCCTATCATCAAGTGTGGCAGAGAACACAGGCTTTAAGTATTTGAACAGAAACGATCTCTGTTTCACAATTATCCCAGGACAGTGAGGAGAAAGGTGAATTCAGTCATGCACCTGGAATGGAGTTGAGTAATCCTAGCCTCTAGCACAGAAGGAGTAGCGTGGAGAAAAAGAGAAAGATCTCTCAATTGTTACTGCACCAAGATTCCTGACAATATTGGGATATTGTTCACTCAACAGACACTTTGGGAGTGTGGTCTCTGTTCTTGTCTGAGCCCTCACACAGGGAGGCTCAACACCAACTTTTTTAAATGTTGAAGCCAACTTCTCGACAATGCCCTGCGTTGTTTCTGTATACATGAAATCACTCTCTTTGGTATCAATAGGCTGAACTTGATATATGTTGTGTGAGATTCTAATGACACTTATATCCCTATGAATACCAGGCCTGCGGGATATGATTTTATAAAAGATAAATGAGGTAGGAAATTAGTGCAGCCAATGGCTGTACCATCCTTGTGGACAACACCTTGAAAGTGAGGCAAGTTCACGCATCTGCAGTCTCAAGTTCGTGCACCTGCAGTCTCCACACCTGATACTCTCTCCATGGCTGGTGTGTGTCTGCCCCACAGCACGGTCTTGAGCCCTGAAGTCTGGTCAATTCTCAGGTTATATTTGCCTGCTAGACGTGTACCCTATGGCTCAGATGGACTCTGGTTTCCTCATACACTCTCTCCTGAAGCATTATCCCAGTAATTCTCTAAGGATCATCAGATTCCTTCTCTTTATGAAGCTTAAATCGTTTTTTTCCTCCTTTTTTTTTCTTTCTCTTTTTTCTTTTCACCTGGTGTGTCCTTCATCTGACTCATGGTACTTTTCTGCATCTAATGTGAAGCTTTTCCTCAGTGATCCCTAATCTCACTTTGCTTAAACAGGAGACAGGTTAATTTTTAACTTTACTTATCAGAATGTTAACAGTACCTTATCAAACCACTACAATACTGCAAAGAGGAAAATGTGAAAAGAGGAAAATCATTCTTAAGCATTCTTATATATACAGTTTTTTCTTTTTGCCTGTAAGACTAACAGCAAAAGAACTGTATATATAAGCATGCTTACAGACTAAAGGTAAATGTTCATTTATTTTTCAAATGTGTACTTATTAATATTTATAAAGAATACTGCTACAAAAACATTTTGTGTATACAATTACCAAATGCAGGTATCTACAAATACTTTTGTTATTTGTGTGTGCATTAAAACATTAAAAAAAAAAAACTCATATGGCTGGGTGCAGTGGCGCAGGCCTGTAATCCCAGCATTTTGGGAGGCTGATGTGGGAAGATGGCTTGAGCTCAGGAGCTCGACGCTGCAGTGAGCTACAATTGTGCCACTGCACTGCAGCCTGGGTGACAGAGGGGACCCTACTCAAACAAAACAAAAACCCACATGTGACTGATTCATTTATCAGTTTGTATAGTCAAGAAACACCATCACCCAAGGCTAAATATTATCATGCACAATTGTATAATATGATAGTGGGGTACGAAAGCCATAAAATTAAGCAGAGCTATAATAATACGAAGTGCATGGAAGGAAGAAATAGCTGTGACACCTTCTGGAAATGGGACTCTGACAAGTGTTATAACTTGATCTGTTAAGGCTCAGCTTCCTCAGCTATAAAAGAGGGTTTATTGGGAGGATTACATTAATTTCCATGTGTTTAGTTCACTCAAGCTGCTATAACAACACACCATGAACTAGGTGGCTTATAAACAACACATATTTATTTCTTATGGGTCTGGAAGTGGTGAAGTCCAAGGCCAAGGTGCCAGCAGATTCAGTGTCTGGTGAGGGCCCACATTCTCTTTTTTTTGTTGTTTATTTTTTTTATTATTATTAATTTTTTTTGAGACAGAGTCTTGCTCTGTTAACCAGGCTGGAGTGCAGTGGTTTGATCTCAGGTCACTGCAACCTCTGCCTCCCTAGTTCAAGCAACTCTCCTGCCTCAGCCTCCTGTGTAGCTGGGACTATAGGTGCCTGCTACCACACCTGACTAATTTTCGTATTTTTAGTAGAGACAGGGTTTCATCATGTTAGCCAGACTGGTCTCCAACTCCTGACCTCCAGTGATCCACACGCCTTGGCCTCCCAAAGTGCTGGGATTACAGGTGTGAGCCACTGCGCCCAGGAGGGCCTACATTCAAAGACAGCAACACCTTCTTGAGGTGTCCTCACATGGTGGGAGGGACAAAGACATTTTTAAGAAATCATTCTTATTTTGTGGCTGTAGAAAAGAAGGTTTGGAGCTGTCAAGCAGTTACATGACTTGTCCAAGGTCACATAGGTGAGAAACTAAGGCACCCTTCCCTGCTTCTACAATACTATAAATTTTCACTGATAGCTACTTCTAAAAGTGTAAGAAATCCCCTAAGTTTTAAAATGTTATGAATTCCTTACTAATATGGTTTTTGCCTGAAAGTTAACCAACAGCCATCTGGCTAAGGATAATTCTATTTTATTCTATTTTTTAAAATAAATGTAGAGTCAGCTGATAACAGCAGATACCTGCTGACTTTATAACACACGTCTACGTAAGTTGTCTATATTTCTGTTAGGAATATGCATCTTTCTTTTAAAATAATATAATTAAGAGCTGATACTTAATGAGTATTTACTGTGTGCATGCCCTGAATTGGCACATTACATATTTTATTTTACTTAAACTTTATAACAACTCTCTGCTATAGATTGTTTCTCTATTGTTTTCCAAGAAGAGGAAATTTCTGGTCAGGAAGGGTAAATAGGCTGGTACAATGACTCATACCTGTAATCCCAACACTTTGGGAGGGCAAGGTGGCCGGATTGCTTGAGCTCAGGAGTTCAAGACCAGCCTGGGCAACACGGAGAAACCCTGTCTCTACCCAATCCCCTCAACTCAAAAAAAGAAAAAAAAAAAAACGTAGCCAGGTGTCATGGTGTGCACCTGTAGTCCCAGCTACTCAATATGCTGAGTTGAGAAGATCTCTTGTGCTCAAGATGTTGAGGCTGTAATGAGCCATGATTGTGCCTCTGCACTCCAGCCTGCACAACACAGTGAGATTTGTCTCAAAAACAAAACAAAAAAACAACAACAACAAAAAAGAAAGTGTCAATAATACTGGCAGAGTAACACAGTGATAGAGACAAAAAACAAGAAAAGGACTAAGATCTGCCTCTTTTCCAAATTCATATTCATGTTCCTATCATATATGCTATCCTGCCTTATTAACATTCTAAACACTAGTGACATACATTTTATTTATTCAAAAGCTTCTTTCCTAGGTCAATTGCCAGAGAGAAATCAACAGTGGTACTCCTAAGTGTTTAATGAAAATAGCAGGTAAGTTGATTCCCTAAGAAGTCAAGGGCATTCTTTTTTGTTGTTTTGTTTTTCAACTTTGATTTCAGGGTTAGAGGTACATCTGCAGAGTGTTATCTAGGTAAACTACATGTCACCGGGGTTTGGTGTACACATTACTTAGTCACCCAGGTAATAAGCATAGGACCCCATAGGTATGTTTTTTAATCCTCTGCCTCCTCCCAATCTCCACCCTCAAGCAGGCCCTGGTGTCTGTTAGTCCCCTCTTTGTGTCCATGTGCTCCCGTTGTTTGGCTCCCATTTGTAAGCGAGGACATAACGGTATTCGATTTTGCATACCTGCATTATTTTGCTTAGGATAATGGTCTGCAGCTCCATCCATGTTGCTGCAAATGATGCGATCTCATTCTTTTGTATGGCTGCCTAGTATTCCATTGTGTGTATGTATCAGATTTTCTTTAGGCAGTCTACCATTGATGGGTATTTAGGTTAAGTCCATGTTTTTGCTATCGTGAATAGTGCTGTAATAAACATATGTGTGCATGTGTCTTTATCATAGAATTACTTATATTCATTTGAGTATATACCCTATAATGAGATTGCCAGGTTAAATGGTAATTCTGGTTTCTTTGAGAAATCACTGCACCACTTTCCACAATGGCTGAACTAATTTACACTTTTTTTAGTTGTGAATGTTTTTGGAAGAACCTACAGGTAAAAAATATACATATATTTAAGAGCCCAGAATACTTTCATACTTGTATCTTTATTTTGAAGTCTCTGTCACTCTTCTTTAGCCTTTCCTGCCTAATTAATGCAACCTGGTACTGAAGCGTTTCTCATCTCTTTTGAAACACACATCAGGGGAACTCCTCACTTGAGTAATGTATTGCAGTCACACGTCATCGGCAGCAACAGCTCCGTGCTGTAAATAAAGCTGTAATTTTATTATTGTCAGGAGTCCAGACTGAGACATTCTTACTTACATGCAATGCATCAAGCATTACAAGCATATTTCTAATGCACTTCCTAAACCATGCTCCCTCTCCTCCTGTGGGCAAAGATCTTTTAAGGCATAGGCACTCTAAAAAGCATTCAGAGTATGGAAATGAATTAGCGAGATGTGATGCCCTGGCCAAATTCACAAGAGACATGAACAGCTAAGACAAGCACCAAAGGTGTTTCTGTCCGAGCAGCAGCCACAGTGAACCCCTGAGAGCGCTCAGTGCTAGTATTTCAGAGGACTCACGTGGTACATGCAGCATTAGTTCTTGAGGGGCTTGGTCCTGCAAAGGGGCTCATTGCTCTCTCAGCCTGAAGTACTTGAAGTCTCAATTCAATGTTATTTCCATTTCCAATTCCCTAAAAGGCTTTTGTGCCAGCCCATCGGTTCTCCTAGAGCCTCCTGCATGCCTTAGCATTGGGTCACTCTGCACACTGCACTAAGATGAACTGACTGCATGGCTTTACCCTCACCAGACAAAAAGGCAGGGACTATGCCATCTTTATTTTTACATTCTTGGAGCTCTGCACAAGGTACAAGATTAGTAAATACTTGGTTGTTGAATAAATAAGTATTAATCACTGAGAAATAAATTCTTAACAATGGTATTAGGTGACTGAACTAGAGTCAGATCGACTAACCATTAAATGGTGAAACTGAATGGTTATTGGTAAGATTCTTTAAGAAAACAAAATTACAGTGCAGCTACTCAGTCTAATCACTTAATTGTACTGAGTGGTTTCATCGAGACCACGAAGACAGAGCTAGGTGCTTATTGAGCACACTTTCCACTTGCACACCAGGCTTCACATTCCTAGCTCATGTATATCCATATACTCAGGAAGGTATCATTAATTCCTAGGTATTGAAATTGTGTTCATGAATAACGGAATTTTGTTCAACACATGTTTCCTCATAGTGCAAATGAATTATTGGGATAAAACATAGGAGCAGTTTTCATGACGAAGTTTATGGTTGCATCCTCCCGAATGTTCATGAGGACATGGTACCTGTGACTCCACTGGGCTTGGGTCCTGCCAAAGCGATACCTCTCCCCATTAGCAAGTAAGGTGTCTGATATGGTTTAGCTCTGTGTCACCACCCAAATCTCATCTCGAATTGTATTCCCTGGGAGTAGAGGGAGGGAGGTGATTGGATCATGAGGGTAGTTGCCCCATGCTATTCTCATGTTTGTGGTGACCTATCATGAGATCTGATGGTTTATGTGTTTGTCCTTCTTTCTCCTGCCCTCTTGTGAAGAAGGTGCTTGTTTCCCCTTTGCCCTTCCATCATGATTGCAGGTTTCCTGAGGCCTCTCCAGCCGTATGGAACCATGAGTCAATTAACCCTCTTTTCTTTATAAATTACCCAGTCATGGGTATTTCTTTATAGCCGTGTGAAAACAGACTCATACATAAAATTGGTACTGGGAGTGGGGCACTGCTATAAAGATACAGAAAATATTAAAGTGACTTTGGAACTGGGTAATAGGCAGAGGTTGGAACAATTTGGAGGGCCCAGAAGAAGACAGGAAGATGTGGGAAAGTCTGGAACTTCTTAGACAATTGTTGAATGGTTTGACCAAAATGCTGATAATCATGTGGACAGTGAAGTCCAGGCTGAGGTAGTCTCAGGTGGGGACAAGGAACTTATTGGGAACTGGAACAAAGGTCACTCTTGCTATGCTTTAGCAAAGACACTGGCAGTATTTTGTCCCTGCCTTAAAGATCTGTGGAACTTTGAACTTGAGAGAGAGGATGTGAAATTGGAATTTATGTTTAAAAGGGAAGGAGACCATAAAGTTTGGAAAATTTGAAGCCTGACAATGCTATAGGAAAAAAAAATGCTGTGGAGAAATTTAGGCTGGCTGTAGAAATTTGCATAAGTAATGAGGAGCTGAATGTTAATTGCCAAGACAATGGAGAAAATGTCTCCAGGGTGTGTCAGAGACTTTGGTGGCAGCCCCTCCCATCACAGCCTGGAGGCCTAGGAGGAAAAAAATAGTTTCTTGGGCCAGGCCCGGTAGCCTCATTGATCTGTGTAACCTCTGGTACTCTTCATCCCAGCCATGACTAAAAGGGGTCATTGCTTCAGAGGGTGCAAGCCCCAAGCCTTGGTGCCTTCCATGTGGTGTTGGGCTTGTGGGTACAAAGAAGTCAAGAACTGAGGTTTGGAAACCTCTGCCTAGATTTCAGAGGATGTATGGAATACGTCGATGTCCTGGCAGAAGTCTGCAGCTTGGAGAACCTCTGATGGGGCAGTGCAGAAGGGAAAGGTGGGATTGGAGCCCCCACACAGAGTCCCCACTGAGGCACTGCCTAGTGGAGCTGTGAGAAGAGGGCCACCATCCTCCAGACCCCAGAATGGTAGATCCACTGACAGCTTGTACGGTGAGCCTGGAAAAGCCACAGGTCAATGCCAGCCTGTGAAGAAGCTGCCCAAGGCAGTGGGAGACCATTCCTTGCATCCGCATGCCCCAGATGTGAGACATGGAGTCAAAGGAGATCATTTCAGATCTTTAAGATTTAATGACTGCCCCATTGGATTTCAGATTTCAGTGGGGTCTGTATCCCCTTTGTTTTGGCCAATTTCTCCAAGTTAGAATGGGAGCACTTACCCAAAAAACTGTACTCCCATTGTATCTAGGAAGTAACTAAGTTGCTTTTGATTTTACAGGCTCATAGGCAAAAGGAACTTGCTTTGTCTCGGATGAGACTTTGGACTGTGGACTTTTGAGTTAATGCTGAAATGAGTTAAGACTTTGGAGGACTGTTGGGAAGATTTTGAAATGTGAGAACATGAAATTTGTGAGGGGCCAGGGGAATAATTACATGGTTTGGCTCTGTGTCCCTACCCACGTTTCATCTCAAATTGTAATGTCAACATTGTCAAGGGAGGGACCTGTAATCCCTACAGCTTGAGGGAGGGGTAATTGGGTCATGGTGGTGGTTTCCCCCATGCTGTGCTCATGATAGTGAGTGAGTTCTCACGAGATCTTATGGTTTTACAAGTGTTTGGAAGTTCCTTCTTATTCTTTACTCTCCTGCCCAATTGTAAAGACAGTGCTTGTTTCTCCTTTGCCTTTTGCCATGATTGTAAGTTTCGCGAGGCCTCCCCAGCCATGTGGAACTGTGAGTCAATTAAACCTCTTTCCTTTATAATTATCCAGTCTCAGATATTTCTTTTTAGCTGTGTGAAAACAGACTAATATAGTCTTCCTGAGATAGGATTCCAGATTCCAAGTGACAGAGAGAGAAATCCACATTTATTTAAGCATCCCATGTTAGAGGTAATGCAATAAGTACTTTAAATGTAGTTTATATTTAAAATAATGTCTATGTACTTATATGTACTATAGTTTCTAAATTACATCCACAGGAATTTTACAATACAGTTAACATCCCCATTTTACATAAAACAAATGTCAAAAACCAACAATGGCTTATCAAAGCTAATAAGTTAAAAATTTTAGCTCAACTCTGACTGACTTCAAAATCCGTGTTTTTCTTAGCATACCAGTTACCTCTTAAATTGTATAATAAGGAGGATTTAGTTCCCAGAGGGAAATGATGACTTGCTTAAAGCTGTTTTTTTCCCATTGAACAAATATGCATCAAACACATACCTGTGCCACCCACTATTGTAGGTGCTGAGAATCCCACAGTAAAAATGGATTTGCATTCAGAAAGCATATGTTTGAGTTGTGGGATTAATAATCTGTTCTCTTATATCGAGTGCACATCAGAATTACGCATTTTTTTCAGACAGAGTCTCACTCTGTGGCCCACGCTGGAAAGGGCAATGGTGAGCCTGGATCCCTGTAGCTTCAACCTCTTGAGCTCAAGTGGTCATTCTGCTTCAGCCTCCTGAGTAGTTGAGACTACAGGCGTGTACCACCACGCATAGACAATTTTTTATTTCTTATTTATTTTTAGAGATGGGATCTCTCTATGTTTCCCAGGCTGGTCTTGAACTTCTAGGCTCAAGAAATCCTCCCACCTTGGCATTCCAAATTGCCAGGATTACAGGCATGAGCCACAACACCCAACCTAGAATTACACATGTTATATGCATTATTCTTATATCTCCAGATGCTTTGGAAGTATTCAATTAAAAAGAAAACCAGTGGAAAGAATGAATCTAATTTTGGAATTCCTTCTGAACTACTGCCACAGAGGACTGGCTGGACAAGTTCCTTTCTGCCTACTAATGCTTTGCTGGTGTTCTCCCCCAGCTCCATTCCATGATCTAGTCCAGGCTACTCCGAAATGCTTAATCACCTACTGGGTAAGCCAATCTGCTCTCTTAGTTTTTCCCAAACCCCTGCAACCAGACTGGTTTTAACTTTCGTATTTCTTGTTCCATCTCAGCTGCTGCTGGAGTTTCATTGTGGTTCTGAGGAGTGCTGTCACTCGGGGGTCTCCGGATCCTATCTAGTGCTGACCTTCCATGGATTTCCCAGAAGACTGAATAGGCTTAATTTTACAACTGCTCTAGAATACAAGTGCACTGGTCTCCTGGACACTTCATGGGGGAAAAAAGACAACCCTCTAGTTCTGCTCAGATTTTTTTTCAGCTCTGCCTCCTGCAAAGACAGTCCACCTCATCCAGCCAGTTCTGAGGAAGTGCATCAGTCATGTTCCTTTTTCTGATGAAAACTTCCAGTATTGACTACTAGACATTTCCTAATCAACAGCTCTCAAGCCTTTGGAAATATAACTAATATGTACCAATATGTAAAACATAATTTCTATTTTTTTAATGAAATAGTTTCCTAAGGCCCAAATGTAACTTTCAAAATGATACGTGTGGCACGAATTCTCTCTACTACCTGGGCGACAAAGGGAGCACAGCGCACAGGCTGGAGGTCAGAGCCTCCCTGGACATAGTTTGGCCCCAGAAAGAATCAGGGAAGAAGAAACTTGACAAAGAGCCTCATAGATGTTCCCTAAAGCAGAGACCCTCTGAAGGTGATGCATGACTATTAGAGAATCTGTGCTGTAAGGAGCTTCTGGGTTTCCATTTCTGTCAGATGCGGAAAAGTAAAAGCTAACAAACTTGCTGATACAAACAAATCTGTGTCATAGGCACACAGTCATGCTATCATTTTTTCTGTTAAAAGTAGGAAAAAATGTATGTTTTCTGGCATATATTTTATGTTTTGTTTAAAACACTGCACATTTTATCTTTAAATACATATATGCATATATATATTTAAAACATACACATGGACATATAACTATTTGTAACTATATACCTATTTGTAAAAATATTATCACTGGAATTGTTTCCCTTTAATAAAACAAACATAAATAAGCATAAGCCTCCATAAAGCGCTTATATCCAGGGATGTTGCAGCAAACTGTCTCTCCCGGGGAATAGGAGGAGCTTTGATTTGCAGCATTTGCCAATTTCTGCATTGTAAACACTCTGCCTATGGCCCATTTGCAACTACCAATGATTTAGTGCCTGGCTCACAAAATTCCTGAATATTTAACAAGCGGCTCTTTTGAGGGCAGGAACCCGTGGCAGGTTACCACCACCATGCTCCTTCAGCACCGCTGCAACCTTGTGGGAGGTGCTTGGGAAGCCCACCCATTCACCTTTCCTTTTAGACTGACAATCACTCTGCAAGGTCTTGAGTCAAGATATTTTCATTTTTGTTTTGTAGAATAGAATAAAACATTTTCAGATAATCTGAAGAAGATCAAGGAAAATAAAGATCGACACAAACCGTAAAAAGTATTCAAGAAATGTTTGCTGATTTGTATTACCTATAGTGTGGGTGAGAGAAAACACAGAGCTAGAATGCTTGGGTGGCAAATCCTGAAAGACGTTTGACGAGGAGAGGCAGCTCCCAGGAAAGAGGGCGTGTTTCTCTCTGGTTCTTCCCTGAGCCAGAGAATTGCTTCTAATTCTCTATGATCAACTCTGACTGATATCAAGCAGATATTAAAATGCTTGGAATCTCAGCCTCCTCGTGTGTAAAATGAGTGTGTGACTTTTTTTTTTTTTTTTTTTTTTGAGTCAGAGTCTGGCTCTGTCCCCCAGGCTGGAGTGCAGTGGCACCATCTCGGCTCACTGCAAGCTCCGCCTCCCGAGTTCACGCCATTCTCCCGGGTTCACTCTAGACCTCACTTGTGCAGAAGACCTGGCTGAAGGGAGGTCTGTGCCTGTGCCATGGTCTTGGCTGGAGGCTTCACGTGCAAATCCAAGCACAGAGGACTCCACACCGGCCAGCGGCCCGTGCCTGCCTCCCAGCAAGCTCCCACCCGCCTCAGAGAGCTCACAGCCTAAGCCTCCATCTCATAACCAATCTCTCTTACAGTTCGAAAACTTTTCCTTTAACCTGCTGTAAAGTCAAAGAAAGACTTTTATGAAGTCACCTCTCAGCTTTTCTTTCTCCAGGCTAAATAATCCATTTCCCCTAAAGTCTCCCTGGGGTCCTATTTCCCCAGCCCTTCATCACTTTCGTGACTCCTATTTGAGTTCTGTTTGAGAGAAATGAGAATGAGTTTCTGGGGAAAGGCTCACCCGGACCCTGCACTGGATGGTAGAAGAAGCCGAGAGGGCAGCACGGGCCGTTTCTTGCAGGGAAATCACTCTTGCTGGTCCTCCCTGTGCCCGGCACATCCAAACAGCACAGCCGCTCTGCTCTCCAAGCCTTTACTTTCTGCACCAAGAGAACAGGGGATGGCAGAACAAAGAGGCCTTAGAAATGATCACCCGCGGCCGGGCGCGGTGGCTCAAGCCTGTAATCCTAGCACTTTGGGAGGCCGAGGTGGGCGGATCACGAGGTCAGGTGTTCGAGACCATCCTGGCCAACATAGTGAAACCCTGTCTCTACTAAAAATACAGAAAAATTAGCAGGGCGTGGTGGCAGGCACCTGTAGTTCCAGCTACTCGGGAGGCTGAGGCAGGAGAATGGCGTGAACCCGGGGGGCGGAGCTTGCAGTGAGCCGAGATGGTGCCACTGCACTCCAGCCTGGGGGACAGAGCCAGACTCTGACTCAAAAAAAAAAAAAAAAAAAAAAAAAAGTCACACACTCATTTTACACATGAGGAGGCTGAGATTCCAAGCATTTTAATATCTGCTTGATATCAGTCAGAGTTGATCGTAGAGAATTAGAAGCAAGATGTCCTAACAAATGTATAGTCCAGTGCTAAGTATACCCTGCAAAATAGTGGACTGTAGGTCTGCCTGAAATGAGACGATAATCATAACCACTAATATTCATATTATTCCCTACATTTTGCCTGTTTCCATGAAAACATGCTGGCAGGCATCTTTAGTCTGATTCCACACCCATCTCCAGCTCCAGGGACAGTGACCAGCACATGGCTTGCCTTCCTTATGTATTTGCTTTTGTTGGAGGGGCATAGTTACCTAATTTGCTCCCCTGCACAGTTTCATAAGGATGGGTATTACTGAGGAGAAAGCTGTTTTTTTAAAACTTATTTCTTTGTTACAGTGTTCCTGATGGAAATAATAACTTTCAAGTAGCAGAAAACTCTCTAGAAATTGCTTCAAAGGGAAGGATTGTATCATAGGAAGTGAATGGTATCTGAAACTTAAAAAAGTGCAGCGCAGGACAGCCTCAGGGAGAGTTATACCTAGACCAAATAAATCTTGCCTCTTCTCCTCTATGGCCACAAAGAGATGGCTGTTCGTGCGTTTCGGTGGAGCAAGTCTCAGAATGACAGCAAGAAGGACCATGTTTCAGAAGGGATTACACCCATTGCTAGGTGATCTCAGAATGTCACCTAACCTTTCTTGGTCTTATTTCCCTATTTATAGTACAATTGATTTCTGTTCATCCTACCACAGACCAAATGAGCTAACGCTATGAAAATACTTTCCAAAGTTTAAAATAGGATATAACATATGATTAGTTTATTACAATCATGAATTTCCCCTTCCCCAGGCTGAAAAATGCAAATCAGATCAATAATAACTGCCTTTGATCTAAAGACTTTCATTAGATTTTCACATCAAGCACTACATCAGAATGACCTGGAGTAAAATAAAACCTACTAAAAACATAAAATTAAGACAAGAAAAGAAAATAACACATTTCTTTTCAAATACAGACCTTAGAAGGTTTTGTGTTTTTCAAATCAGATAGAAGTGAAAAGACACATAATACCTTTGGTAAATTACTTGAAGGAAGTTCAAACAGTTAGAGAGTGGGCTTGGAGATTCCTGACAGGCAAATTGCTCACCTATGGCACGCTTCTTACTCTGACAAAAACAAAGATTCTTTAAAAGAATTTCCGTTGTCAGGTGATGTTATGTTTACTAGACCTAATCCTAAATCTGAGAAATTAGAAAGGCCTTAAATCTTGATCCTCACGTGTCAAAATGCAATGAAACTATTTTAGAGAAAAACAATGTGCTTTAGCTGTAGCCTAAGGAGCAAAGCATAGACTTGAATTCTTTAGTGTTGGTAAAATAAATACTCAGAGTAGTGGCTATTTGCATTCATGGATAACTTTATTCAGTGTATCTCTTCATTCTATCTGGAATCTGAAAACACATTATTGGTAGATAAACATTGCCATAGATCGTATCAGTTTTATTGCCTGCGGTGACTCTAATAAACAGGAAATTTAAAAACTAGTACAAGTTCTGTCTTCCTTGGACATTCCTCTACTCATTCATTATTTGTTGAACAAACATTATATAGTAAGCATACTGTATAAAGTAGTATGAAAGATTCCAGCATTAGGGTAGATTATGTGAATAGAATTAGCTATTTCTGATTTTCCTCTCATGGACTTTGTAGTCTTAGATAGACAAGGTAAACCAATAGATATAGAGAGATAGATAAAGATATAAACAGCTAAATTGCAAGTTGAGTATAAAAATAACATCAGGAAAAGTTAAATATGAAATGAGAAGCATAGATTATGAAAGTTTGGCTGAATGGAGTTAGTGTTTCAAATTGTGCGATTTCTCTTTAGAAAATTAACTTCTTAACTAAGTAATAATGCATCTGTGAACTGTTCACTTACTGCAGTTATAGAGCAATACTGTAAGGATCCTGTTTTTGCTAAAATACAAGGCTGAACTACTAAAAATGGAAAACACGATAAATTATTGGAATATTACTTTATAAATATGCCATTTGTAACAAAAGATTTATTTTTGCAACTTGTTGGCTTCTCTGTAAAATGTAAACATGCTCCCTATACATAACTCAGACACATTCTGAAGATGACTTAATAAATAGAGTGCATTTATTCTTTCACTAATTAGATAAACTTTTATTAAATACTAACTTAGAAAATGTCATTGAGCTTGAGGAACAAAAGGTTGGTGATAAACACATATACACTTATGTATAGATCAACATCAAAAACCATTGAATTTTCATTATATAATTTGTTTCAGGTGAGAGAACTTGTGGTTATCAAAATTCCCCTTTGTGCTTTATGAAAGTGAGATTCAGAGCTAAGCAACTTGTTAAAAATTGTGATTTGACTCTGAAGTCAAATGGGTTTTTCTGATGAGAAACACAAGTCCTATACTTTATTAAGGGAAAAGCAGAAATATTTTCTAGATCATAAGGATTTTATCTGGAGTGGAAAAAGAAGATAGATCCTGAAAACATTTCTTGAAAATATTTTTCCTCGAATATTCTTTGTCTTCAGGACACTGAACTTGTCCCATTTTCTTCCTCTCTAGACCCTTGGCAGCCCCAATATTTTTGCCCAGATTGTCTGTATGAGTAGAGTTTCAGGATTCTCTGCTTTTTCTATGCCCAGGCAATATCATTTCTGCCCATTGCTACAATATTATTTACACACAGACAGCTCACAAACCTGCATCTCTTGTTCAGCCTTTCCACGGATCTATAAGGTTGGTGCAAAAGTAATTGTGGTTTTAGCACCAAGCTAATACTTAGTATCTATTCTTGAATACTTTGAAGCAGCTCAAACTAAGCCAGATGGACCTAACCCCTTGAGTGTCCCTTCTGAGGCCTGTCTTCTGCTATTCTTTCTTTCAGAGAAAGGCGTCACCATTGACTGGGCCATGCAAGCCAGGACGCCTTCAGGTCATTCTTTTTCTTTTCTTTTCCTTCAGGCTGGAGTGCAGTGGGGCAATCTTGGCTCACTACAACCTCCACCTCCCGGGTCCTGGTTCAAGCAATTCTCCTGCCTCAGTCTCCCGAGTAGCTGGGATTACAGGCACGCACCACCATGCCCAGCTAATATTTGTATTTGTAGTAGAGACAGGATTTCACCATGTTGGCCAGGCTGGTCTCGAACTCCTGACCTCGTGATCCGCCCACCTCGGCCTCCCAAAGTGCTGGGACTACAGGCATGAGCCACCGCACCCGGCCGCCTTCAGGTCCTTCTTAACTTCACTCTCCCTCCTCCACCTCACAGTAATAATTCCTAATCTTCTATGTACCAGGAGACAGTTCTTGGATATTGCATGTGCATCATCTCATTTAATCTCTATGTTGGAGGATGCCATAATTTTGTTAATATAAAGATAATGTATAGGGTATATATTTATTTATTATTTGTTTTATCAATGTATCAACCATCTAACTATTTTATTATTATTTTGTGGGGGGGAATGGTGCTTCTCTCTCATTTCTGTATCTTACCATAGGCTGAATATGAGAAAGACCTACAAAAAGCAAATACTAGTCCAATCCAGTAGCCTTAGCAAGGTTCTTTGCTGGTTTCTGCTGCAAGATGGCCGATTTGCTAGTTATCTCAATTGTTAATGGCTATGGTGCAACTGGTCCCTGCTGGCCTTTTGGGGTCCTGACATTTCTACTAGAGCTCGTATACCTGGCTTTTTGCCCCAGTTTCAGCACCTTTGGTTGTTCCTCCTCTTTAGCTTGACCCCTTTGCCTGCTGAGTTCTGGGTACTCTCAGAGCTTCCATGTCCTCTGATCGGAGCATGAAGAAAGAGCTGTCACTGCACTCCACACACAGATCCAAGAAGCAAGCAGTGCTGCTTCTGCCTCACCTCTCCAGACGCTTTCTGCAAGCACAGTGCCCTGTTGAATGCATGCGGCAAGCAGACATATTAAGAGCTTTATCTAAAGTCTGCACATCTGCCATCAGCATGCCTGTACAGTAGTTTCATGGGCCCTGGCATTCTGAAGTTCCTTCATGCTAATCTAGATATTGCTCCAGCTGGCTTCTGCCACCATGAACAGTTATAGAAGAAACAAGAAGAGACTCTCCATCTTCCCCTGTCCTTTCTCCACCCATCAAACCACCCTGGAAGGAGAGGTGCTTGGGACTGTCACTTCTTGAAGACATATTCTCCTCTCCCACTTAGACAACAAGACTCATGGCCAAGAGACAGAAATATCATAGGCAGAAAGAGGAGAATTTGCTATACTATGTATAAACCTCCATGATCTGGCTTTTTCACATTTGATTTCAATATAGTAAAGAAAAACATTTTAAAATATATTTCTCTTTCTCTTCCAAAATTCTGGCTTTTAAACTTACCATCTTGCTTCAAACTTTAATGAAACTCTATGTGTCAGTGAAGGCTGAGAAATAGCTTGTTCTAGCTGGTAGCTGCCCTTTCTTCAAACTCTGAAACCCATTAATGCAACGCATTATCATCTCCTGTGGCAACACGACTTACTACATATAAAAACATATCCGAAATAGCTTTAAAAATAATAGCCTTAACACACACAGCAATACTTCAGGGCAAATTTTGTCATCCTGGTACGCATGATAAAACTGAACGTCATGTATTCCTGTTTGTGCAGCCATCCTTGGGGAAGGGGGTGGTCCAGGATTCAAATTTAGGTCTATCTAACACAAACATTCATTTATTTTTTATTTTTTTCTACTACACCGAACTACTGAGAGAGAGAGAGAGAGAGACAGAAAGAGAGATAGAGAGACTCAGTGAGCAAAACCCATACAGAATAATAACAAGAATAGTTGGGAATTTTGATCCTTTTCCACTGAAGTGGTCCCCTCCCACAAGCATCCCATCTGTGTGACAGAGACTGGTTTAAAGTTGACCAAGACCATTCCCTCTTCAGAGAACACAAAGAGGTGACATGGTCCAACCCCCCTTGCAATTAAATGAGGGCGATGGGGCATATCTCAAGATAATAGAAACAAGGTAAACACAACATAAGCTCCTCCAAGACTTGGTGAGAAAATGTCCCATGTGACTGACTCTTTTCTCTCTCTTTCTCCCTCTTTCTTACTCTGATCTTTGACTGTCCAGAGGGAGATAATTCATTGAAAGACTCTGCGGAGAACCTAGAAGATCCCAGTACACAGGATAGAAGGGGCCAGAAACCCTGAATCATGCAATGCCATTTGCTAAACAAGTGTCCTGACTCCAATGTGAGAGAAAACAAGCCCTTACTGCACTCTTTGAGGTTTTGTCCATTTGCTTCTGCAGTTAGCGCTAACTACCCTAACTAACAAACCCTGAAACACACCCGGCCCCTTCCGATAATCTGAGGACCTGAGCACAACTCTGAAGATCCCTACACCTTCTCTCTTGAACGTTCACTGGGCATTACCCACGACAGTAGTGACAGCAATGAGAGCAGCTCATCGTTACCGAGCCTGTCTTACATCAGCCATTTTCTAAATGATCTAAGTATTAATTTATTTCTTATTTAGGACAACTCTACAAACCATTGTTTCCCATTTACAGATGAGAACACTTGGCCCAGAAAAGTTCAGTAACTTGCCCAAGACGATTTCAATGAATACCATGCAGGGCTAGATAGGAACCCAGGCTCTCTGACTCCAGGACCGTGACTCCGAGTTGCTGTACTCCACGCCTCTCAGGACAGAGGACCTAAATATCAGTAAAAATTGCAAAACAATCCAACCTCAGATCTAGCAGCCAAATTTTAATCAACTCAGCTTTCCCATTTTGTAATGAGAAGTAGTTTTGTGGTTCACGAATTCCAGGCTTCAGAAGACTCTGACAACACTCAGATAGAGCTTCTTGTATTTTGCTCTCTAATCAAGCTCAAGGAGGTAAAAATTCATCTCGTAACTGGACAACATATCAGGGGCAATTAACACAATGCCATGAGTAAAGTCCAGAATCATGCAGAGCCTCTTTCACAAGGTTGAGGAGCTAAGATGAATGAGAATGTGAGTGCAGCCTGGAAGGGCTCAGGATATTGTTGAGTAATTCCCAGAAAATAGACACATCTCAGGGCTGGGTGTGGCTCATATCTGTAATCCCAGCACTTTGGGAGACCAAGGTGGGAGGATCTCTTAGCAAGAGTTTGAGACCAGCCTGGACAACACAGGGAGACCATGTGTCTATACATATCAGTGAGTTTCTGATCTCAAGGCTTACTGTTATTGGAAAGTATTTATAGCATAGGAGTAAAGTTTAAACAAAGCCATTATGAGATAGTCCTTCTCTCCCTCTGTCCCATACATCTATGCAAACAACTAAAAATTAAGAAAGGAACCAGAGACAGAGAGAGAGAGAGGGAGAATGACAATGCATGCAAATCATGTTGCTGGAGCAAGCAGGGCAGGTACGGTTCAAGGCATGAAGGTGCATGGAGCCTGGGTAGATGGGAGAAAGAAGAGGGGGGAAAGGAAGCAGAGTCTTGGACTTAGAGAGGTAAAGAATGGGACAGAGGGTCAGTCATCTGCAGAGAGAAAGAGTTCTAGTATTGGTTCTCTGGTCTAAATCCCCAACTTAAATCTGCAATAATATTTCATACTACTTATATTAACATTTTGCCAAAAAATAATCAATGTTAATAATAGCAAGAATTGCTCCATTTATTGAGAATCCACTATATATAGTATTGGACACAATCAATATATCATCTTATTTCTTCATGACAGAATTGCAAGGCAGGAATTATTTTCAGTTTTACACATGAAGTTCAGATGAGTGAAAAGATTTTCTCAAAGTCTGACAACTAATAAGATCTAGCTCACTAAGGGTGGCGTTCAGTCTTTTAGTCAAAGCCCAGTTTCTTAAACATCTTCCTATCATCTACAGGATGTAGTGGTATTCTCACCTTAAAGGCAGCATTTAACAACTGCATGATGATTAATAGTTATTCTCAATCTCATGCAGGATTCAACATGAAAGGAGAAAGCAGTTCTTTTCACTTAAGAGAGGTGGCGATTGTATTATCTGTGAGGGTGGGCGTGGGGCCAGCATTTTGAGAATAAGAGCTAGAATTGACATTGTCTATCGCTGTTTGGAATTGGGGAGTGGAGCCAGGGTCTCAGGAGAGCAGCAAGAGCTCGTGGTGACCACTGAGGCATGTAGTTAGGAATACCTGGGGGAGAGAGGATAAGGGCTCAGCTTGGGGATCTGCGCATGCGTAAAATTGTCATTAAGCAAACAGCAGAAAGGAGAGAAAATGATTTTTGTGAATACCAGAACCAGATCAAATTTCAGACCTGCCCTTCCACAGCTGGTGACCTTGGAAAAGTGAATGTATCTCCTCTACCTTTAATTTCTTCACCAGTAGAACTCCAACAATAACCCCTAACCAGCTATGTTTTAATGATAACATGAAATAACCTCTGTGAACTCTTCCACAAAACCCCTGGCTCATAGTAGGTGTTGAGAAAGTTCACACCCTTTCCACCACTCTTTCGCTTTGGATGAGTGCCAATAAATGTCATGGAAGAGGTTGGTTATTCTCCCAGCATGTTTGACGGGAAAGTCTCTTCATTTAAAGATACTCCCTGAATGATACATTTTTACTCATCAGCTGGTTTAATAAATACATCGCTAAGAAAATGGAGACCAGTAGTGGCTGGGCCTGTTGCAGTGGTCAGGTGAAGAGGACCTTGGCCCATAGAATCTCCAGCTCTGGCCCCTGAGACAAGATAACTCCCTGGGAGAGGGACCCAGCGTCAGGCTCTCATGGATTGAACTACAAAACATTTGGATCTTTCCGTTAACCCTCCTTGCTCCTGGTTATACGTCCCCGGCTATGATGTCCCTTGTCAGTGGACCTTCCTGGAGGAAGGTGCTAGGTGCGCTGATGTAAGAATTCTGATTCCAGCAATAATTATATTGTAGTGAGAGTAAAAAATAGGATTAACTAAGCCATTGACTGTTGAGGGCTTATGTGTGTGAAGAAGTGTGTTGAATTCTTCAAAGTCTGGGGCTTAGCCCATCTAAGTTCAGTGCACACTATGGAAAGAAAAAGGTTGTGTTGTGTTAGAGGGAGCACAACTGAGTCCTCTCTTGGAGATGCAGCTGTTGTTTTCCTGCATCTGTGTGTGTTCACTTTCTCTGTCTAAGGGTCCTGGTCTTCATCCTTTCGCCCATCACTTCCCAGTTAGACTGAAGCACTGGCTTCTTCTCCTGACATGGTCTTTCAGGGCTAGTGGAATCCTTGATGTCCTATTACACTTACTGGGGAAATGCTTGAGGCTGGCCCCATCTGGATCCCAGCCTTCTTTCCGATCATAGCCCCAGGCACAATCTGTTAAGAAGAAGATGATTAACAAATATAAACCCCCCCCAACCCCCAGGAGAAAGAACAGGGCATCCATCTCCTCTGAAGCAGAGACACAGCGTGGCCTGGCACATCACCATCAGATGCCAAAGTATGGTCAGATTCTTTGACACAAACAACAGGGCATTTTGAGACTTGTGGGGAAGATGCGATATACTCCAATATACTCATGAGTCGAATGTATTCAGGGTGAAAAATAAGGCTTTTAACAGACATTTTGCTACCTTAGCATTAGACAGTAATGTGAATGAATGTCCTAGTGCCAAGAGTTGTCAGACGTTTATTATGAGATTCCTCTATCCAAAATCTCTCTACATATGATTATTATTTTGTCAAAAGAAGTATTATTTAAAATAATGTGGTGTTATAACCCTTTAAAAATGTTAATACAAAAGGAGCTTTCTGAAAAGCAGCTGAAATGCCTTGTCTCTGTCATTAACTCCTAGGAAGCGTGATTCTGGTTTTCAGTTCTTCGAAATCCCTTCCTGCTCCTGCCTGCTATTAAAAGGCCCATCTTTGCGTCCTCCCACAAGTGCTGTGGAAATGAGTTACACCTAAGTATGTAACTTCTGAGCAGGGGAGGGCCTGAGCTTGTGATTTTCTGAGGATTAACTTGTTGGTCAAGAAAATAAAAGGTACTCCATACACCTTCTCTTTTTCCCCTTTCAATGCCCCCACAGAATTCTCTGATTTTGTGATACGGATAAAAAATAAGCCTGTGTCGAAAAATAGTTTAGTCTAGATAGCGATGAAGTAAAACACAATTTAAAAGCAAAAGACAGACATGTAGTACTTGATGCCTCTTGATGTGTTGAATCATTCTCGTTTAGAGGTGCACAATGGTGAAAAGCTGTGCTGAAATGGACCCCCCTCTGCACTGAAGGGACCCTGACAACTGGCACAGCTGGGAAAGAAGATTGACAACAAAAACAAAACCAAATAAAGGAAGATGCTCATAGAGATCTTATCAACAACATTTGTTTACTTGAAATAACTTTGAGGTTCAAACACAAAAGAACAACTAAATATATCCTATCCAATAATATTTTGATGCAAAAGAAGCCATCGTTACAAATTACGCACAAATTTTAATTACAACTAACAAAAGGTGAGGATGGACAGAAGGCTGTTTCTGAGGAACACCTATGCCAGTCTGTTTTATAATTTTTCTCCATCCAAAAATGACTTATTATTTTATAAATAAAGATAAAGTGAAGAAGTTTTAAAAAAATTAGCAAAAATCCCTTAAATAGATTTTGAGTGAAGATCTAATGGCAGGTGAGAATGTCTTTAGATCTATGTTCATCTGTTATTTTTCGGAGCTTTTTTTACCTTTACAGCAGAAATTATATTCGGTAGGTACCTAGCAGTTGATAGATTTCTTTTTTAAAAAACCTCTTCTGTATTATTTTCTATTATAGGAAAAGCAAGAAAGCAAGAGAGACAGAAAGCCTGAACAGTGACCGGAACATGAAAAGCTGCTGGCCCCCAGGATGGCACAGCCCTTCACCAGGAGGGCCCGTGGACTCCCTGTGAAGGATGGTTTGTCAATGAGAAAAAGGCTTCTGAAAAAGGGGGTCACAGGGAGAGAACAGCATGTCCTATTGTATATCCACATGACACTTCTCTTGTACAAACTCCCATGTCCATGACCTCATGTTATTTTTAAAACAGGCCAGAGTGACAAATTTTTCAAAAGTGGAAGGGATTTTAAGAAGATTGGCCAAATGATTTCCAGTTCATCGACAGGAAAAACAAGGGGAGACGGGGAAGTGACTTGCTCACGTCCTGTGATCAACCACAGAGCTCAAGTTTCTTCACTGTGGCCTGGGCCTGTCTGGCTAGTACTACCTGCACTACCTTCCTTTCTCGGTGCCCTGCACAGTTCATTGCTCCTAGGGTGGGGCTGTGGGAGAAGCTGACCTTCTCTTCTCTATTTCCACTTGAACCCACCCCCCAGTAGGGAGGTCATGGTGAACACAGTCTGCCCCCGGGCAGCTGATCTACCCTCCCTCTGCTGTCGTTCCTCAAGGCAACAGCTGAGAGTCCCCCTCCCCAGGGAAGTCAGGCCACGGTCTCATCTCTCCTTTCTCCTGAGGCCACTGGCAGAAGGAGGAGCAGGACATGGCTTAGTAAAATGCCATGTTATCTGTTACAAGGACAGAGCTATAGGAATGTATTATTAATGTAAAGCAAAAAGGGAGGAAACTAGTTACGGTAAGTCTCGAATCTTAACTGTACCAACACCACCTCACACTCCTGTTCACTTTCACCGACTCTCCATAACCAAAGCACACAACAAAGAAATATCATTATGATGCAAGGTCAGCCACACATATCCATGGAGCACACACTTTAAGTAAATGAAAACAGTCATGTATGGGTGCCTAGTATGTCAGACACTGTGTATTTAATCAATTTCATTCTTCCCAAACACTTTTGTTTTTCATACAAATAATGGAAAGGACATCATCTAATGCCTCCTGTGTTGCTTATTTTCCAGGGACTGTGGGAGTTCACCTGCATGATCTCACCTTTGCACCTGTTCTGAACACAGGCTTTTCCACTGTGTATCCTGAGGCTCATGCTGTTCCAGTCCCAGCTTTGAAGTCATCCCTGTGTGGACATCTGGGAGTTCCTTCCTTACCATCCAATCCAAAGGGCTTCTCTGCCCTGTGCCCCCTGCTCCATGACACTCATTAGCTTTTTACTCTGCATGACTTTTCTTCCTAACATTCATCATTGTTTGGCATGTGATACTGTTTAGATCCACGTCCCCACCGAAATCTCATGTCAAACGTAATCTTCAATGTTGGAGGTGGGGCCTGGTGGGAGGGGACTGCATCATGGGGGTGGATCCTTCACGAATGGTTTAGAACCATCTGCTGGGTGCTGTTCTCATGACAGTGAATGAATTCTCACAAGATCCAGTTGTTTAAAAGTGTGTGGCTCCTCCACCCTGGCTCTCTCTTGCTCTTTCTCCAGCCATGTGAAGTTCTTACTCTCCCATTACTTTCTGCCATGATTGTAAGTTTCCTGAGGCCTCCCCAGAAGCCGGGAAGATGCCAGCATCATGGTTCCAGTACAGTCTAAAGAATCATGATCCAATTAAACCTCTTTTCTTTATAAATTACCCAGTCTCAAGTATTTTTTTTTTATAGCAAGTTTGTCCAACCTGTGGCCCACAGGCCACATGCAGCCTAGGACAGCTGTGAATGTAGCCCAACACAAATGTGTAAACTTTCCTAAAACATTATGAGTTTTTTTTTTTTTTTTTTTTAGCTCATCAGCTATCATTAATATTATTGTATTTTATGTGTGGCCCAAAACAATTATTCTTCTTCCAGTGTGGCCCAGGCAAGCCAAAAATTGGACATCCCTGCTTTATAGCAATGTGAGAATGGACTAATACAGCATACATATACGCATGTACACACATATACATACACACAAATATATTGTTTGTGTTTCATTCACTGCTATATGTCTACCTCTTAGAAGAGATCTCAGCATAGAATTTGAACTCATTTATATAGGACTAAATGGTGTTATTGTATCCACGATGCATAGGAGGAAGCTTAGGCTCATTAAAGCTAAACATGTTGCCCAACATCAAAGCAACAGAGAGAAAATGTGATCTCATCAGGGTCCCAGGGTTCAGTCTCTTTACTCCGCACAACCTGTATAGTCTACTGTCTAGAGAGCTACTGTCTAGAGAGCCAGGATTCAAATCCCTACTCAGTTCATATTTCTATGTGACATGAGCCACTTTTCTCTGCTCCTTCTATAAATATTTCTCATATACGCATAATGTAAAAAGTACTGCTTTAGTCTATGAGGATGCAAAAATGCAAAGTGGACTTGCCTTTAATTTTTTTTCATCTAATAGAAGGAGATATATAGAAAGAAATAACTACAATACCACGAGGGAAGCAAGATCCAGGTGAGCTCAGAAACAGCAGGTGCCAACACAAGGCAGAGTGAAAGGGCCAGGAAAGTATAGGGATTGTTAAGTAATGCTCCAGGCAGAGAATATAAAGCACTAAGAACAATTTTTAAGCGTTTAATAACATTTAAAAAATAAACCTGAGATATCATTATTAGATTTGCCAATTTCCAAATTTTCATCATGCTGTATGAACTCCAAAATTATTCCTTGTCAAAATTTCAAAACGTCATATTAGCTTTAGATTTGATAATAAAATAATATTGACCTTAGAGAAAACTTGCAAGAAAATTCAGATTCACTAAATTTTCGTTTTCAGATTTATGGTTTTGCAGCACTCCCTTCTCTTTCCCTCAAACCATTGGAGAATAAATTATAAACATCACGCTCCTTGATTCTGAAATCAACTTGTCTGCTATCAGTATTGCCATCCACATTTTCTTGTTGCCACAGTTTGGTATATATTTGCCTACCCACGTATTTTTTGTTTATTTGTTTTTTGAGACTAAGTTTCACTCTTGTTGTCCAGGCTAGAGTGCAATGGTGCGATCTTGGCTCCCCACAACCTCTACCTCCCAGTTTCAAGCAATTCTCCTGCCTCAGCCTCCTGAGTAGCTGGGATTACAGGCATGCACCACCATGCCCGGCTAATTTTTGTATTTTAAGTAGAGACAGGGTTTCTCCATATTGGTCAGTCAGGTCTCGAACTCCTGACCTCAGGTGATCCACCTGCCTCGGTCTCAAAGTGCTGGGATTACAGGCATGAGGCACTGCGCCTGGCCACTCATCCATGTATTTTAAAATTTATAGAGAAACTATGTAAACTGTGTTCCCACTGTGTCTTGCATTTATGCAGTATGCCATTGAGTATTGCTTTATAATTTAATATTACTTTTTTTCTCATAATAGGTAAGTTAAGCCCACTTACTTTTATTAGTATCACTGAGATATTTGCTCTCCACTTTGTCCCATAATTTTGTTATAAATACTGTGTTTACAATGTTATATTCACTGAGTTTCTCTTACCTAGCCATTTTCTCACCTGGTTCATAATGAATATTATTCTTTGAATCTTAACTACTAAACACAGTCAACACTATTATTCCACTTTTGTCTTTCTCCTCCACCCACCCCACCCCAAACTTCATCTATCCTTATTAGTTGCATCTTTTCTACTTTCTGAGATGTACAATGTTTGCATGCTCTTCTGCTAGCCACGATCCCATGCTCGTCCGTGGGCTGTTAATAATGAGTCATTTAGTAGATTCTGAAGACAGATTGTGTGTCTACAGTAGTCCCTGAATTTTTGCATGTTCAGAACCTCTTTATCTGTAACCCTGATACTTTAAGCAGTGTGTGGTTGACATTTTATTTCTCTAAGTTTCTTGAAATTTCTGCTTCATTCTTATATATATAGATATATTGCAAACAATGTTTATATATGTGTGTATATATGTGTATATATATAAGTATTGTATATGTACATATACATACAACATACAAACACATATGTGTGTGTATTCAGGTCTTTATTTTTGGAATATTTTCTTAGCTTATGGAGAAAATATTAGTTCAATTCCACCCTATCGTTCTTCTTGTTCAAGTGTTGCAATTTTGTGTGTGCTTGATCTTTTTTTAATTACCTTCCTTTGAACCATCTTTTCTCTGACCTTTTCTATTTTTATTCTTTAACTCATTTTTATTCTTTGATTTTAAAAATTTTTTTTAATGTCCTTATTAAATTTTCATTGAAGTTTATTATTCTTTCAATGCCAAGAGAAGAGATAAAGGTCACAAAATTACCTAGCAATAAATCTGACTTTCGCCAAAATCATCTAAGAACCATGAACTTTGGTAAAAAAAAGGATCTTAAAAGAGAAAATTATTTTTCTTCAATTCCAGAAACTTGATATTGGCTATTAAAAGCAAAGCTCAAAAAGTTCTTAACTTATAGTTTATCTAATGATTCATTTATTTAATTAGATGAATGATCATATAAAATATATATATTTTCTACTTTCTAGGAAGATTTTTCTCTTATTCTTCCTTCCTTCCTTCCTCCCTCCCCTCCCCCCCTCCCCTCCCCTCCCCTCCCCTCCCCTCCACCTCCCCTCCCCTCCCCTCCACCTCCACTCCCCTCCCCTCCACCTCCCCTCCCCTCCCCTCCACCTCCCCTCCCCTCCCCTCCCCTCCCCTCCCCTCCCCTCCCGGCCTTAAAGAGGAGCACAGGGACTATCTTGAGAGAAAAAAAGAGAGTGTAATATTACTGACTGCTCCTGATTAGATCCCAATTTCTGACCACCTTCACTGTTTCAATGCCAAGCTCAAATCTGAAGGTATTTGGTAAAATAAATTTTTAGTTCATAGTATAACCATCAGGATAAACCTTAACTCTTAATAATTAGTCAGGTCTAGGTTTCAGTGCCAACAAAATGCCTGGCAGTTGAAATTAGAATACCTAGTTCACAATATAATTTAGAAGCTAAAACCCAAAATGAGACTTTTTGATCTTCTAAGTTGATTTCTTATTTTTTATCCTCTGGAATTGTAATGAGGCTTAACCTAGTACTCTAGTTTTTGTTTTATTGAAGTATAACTCATATAAAAATGTGCGTAGAATTATTACAAAGTTAATACACTTGTGAAACCATCACAGGTCAAGAAACATTATTGCTATCTCTCATTCTCTTTCATTTATTACCCATTTCTAAAAAATGATCAATAAGCCTATAAAAATATTTTGCCTGTTGAATAATCCAGTGTGTGTGTGTGTGTGTGTGTGTGTTGCTGCCTTGTTTTTCCCAATGTTGTGAGGTTTATGTTTATGGTTTTGTGCATGTATAAGTTATTCATTTGTTGTTTTTTAAAGGATGGGATCTTTCTACATACAAAGCAGATGATAAAAGTTCTTAATTCTGAGAAAAAAATAGTATATCTAATAATTTATCTGTACATATAGTGTAAGTATATAATATACTCTGCAAATAAAGTTTTGATTTTATACTTTCAAATTCTTATGTTTCATTTGTTCTTTTGTTTTTGTACTGTTACTATTTTTAGTGCAATGTTGAATAGAAGTGATGATGTGAGTTAAAAAATGGAGAAGCCAATCCTCAAATTCACGTGAAATTGTAAGAGATCCTGAATAGCCAAAATAATCTTGAAAAAGAACAAACTTGGAGGACTCACATTACCCAATTTCTAAACTTACTACAAAGTTACAGTAACAAAGTCTATGTGGTACTGACAGATGGATACTCATAGTTCAGCGTATCAGAATCGAAGGTGCAGAGATGAAAACACAGAACAATGGTCAACTGTTTGTTGGTGTGGGCACCAAGAACATTCAGTGGGGACAGAATGCCCTTTATAAAATGATACTGGAGCAATTACATAGACACATACAAAGAATAAAGTTGGACACCTTCCTCATACAAATACAAAAATTAACACAAAATAGATAAAAAACCTAAATATAAAAGCAAAACCTTAGGAGAAGACAGTGGGTAATCTTCATGACCTAGGATTTGGCAAAGACTTTGGGATATGACACCAAAGGCATGAAAACAACAAAAATAGATAAATTGGACTCCATCAAAATATAAAGCTTTTGTGCTTCAAAGGACACTATCAAGAACATTGAAAAAAAAAAAACCTCACAACTCACAGAATGGGATAAAATATCTGCAAATTACATATATAATAAGCATCTAGTATCCAGAAAAATAAGGAACTCTTACAACCAAATAATAAAAAGACAAATACCCAATTAGAAATGGACAAAGGATTAGAGTAATAGTGTCTCAAAAGAAGATACGCAAATGGCCAACAACCATGTAAAACTATGCTCAACACCATCAGTCATTAGGGACATGCAAATCAAAGCCACAATTAAATTCCACCTACACACAAAGGTGGCTGTAATTGAAAAGGGGAAAAATAACAAGTGCTGGCAATAACATGAAGAAATTAGCACCGTGTCCATTCCTGGTAGGAGAGGAAATACTGTAGCCACTTTGGAAATGTTTGGTAGCACTTCAAAAAATTGAACATAATTATTTTACTGAGCAGCTCCCTTCCTTGGCATGAACTCAAGAGATTTGAAAAAGTATGTCCTTCCCAAACCTTAGTCATAAATGTTCACAGCAGCATTATCTATATAGACAAAAGATGAAAGCAATGCACATTCACATCAGCTGATGAATGAAATAACATAGATGGTGAAACAGTAAAATAGAATACTAATTAGCAATAAAAGGAGCAATGTTCTGATAAATACTACAGTGCAGATGGAAACGGGTTGCTAAGTGAAAGAAGCCAGACACAGAAGGTTGTATATCATACGATTCCACATATATTAAATTTCTAATGTAGCTAAATTTATAGAGAAAGTAAGTGGCTTAGTGTTTGCCAGGAGCTGAGAGGAAGGGCAAATCCTTGCTAATAGGATCATTGGCAAAGGTAGAATGATTGCCAATAGGTAGAAAGTTTATTTTTGTGTTGAGAAAATGTCCTGGAAATAGTAGTGATGGTTGCACAACTTTGTTGTTATGATACAAAATATCAAATTGTTTGATTTAAAATGGTGAGTTTCGTGGTGTATAAATTATATGTCAATAAAAATGTAACTTTGGCTGGGCACGGTGGCTCATGCCTGTAATCCCAGAACTTTGGGAGGCTAAGGTGCATGGATCACACGAGTTTAGGAGTTCGAGACCAGCCTGACCAACATGGCAAAACCCTGTCTCTACTAAGAATACACAAAATCGGCCTGGTGTGGTAGCTGGCGCCTGTAATTCCAGCTACTTGGGAGGCTGAGGCAGGAGAATTGCTTAAACCCAGGAGACAGAGGTTGCAGTGAGGCAAGATTGCACTATTGCACCACTCCGGCCTGGGTGACAGAGCAAGACTGTCTCAAAAAAAAAAAAAAAAAAAGGTTATCTTTAATGTTCACTGACTCACAGTCCCAAGACTGGCATTCATGCTCTGTGGGTATCATTCCTGCACAAGTGACTCAGAGGATACATTGTTTTCCCATCTGTGGCTCTGAACTCTCTTTGGTCATCAAAATTGTTTATGTCCAGCTAGTTGAAGAGGAAGAAGACAGTGAAGAAAAAAATATCAATTCTCTAAAAAAAAAAATCCTTCCTTTTGAAGCGAACTGCATCATATCTCTTGGTAAGATGGAATTTCATGGCAATTCCGATATGAGACGGGTGCTAGATGATGTATTTCCGTACTGGGAAGGTAATTCTCAGTGATAGTTGGTTATTTTTTGGACAGGGGATTTATGAGCTAAATTGTGCTTCCCTCAAATTCTGTATGTTGAAGCCTTAACATCGTGTACATCAGAATGCAACTGCATTTAGACATTGGGCCATTCAAAAGGTGACTAAGACTCAATCTGACTGGAAGCGGTAAGACCCAAGGGAACATGCCCATGGAGGAGAGGCCAGGTGAGAACACGGCAAGAAGGAGAGTGGCTTCAAGCCACAGCAAGAGGCCTGGAGAGAGACTGCACCTGCTGATAACCTGATCTTGAACTTCCAGCCTCCAGCATGGTGAGACAAATAATTTTTTTTTTAAACCACCTGATCAGTGCTTCTTTGTTATGAAAGCCCTAGCAAAGTAATACAAATGGAGGGATGCAATTTGGCATACATTTATTCACTTCTGTCACACTCCACCTTCTGCTGACCTGTAAGCTAAAGGAAAATGTGTCTGTTCCCCTCATCAATGGTGGAAGAGCTACAGGAAAAACAAAATAAAATCCCTTCACCCCCATTTATAAAACGGAAGAACAGGAAACCCAGCAACAACCCATCCCTAGCAGTTTGGGCAGCTGCCCTCATCCTAGCAGTAGGGGAACTTTCTCAATTATGTCCTCATTCTGCTTCCTTGCAGTGACTCTCTCGCCTCCTTTCCTCTGTGCTCTCTGGGAGATTGTCCTCTATGATCACATCCACAGCAGGCATCTGGGAGCTTACCCTTCTTCGGGTTTGCACAAATTTCACAGCTAACTTCACACTGGCGGGATTTGGGAGAGTGAAAGGCTGATTTTACTGTCAAAGATTCTTAAGCCTACAGTAATAGTTTCTTTGGAAATATAATTTTCTAAGAGATAGGTATGCTTTTAATCTACTTGACTCTAGTTAGTTCCATGTGTCAGTATTTAAAGTTTATTACTAGACTGGGTTCTCACGCCTGCTTTACATTTGCCCCTTCTTTGCCTAAGCTGATCTCTTCCACACTAATGATGGCTACCTTTGAGACTATTGAAAAAATAGGCTTAGGCAGGAGCTATCTTTCTGAACCTAACATTTGCTTATTTATTGAGTCTTTTTGTTGAACTACAGTTTTTAAGTTTTTGTCTTGTTTTAGTTACTCAAAATCATTTTGAATTTAATCCCTTTCTTTCTAGTGTCTGGAAGTTCTTGCGTCTTCTCACCCTTCAAAGCTCCATATCTTGACTTTCTACTTGCTTCTGTTTCTAACCAGTGATTCTTATCCAAATTCACCCATATTACAATATCTTGGTGCTCTCAGCAAGCAAAAGAGCACTCAAAGTAACACTCTGGTCCTTCCTGGCCACTTCCCTTAGAGTGGTGTGAATTTGTGTGGACATTCAACTCTGCTGCCACAGACACAAAATCCCAAACTGAAGAACAGCTATAACTAGGGTTCCTCTGCAAAAGAAAAAGGCTTAATTGACTCACAGTTCAGCAAAGCTGGAGGGAGGGCCTCAGGGAAGTTACAGTCATGGCAGAAGGCAAAGGAGAAGCAGACACCTTCTGCTCAGGGCGGCGGAACTGAGTGAATGCAAGCAGGGGAAATGCCAGAAGTTTATAAAACCATCAGGTCTCGCGAGACTCACTCACTAGCATGAGAAGAGCGTGGGGGAACTGCCCCCATGATCCATTACCTCCACCTGGTCCTGCCTTTGACACGTGGGGATGACAACAAGTCAAGGTGAGATTTGGGTGGGGACACAGAGCCAAATCATATCAATGTGTATATATTTCTGTATTTAAAATATACTTATATGTGATAATAATATATTTATATTTATCATATATTTTATATGTATAAAATGTACATTTATATACATACACATATACATAGATGTGTGGATATGACTGTGTGTATATGTGTGTACTGTATTTCCCCAAAATACTTATCATTGAGTAGATAAGTCATTTTCTTTTTCATTGCTACAACTGAATAGCCGTACGAGGAACAGAGAATTCAGATTCAGGAACGAAATGTAAAGAGCATGTTCATGGAGTGTGAGACATTGAGAGTTTCTCATTGCAGGACTTGCAGCCAGTTTTTCTGAATCTGTGTCCACTTCTCTTTTCACTACCACGTGTTGAGCTTAGAGCCAGCCCAGCAAGCAGAGAAAGTACAACGTGGGCTTTCCACAAACAAAGGTTTCCGAGAGTGATTTCCTCCAGGACCACTAACAAGGAAGAGAAATTTCTGAAGCCCTCAGTCCTGAATTTAGAGAGCTCTACCCCTGCAAGAAAATGCCTGTTAACATAGCTCTGCTGGGTATAAAAAGAATTTTATTTTGGATGGCAGTTGGCTATTTTATTCCCTGAATCCTCAGTCTGACTCTGTTTCATGGGGTGTCGACTCTGTCTATGATTACTCCAATGCTCAGGTGCAGAGAAGTCAATGTTTCATGAAAGTGATGTCCCTGTCAGTAGCAAGCATATCATCTGGCCCCCCGAGCTGTCAAAGAACAGATTGTAGAATTACCATTAGAATACAGGAGTTTATAGCTGCAGGCAGTAAGTGCAGAGCCGGTAAGCATATGTCCCCAGCATGATATTTTAGCTTCATACGAAGCCATAAAGTGGAAATAAGCCAACAGTACAGCAGCAACTGCTAACTGTTCTGTCTCTCCATGTTTCCACATTGTGCCATATGTCTGGGTAATTCTCAGTAAAGGGGGCATTACTGTCTCTCAGCTGACTGCAAACACTTCCCAAAAGGGCTCAAAAAATTGGTGCGCGACTGTGGTCACAATGACCTCACCTACTTTTATTGTCCAGCTCGCCTCGTGGATTTTTCATTTAACTCTGGTAGAGAAGTGGATCCTCTCTCAGCATTGATTAATTATGGTGAAAAAGTGAAAACTTTCTTAAAGTGAAAAAAAAAAGGTCTTGAGTCTTCCAGATGTCTATGTCTAGATGGTTAATATTTCCTTCAAAAGTTGAATAGAATTTTATAAAAGGAAAGCAAGAGATCTTTACATTATTCTTGAAGTGATATCATTTTTTTTAAATACAAAAATAACTAATTAATGCTAGCCTAATTAGCATCCAAAAATATGAACCATACATTATTTCAGGAGAGACAGAACTGCCTCCTGCAGATCCAAATCAGGAGTGATTCTCTGCAGTTGGAAGAAGAGAGGCTTTGGAATGACGGATATGGATTCGGTTTTCCACTTTGCCAGTTATAAACCGTGACCTTCATCAAGAGTTCAAACTCCTAGAGTCTTTGCTTCCTCAAGTGTAAAGAGATGCTAGTGAGTTGCAGGGGTGTGCATACATTATCCCAAGGAGCTCATAAGAAGTGCCTATCACTATGAATTTCACACAACGGGGACCCCATACATGTTAGTGACCGTCCTGCTCAGCTCTGGATGAAGTCAGATTTAATCTTAAGGTTGGAGAAAAAGGCAGAGACTATTATCTCAATTTATGAGTCAAAAAACTGAATTTCAAAGAGATTAATTAAAGTTCTCCATATTTTATTTTAGAGGAAAATGCTTAGACTTAAACCCAGGACCCTATAATTTCAAATCCCATGGTAATTTCACTACAAAATGATGCCTTACGAAAATAATGAAGCAAATTCTCTTTCCTATGAACTAAAGTTTTCAGTACTAAAAATTTCATAGTTCTTGTATTCCACACATTTTTGAACCGATATTTATTTTTGGCAGTATGACCCATGCATATGCCTAGTATATGATTTCTGTAATTTTTATCAATGACATATTCATCTAAAATTATGACAGCTAAAGGTATTTATGTAAACTAGACAAACACATGTGATATTCATAGTGCTTTCCTTGGAATCATAAACTATAAGGAATTAATGACATGAGTGTTAGTATTGAGCTGCACCAGCCTCTCTGTTTAGCAGGAGTAAACTATATTAGCTGAATGCTCCACCCGTGCGTAACAATATCTTTCAATGGGCATCACTTTAAAAACAGATGCTATTTTGTGGAACAATCTCATAAAAACTTCAATCCAGTTAATATCTTTCAGAACTGTCTAAATGTCTTTTATTAAAAATGCATTCCTGGCCTCTCTGAATCCACGTGCTCATCTGTTGGAATGCAAGTGAACACTTCTGCTGTTGTAGAGTTCTTTATCTGTCACACAGACCCATGTGCCATCCACAGCCTCCCCACTCCCATGAAGGCAGGTGGTTTCTGTGTCCACATTCAGCCAATGGGCTTTGAGTGGAAGTAAAGTGTGTCACCTCCATGTAGATGTTCAACAAAAAGTAGCAATTAATAACGATGCTAATAACCATACAATAACATTAACAGTGGTATGTATTAATTTCCAGTCAGATCTTGATTTGCTTTTCCTAGCATCTGATTGGCTTATAGAGACTTTTGCCATAGTGTTCTTTCTACTTTTCCTACCTTCAGTTTTCTTCATCCTTCCTTTATGCTTTTGAAAAAAAATTTCTTTCATCTAAAGCATGTTTGTTTATATTCAAGGCCCCTCTCAATGTGACCCTAACTACTGCTCCAGAATCATGGATTTTCTTAGTTCTCAATCTTACCAATGGATATTCCTTTCTTGTTATATACATCAGCCACCTGGATTCCTGATCTTTTCTGAACAGCAGTGGCTTTTGCACAATGTCACACCTTTGCAAACTGTGTTATCCTCACTGAAGCGTCCTTGACATGCCCTCACAGTCACCAGATCTGAGATCCTGACTCTGAGGGCTCTCTAGGGCCTGTGATTTGTTCTGCTGGATGATGGCATCCACAGGGCTCTGTCTGAGACACAGGTCAGAAGTACACTCTCCCGGAATGCGTAGACTAAGTTACAGCAAAAGTCAACAGTACTGAAGCAGCTCAAGAGGGCATCTAATTGAATTACGCCAATTATTAAGTGCTCTAAATATCTATTCAATCATCTTGCCTCTACCCAGATGAGATAAAAGAATCAAGCAGGAATTATTAGGAAGGAAGAAAAATAAACTCACACCACAAATGCTGGGAGAAACTTTTTGATAGAGAAGCATAAATGCATGAAATGTCCCCCAAGAAGGCAGAGGAGCAGCACAGAAATCAAATCAGGTGGTGCTGGGCCACGATGGAAAAGAACTGGGTCAGGCAGGGAGGCCCCTGGTGTGTCACTCACCTCTCACCCTCCACTTAGCACCTCACGTCCGGAGGAGAGTGCTGTCTGCAGTCACGTCCTTCAATCTACACATTTATTTTGGGTCTGAAGTCGATGCTTCTTTATGTCCTCTTTGTCTTTCACGGTGAGCTTTTCCTCCTGTATCTCTTTGGATTGATACTGTTGGGGAAGTACAAAAAAATGCAGACTTTCCTGGTTAGGCCAGCCTTGGTTCCAGTCCAGCTCAGTCCTTTTTAGCTTGTGGTCTTGGAACAGTTACTTTGTCTTTCAATCCTCTGCAGCTTGGAGACTGGAATCCCAATCACAAAATGCTGCTTATTTATTTATTCAATTGATTATTTGCTCATTCAAGTAGTTGAGCTCTGATTGTCTGACAAACCTTGAGCTAGTCGCCAGGATTGAGACAATGGGCAAAATGTCAAGATCCTTCTCCTGAGATCTTTCAGTGCAGCGGAGCATTAAATAAAATCATGTGTAGGAAATGTCCACCTCAGTGCCTGGAATATAGTAAGTGCTCAGTAAACGGGACAGTGGCTCCTGTTCTCTTTCTCTTCTTATCTTTCTCACACACTCTTCTGTGCCTCTGTCCTCCAGCCCCCCCAGGGATTCCAACAACAAAGGTTTCTAATTTCTTTCCCAGCTTAGAGTATCGAGACAAGATTTGGATGAGCAGCCAAATGTAGAATTTCTCCTGGGAAACTTCAGCAACTTGATGCAGCTGCTGAGCAGAGGCCTCATTTTACGGGACCTCGTTGTCATCGCATGCGCTGCATCAGCCGTGATTCAGAGCCTCGCTGGAAACAGCGACAGGACAAAGGAAAAGACAGAGTTCGCACAACCCACAAGCAACAACATCCCCAGAAAGTAAAGCAACAAAACGAAACCCCAAAACCTCCCTTCCATTAACATAGCCACTTAGAATATTTAAGGCTTATTCATCAAATGGCATCTTTTGATCCCTACAAGACAAAGATGTTACTTTTATGATCCTCACTTTACAAGATGTGGCTCAGACAGAATTTATGAGAATTTATCCAACTGGTTCAGTCAAGGTTTATTTTGCTTTCTTTCTTAAAAAAAAAAAAAATCCTGCAATAGACACTAACTATGGCTGGTTTAAGCAGAAGATAAGTTGATTGAAAGGACATCAGTCCATCACAGAACTGTCAGGTGGCCCAAACCAGCAGTCTCAAGGTTATGCATTAAGAATCAAACCCCTAACCATGCCCCAAGTCAGATGACTACAGGAAGCAGATGCCCACCTCCTGCCCCACAGTGGGCACCACTGCAGCGTATGTAGCAGGACCATGACCTCAAGGCAACTGCTACCTCCACCGCTACAGTGAACAGTGACACTGTACCTCCACCGCTTCAGTGAACAGTGATACTACTGTACCTCCACCGCTACAGTGAACAGTGACACTACTGTACCTCCACCGCTACAGTGAACAGTGACACTATACCTCCACCGCTACAGTGAACAGTGACACTGTACCTCCACCGCTTCAGTGAACAGTGACACTGTATCTCCACTGCTACAGTGAACAGTGACACTGTGCGCCATCTCAGGGCAGAGGAAAGGGGAGAACCAGTGACCTTCTTCCTCTCTAAGTGTCTGCCTCTCATTGCCACCCATGCAGAAGGGACTCCCTTAAACACAAGGAGAAGTTCCTGATGCTGGATGACAAGGCACTGACAGATACCCAGTAAAACCAAGTCCATGCAGCCTCAATGGGAAGAGCTCATTCTGAAAATGTAGTTCCAATTTCTAATTCAGTCCTCATTCCACTATACTGCTTTGCATAATAAGCAACGGGTATTGGAATACGACCCTCTTCTCATGACTGTTGTTTTTATCATAAAACAAAACCTTCTACCATTACTTAGTCTTTTATCATTTACAAAGAAATCCCTTTTTAGTGACCTTTATAACCACCCTGAGAGGGAAGCAGGCAAGTAAATACCTCTATTTCCTTTTCTTCCTTATTTTTTCTGATAACAAAATGTCTAAAGAAGCACCTGCTACTTATGTAATCAAAGCACTTCCAGTACTGAAACAAAACTTTCTAAAATGGGTCTGATTATTCTACTGGTTTGGGAACTTTGCTTAGCTTGATATCACTAATCCCTGGGATAGCCAGGGAAATTTACTTTGTTTTACTTTTTGTTTACTGATGTACCTCTACTACATGGAACAATGTCTGTCACAAAGTAGGCACTCAGAAATATTTTTTAAATAAGGGTATGGATAAATGAACTGATGGGTGCTGGATCTGACTGCTAGGAATGTGTGGATTTAGAATTCCCATGTGCAGATTTTTAGTCCAAACCAGAAGCTTTTCATCATGACCAGTTTAAGAAGCAGGCAAAATAAAGACTAGACTAATACTTTATACTACTGTCTCTTCAAACTTGGCTACACCACATGTTCATTCTCTTCAGTCTCTAATCGTCAACATCCCTGTCCCAAATATTGATTCCCTTTTCACTATTAACCACCTTCTCTCCATCCTTTCCAATTCCAACTTCAGGCACACGTGATAAATCTACACCCCAGGTTCTCCACAAATGAAAGCAACGTGACTTCTCCTTCCAGCACATGGCCTGAGCTCTTCTTGCCATGACCACCAATGTCTTCTTTACACCTTCACCAATGAACTATTTTCAGTCTTTACCTTATTGATCTCTTCGCAGTATGTGCTAGCTTCGTAAAAACATTTTCTTCCTTCTTCCCAAAATGTTTCATTCCCTTCTCTGTTTTAACAATTCCCTCTCTGTTTGGGCCATCTTTTGGGTCCTTTGTCACTGCTCTTCTTTACATGCTGGCATTCCTCAGGGTCCAGTATTTTCTTCTGGACTTCTCTCTTGATAGAAAAGATAGTATAGAGCTATGCATGTACATAGTAGTCACTAAGTGCCAGGTGTTGCTCTGACTGCTGCACACGTATAGTACATTTGATCTGCATACTAATTTGAAGAAGTAAACATTATGAGCACAGATGAAGAAACTGAGCCATTGATAATTATCTTGCTCTTTTTTTTTATTTTTTTATTTTTTATTTTTATTTTTTTTATTATACTTTAGGGTTTTAGGGTACATGTGCACAATGTGCAGATTTGTTACATATGTATCCATGTGCCATGTTGATTTCCTGCACCCATTAACTCGTCATTTAGCATTAGGTGTATCTCCTAATGCTGTCCCTCCCCCCTCCCCCCACCCCACAACAGTCCCCGGAGTGTGATGTTCCCCTTCCTGTGTCCATGAGTTCTCATTGTTCAATTCCCACCTATGAGTGAGAACATGCAGTGTTTGGTTTTTTGTCCTTGCGATAGTTTACTGAGAATGATGTTTTCCAGTTTCATCCATGTCCCTACAAAGGACACGAACTCATCATTTTTTATGGCTGCATAGTGTTCCATGGTGCATATGTGCCACATTTTCTTAATCCAGTCTATCGTTGTTGGACATTTGGGTTGGTTCCAACTCTTTGCTATTGTGAATAGTGCCGCAATAAACATACGTGTGCATGTGTCTTTATAGCAGCATGATTTATAGTCCTTTGGGTATATACCCAGTAATGGGATGGCTGGGTCAAATGGTATTTCTAGTTCGAGATCCCTGAGGAATCGCCACACTGACTTCCACAATGGTTGAACTAGTTTACAGTCCCACCAACAGTGTAAAAGTGTTCTTATTTCTCCACATCCTCTCCAGCACCTGTTGTTTCCAGATTTTTTAATGATGGCCATTCTAAATGGTGTGAGATGGTATCTCACTGTGGTTTTGATTTGCGTTTCTCTGATGGCCAGTGATGATGAGCATTTCTTCATGTGTTTTTTGGCTGCATAAATGTCTTCTTTTGAGAAGTGTCTGTTCATGTCCTCTGCCCACTTTATCTTGCTCTTTGTTGCAGAGCTGGTAAGTGGGGATGCCAGAGAGGCTGGTTCTAGAGACAGCGTTTTAAGCCCTATTTACAGATTAGCTTCCTCTCTCGGGGGAGTGGGGACTTCAAAGCATTGGTGCAGACTTGGTAGAGGGAGGATCTGGAGCCACATCTGAGTGTCATGGCTGTCATGGCTAAGGAGCATAGACAGCAGCAGGAGGAGCTGTGCTGTGTTCAGTGCAGAGCACAGAGAAGGCAACGGGGTATGAAGCAATGACAATGGGTCAGAGAAAACAAAAAGATACGCTGAATGTGGATGTGAAAAATGGAGCTTAAAGACAACCTTCCAGATAATGCAACACTCTGGGACATGGGATGGGCTCAGAAGTGTGTCCTTTATGTGCCCTAAACACTTGGTGCCTATTGCTAATATTTTGCTTACTACCTGTGTCATGGTAAATTGTATCAATGTTTGTCTCTGCCATCATATTACAGTCTCTTTAACGGTAAGTACTATACTGATAAAACCAGACACCTTAAGTTCTATCAGCATTTGGAATGTTGGCATTGATGCTTCTATTAAATCAAGCTTACATTGCTGAACCTATATAGGTATGACAGATGCTAGGAAAACAAAGGTGTATGTTTATATTTATTTAAAAAGTATCACTCAAATAATGCTAGCAAGGGACATAATGCAAATGAAAAATTATGATATAAACATCATAGAATTTAGAGCGTAAGTCACTTTGGGGAGCTTATGGTGTGAATAGAGGAGTATCCAAATGAACCCTTGCCCTCAAACAACTTTCTTCTTGGCCTCTTAGATTCTAGCTATCCGGGTCATTGAAAGCTCCTCCTGGTGCCTGGGAACTTCTTCCCACAGGGACAAGCCTTCTACACAGATGATTCCATCTCACAGAACATGGCCTTGTAGAATGGAGTAACACAGTGTTACTGACATACAGAGTGCTCAGAGCACACAGCACCAATGCCCTCACTTTGCACATGCAGGTGGACGCTCCAGGATATGAAGCCATGCACGCAGGTTCACACAGAGAACAGCAGGGGTGGGACTGGACTTCATTTTAATTTGTTTTTCATGACATTTTTGACCATGGACAATGTGCTGGAAGGGGAAGTGGGAGGCAATTTTACCATCCTGGTGTCGACTCTTTTTGAAGAAACAACACTCAGGAAAAGTTTGAGGCCTGAAAGCCTCCAATGAAACATCAAAGATTATAGAGTATGAATACAAAGATCCGGATTGGGGATCCAGAGAGGTGGTTTACATAAAAATTGAGTGACCTTAGATAAGTCATTTGATTTCCTCGAGCATCAATTTCTTTGTCTATTAAATAAGGTTAGAGTCAGTCTATTCAGGCTGCTATAGCAAAGTAGTTAGGCTGGGTGGCTTATAAACAACAGATAGGTATTTCTCACAATTCTGGAAATTCAAGAACAAGGAAGTCTATTGAGGACTCTCTTCCTGGTTCATTGATGGCTGTCTTCTGTCTGTAATCTTACATGGCTGAATGGGCAAGAGAGCCGTCTGGGACCTCTTTTTTGGGTCACTAATATCATTCAGGGGGGCTCCACCCTCATGACCTAATCACCTTCCCAAAGCCGAATACCATCATCTTGGAAGTTAGGATTTCAACATAGGAGTTTTGGGGGACACAAACATTCAGACCCTACCAGTTATACAATATATATTGTAGTATGGTGAAAAATAGAGTCGACTCTCTCTATCCACAGTTTCTTCTTCCATAGATTCAACCAACTGCCGATCAAAAATATTTTTAAAACACAACAAAAAAAGTACAAATAAAAACAATATAGTATAATAATGGTGCATAACATTTACATTAAATTAGGTATTATAAGCAATCTAGATTTAAACTATACAGAAGGATGTGTGTGTGTTACATGCAAACACGGGGCCATTTTATACAAAGGACCTGAGCTTCCACACACTTTGGTATTTAAAGGGAGGGTCCTGAAAGCAAGCCACCATGGAGACCAAGAGACAACTGTAGATATAAAATGAGTCATAAACATTTATCATTTGCTTCCTGTAAATATAAGCCATTATCATTAATATAATGAACACGACATTTAGTCACTCAAGGAGAAATACATAATTCACCTCCATATTCTGAACATCGTCCATCTCCCTGCCATGCTGGAGAACAGGCCGAGTTATAAAAACCAGCACTGAGAGGACGATTTCTCTTTGAACTTGATTTAAACGCTCTGATTATTTCCCAGGAACGTAAGACAGCATGCCATCTCCAAGAAATCTTGGTAACTCCTTGAAATTCAGTTCTAGATTTTCCAAGAAATGAAAAGCTCGTATGAAAAATTGGTTTTAATATAATAAATTATATCATAGAATAGAAGAGAGATGCTACAATTTCACAACTCTCAGGTGGCTTAGAACAAGAAAGAAAAGTTTCTCAGGATATCTATGCAAAAGTGAAAGGCCGTGGATTCCTTCTAAACTTCCAGAATTCGAGCTTCATGGTCGTGAAGAGAGGCTTAAGCACTACTTTTCTGAAACCTGATCAAAAGTTTCAGAAAAACCTTAGCGAACAGATTCTTGTGTCCATTGTTAGTTTTCCAGAGGACTGGGAGTTTTTTAAACACAGAGACAAACTTTGACATCTTTTCACCTCTACTCAGTGCCTGGCCCACAGTGAATGTGTAATAAGCAGAGGCCAAGTAAAACTTGCTTTGACTGATTCCTTTTTCTTCTTCACCTCTCGAGTGAACATTCAGAATGTAAGTTATTACTAGCATCCCCCATGGTGTTCTATTACTGAGGTTTTAATGTGTTTGATGTTGCATAGTAAGAAGGTTCTTTGGCCTCATGAATGATATTCGCCCTCCTCCTCGCTTCCTCACTTCTCCATAAGCAAAGCCATTTATTTTCCATGTGTAGAACAAATTTAGAATAAAAATTGTTCCCACTCACTCACACTAAGATGTAGATGACTGATATAAAATTTTAACCTAACACTAAGAGGAAATAAGAGAGGGAGAGAAGCCACAGGGAAATGGCGAGCCATGTGTAATTTGAAGAAAGACACACAAAAAGGAACAGCTGGGGACCCCGGGGACAAACATAAATCACTTCGTAATTTTCTTTGAGACAACCTTGAACATGTCTTTCTACAAAAGACAGAAATCTGAGAGATAAAAATAAGATATTATCACAGATGTACATTTTCCTTCAAGAGCCCCTAACAGAGTTATTTTCTCTGCAACTACTTTGAGTATTTTATTCTCATTCTCAAGTAAATATTTTTTACTGAAGTGTTCAAATCTTCTGATACATAATTCACTCTGTTGAAAATATAATAATAGATGTGGAGAGGAGACACAATAAAGCAAGAAGAAATAAAGTGTGAATACATATTTTAAAAAAAAAAACTTTGAAAAGAATTGTCAGTAGTCTCCACAGAACGCGTGGTGATTATGGAATGTTCCATGGCTCCACTGTCCAACATGGTACCCTCCAGCCACATGGAGCTACTGATCACAAAATCAGTATTAATCGACTTTATAAATCATCGAAATACTACCATTCGCAACAGCATGGATGAATTTTTAGTATGCTAAATAATGTTAGTCAGTCATGGAACAAAAACAATGCCGTGTGATCTCATTTATATGTGGAAGCTAAAAAAGAAAGTAGATTATGTAAAAACTAATGAAATTATGGCTGCCATAGTCAGTGAAGGGGGGAACTTGGAAAGATGTGGGTCAAAGGGCACAGAATTGCAGCTGTTTAGGATGACTAGGTCTAGCAATCCCATGTATAACCTGCAAATTATATAATAGTTATAATATTGTGTTGCATATACTGGAAATTTGCTAAGAAGTAGATTTTAGGTGCTTGAACCTCACACACAAAGTGTAGCTATGTTAGATAATGGATATGTTAACTTACTTGACTATAGGAACCATTTTAATATGTATATCAAAATATCACACTGTACACCTTAAATATATGTGGTAAAAAAGAAAAGTGGCTATTTCAATGAAGAAACTACATTTTTTATTTTAATTAATTTAATATTAAATTTCAATAGCCCTATGTAATCTGTTGCAACTATATTTGTGTAGTGCAAGATTAGAGAGAAAATAAAAAAGTTTTAGAAGACATGCATGACTGTCGGCTCTGAAGCAGGAAGAGGTTAGGGAATTAACATTCCTGATATTGAAAGACTCAATGCTATGTTGTTTATACAGCAGGGGTCCCCAGCCGCCATGCCATGGACTGATACCTAGTCTGTTGCCTGCTAGGAACTGGGGTGCGTGTGCAGCAAGAGGTGAATGGAGGGCGAGCAAGTGAAGATTCATCTGTATTTACAGCTTCTCCCCACTGCTCGCATTACTGCCTGAGCTCCACCTCCTGTCAGATCAGCAGTGGCATTAGATTCTCATAGGAGCACAAACCGTATTGTGAACTGCACATGGGAAGGCTCTGGGTTGCATGCTCCTTATGAGAATCTAATGCCTGATGATCTGTCACTGTCTCCCATCATCCCCAGATGGCATCATCTAATTGCAAGAAAACAAGCTCAGGGCTCCTACTGATTCTACATTATAGTGAGTTGTATAATTATTTCATTATATATCAGTTACAGTGTAATAATAATAGAAATAAAGCACACAATACATTTGATGAACTTGAGTCATCCTGAAGCCAACCCCCTCCTCTGTCTCCTGGGCCACGGAGAAATTGTCTTCCACAAAACCAGCCCTTGGTACCAAGAAGGTTGGAGACCACTGTTACAGAGAACAAAACCAGCCTATCCTGAAATATAAGCTAATTAATTTGCTGAAAATTAAAATTAAAATTACTTTAAGTAGACTGGAAAAATAGCAAGTCACTTATAAAGGAAAACTTACATCAGATTGTATTATCTACAATTTTTAATGCTGGAAGATGATGTAGGAATAAGAAAAGATTACTTAAGAAAATAATTTGTGGTCCCAGAACTTTTACTCAGTTTTATTCTTGTTCAATTAAATGGTGACATACTACTTTAAATATTTAAGAACAGAGTTATTGTCAGCATTAGTTCTTCTCAAGGACCATTAGAGAACAGATTTCAACTAATAAAGTGTTAAAAAATGGCTCTGAAGATTGAATATTTAACTGTAGGAATAAGAATAAAATAAATTATAGACATTATTGTTACATAACAGAGAACAATTTAGATTCCTTGATGATGTCAAAGGTGAGAAAAAATTATTTAAATCTTTAAAGGCAGAAAGTACAATATAAAATAATGACAGAATTAAAACCATTTATGTTCAGCCAGAGTAATAAGTATTAATAGGATAAGTGCATCTATTACAAAATACAAAAAAAAAAAGCTCCAGATCATATCACTAAGCAAAACTGCACTGTTTTCTCCATTCATTGAATACTACCAAAGCAAGTAATTATAAATATTTGAAAGTATAAAAAATAGGGAAACATAAGGAAAATTCAAATAAAATGAAGCAGATTATGTTACAGTCAAACAGCTTTCAATGCAGACCCAAAATATATAATATATAAATCATAAATAAGAATAAATATTTTCTTTATTAAGTGAAGATTACAGTTCCCAATAGAGTTAGAACACTATGAGTGTTTATGCAGCAATACATTTAAAATTAATATTTATTCTGCAAAAATAAAGGAGATAAAAAGAGAACTGGAAACACATTAGAAGATGGAGATTTGTATTTGTATCAGTTTTTTTGTCAACAAAAATGTGGAAGATCCAAATAAAAGTTAAACCTAACAGATATGTCAAAACCTGTACCCTAAAACAGATAAAATGTTTATTTCAAGTAACATAGACCATTCACAAAAATTGACAAAAATATAGCCACAAACACAGCACATATATATACCCTAGTACATGCCAAAGAGTTAAAATGTGTTTCTGCCTCAAATGCTCTGATTACAATGCATTAAAACCAATAGTTAATGACAAGTACAAGAACCAACAACATATTTGACTCTGGGTGTGGAGAAATACTTCCAAGTCAGAAAGAAATTCCCATTGAATTTGTAAATAGCTGAAATGTAATAATACTAAACACTGCATATTTTAATATCTCTGGGCAACAGATAAAACTATGCCCCATGAAAAATATACAGCCTTAAAAACAAACATTTGTAAAATTACAATGAATATAAATTAATTCAATATACATCCAATTCAAGAGGTAGGCTAATATACACAAAAGGGATTAGCAAAGACAAAAGTAATGCTGAATAAATAAAGAAAAACAGAAAGCAGTGAAGCTGGCTGGGCGTGGTGGCTCACGCCGGTAATACCAGCACTTTGGGAGGCCAAGGCAGGTGAATCACCTGACATCAGGAGCTCAAGACTAGCCTGGTCAACATGGCGAAACTCCAAATCTACTAAAAAAAAAAAAAAAAATCCAGGCATGGTGGCAGGCCCATGTAATCCCAGCTGCTGGGGAGGCAGAGGCAGGGGAATCACTTGAACCCAGGAGGTGGAGGTTGCTGTGAGCTGAGATTGCACCACTGCACTCCAGCCTGGGTGACAGAGTGAGACTCCACATCAAAAAAAAAAAAAAAAGGTAGTAAAGCTTTTAAAACATATTAAAAGTATTCTGTTATGAATTGAATGTTCGTATCCTCCAAAGTTCATATGTTGAAGCCCCAACCCCACAGTGGGATAATATTAGGAGGTGAGAACTTTGGGAGGTGATGAGGTTTAGATGAAGACACAAGAGTAGAGCCCCTATTATGAGATGAGTGATCTTATTAAAAAAAAAAAAAAGGAAGAGACTGGAGTGTGCTCATTCTCTCTCTCTCTCTCTCTCTCTCTCTCTCTCTCTATCTCTGTCTCTACCACATGAGGACACAGCAGGAAGGCGAGAAGGCGGCCATCTTTAAGCCAGGAGGAGAGCTCTCACCAGAATTCAAATCAGCCAGCACCTTGATCTTGGGCTCCCAGCCTCTAAAACTATGAGAAATAAATGTCTGTTATTTAAGCCACCTAGTCTCTGGTATTTTGTTATAACGGTTTGACCAGATTAAGACATAGTGCTATCTGCTATCAACAAGTCGTAAAGCTGTGATAAAGAAATAACTGTTTTAGTGGCATTTGAATTGGCAAAATCAAAGTAAAAAGGTAGAAATTTCAGAAATACATTCAAACAAGAGTTTAGTATATGACAAGGGTGTCATAGCAAATCATTGGGGAAAATTATATAAATTTCAAATATACCTTTTTAAAAAAGATATTTAAGAAAGAATTATTTAAGAAAGGCTATTTGAGAAAGAATAAAAGTTTCGAGTCAATAAGGTAGCAATCTAGGAAAAAATAAATGAATTAAATTCCTATCCCCCAACTTACAATAAATCCCAAATGAATCCAACATTTAAAGGCAAAAGATTCAACCTACAAATATATTTAGAAAAATCCATGGTAGGATTTCGGTATAATAGCATGGTTTAGCAAGCCTTTCTAAGTGTGACACAAAATTTAGAAGCCATGAAAGACTGTTAATTTCATAAAGTACAATTACTAAGTAATTAAACAAAGCCAAAGGAAAACAACAAAACTACAAAAGAAGTAGGAGATAAGTTCCAAAAAGTGAATGTCTTTAAGATGTATGGAACTTTAAAAAAAAAAAAAGAATAAGAAAAATGTCAACAAATTATGGAAATATGGACAAAACATAGTAGTTCATAAAGAAAAACCAAATGGCTTTTACTATACAAAGAGTTGTTTCAACTCTCATAATAAAAGAAAATCATCTTAAAACTACTGAAATGGCATTTCTATCTCTTAAATTGATAAAGAACATGAAACTTAATGTTCTTAGGGTGTGTTTCTTAGGGTGTGAGAAAGCTCTGCAATGCCATGTTGGGCTCATGGGAGGCAGCTTGGCATAACCTCTCTAGAGAGTAATTTAGTAATTTATATCAATATGAAAATACAATTAACCCCAGCAATTGCACTTTTGGAAACTTCTCCTATGAATATATTTGCACACATATGAAATGAAATATGTGAAATGCCATTTATTGCATCATTTTCCTAACAGCAAAAGATCATTAGGGTTAGATGCCTGTGGTATATGCTCATTGAGCATATTATGGTAAATCTCCACAATGGAAAACTATGAGGCAACAAAAGAAAGGCTGAGGAAGCTATTTCTTTCCTGATATTAAATGATGGCCAAGGTCTATCCCTGAGTGAAATAAGCTTAGCTCAAAACAATGTGCATATTATTCTACTCTTTGAATAAAAGTGGGCAAATCATACACGCTTATTTCTGCAAATATGCATGTATCTCAGGGGGTACCCAAGACGTGTCTGAAATAGAGGTCTTTGGGGAAGAAGGAAAATTGAGTGGCCACAGGAGATGAATATGGAAGGAGAGAGAATCTTTATTATCTACAATTTTACATTTTAGGGATTTTGAACCATGTAAACCTATCAACCATACATATAATAAGTTATGTATATATAATATATAAAGTAATCAACATTGTGAGGTCAAAAAGTATCTATTGGACCATGCTTCTTGTAAAATTGAACAAGGTTTTCATCTCTGAAATGCATAAATCCTTTCATCTATATATAGACAACTACAATAACAAAGAAATAACGACTTTTGAGTATACGTCTGAGCCTGTTGCAGAAAAGTAACACAACGAGAAACTCAGTACAGTTTTAAATGAGAAAAGCCTGGGTCTAGTTTCACCTCCACTACTAATTACTATTTTAATACTTTCCTAAATTAGTTAGCCTTCCTTTAGTGTAGTCGGTGATGATATACAGGGATTCTGAGTTCAAAGTTCTGAGTTCAGATTCTGCCACTCATCAGCAATTACTAAGCCCACTTCCTCATGGGCACAATAAGGAGAGTGTTACAGCCCAAGAATTTCTTATGACAAATAGGTGAGCACCCTCATTCCAGGGCCAGGAGTAGATGTCCTCTCAACACGCCAACTCTCTCCTGGACATTCCATGATGAAAGCAGGTAGCATCTTCTCTGTCCATCTGCCCACTGTAATCTGTCTCCTTTCTAAGCACCAAAAACAGGACCTACTCTCAAAAGTGTATTGACTTGAAATCAAATGAAAGAAAGTATTGTTGAATAAAAAGCTGATACAAAGCATAGTAGAACAAGGAAGATCTCTAGAAAGCCACGGGCAAATCCTAAGAATCTAGAACTGACAGCTGGAAGCTTACGTGAGACAGTTACTTCTCCATCTCCTTCTTTAGGACAACATGGCATTCTTGTGACAAACGTCTATGCCAAATGACAGAATTCCCCGCTCTAAATTAAAATGATATTGTCTGTCAGTGACTGTGCAGTGCACATAGGTGAAGGAGCAGGCTGCCTTCTGAGTGGCCTAAATGCACACAACAAGAAACTAAAATTGGAGCAATTTGCTGTAATTTAAAAAGAAGAATGAGTGAATGAATGCAGGCACTGCAGAAAATTATAGATTTTATTTGAAGGTAAGATTGTACATCTCTAATCAAGGCTTAAAATCTGAATTAGGATAAATTGTGCCATAATTATTTTCTTAGAAGAGAACAAAGAAGTTTTTAAAGCACCTAATATTCCCCCTTTGAGGCTTTCAAAATGAAGACATTCACTTTGTGGCAATGTGCAGCTTCATCTGCCTCTGTCTCATAAAAACCTGAAGTTCATTTAGCCAGATTCAGAGCCTTTGACATGCAAAGCACTGATGAGCATTTAGTCTTCCCAGTACATTTGCTGAATTTGTTTTGGCCCTCCTGAGCTACAAGCCTTCAATTAGGAAAAAAAATAATTAGCTTACTGGTGATAATTATTGGCTTGAGTCTAAGAGTTCTTTATCAATTGTGCATGTTTCCGAGACCAGTAAGTGTGTGTATGACTGTGTGTATGTGTGTATGCATGCATATATATGCTTGTGTATATGCATGTGTGAGTGTGTGTGCATATGTCTGTGTGTGTGTGTGTGTGTGTGTGTTGGGCTGGAGGTGGAAGAAGTGAGCAAGAAAAAACAAAGCTAAGTAAAAATTGTTGGTTTTGTACTTTGATATGTAAGATTTTCTTTCGACCATTTTGATTATTACTCTCATAAAATGTTTTTTTATTTATTCACTTTTTTTTTCTTAGAGTCAGGGTCTTGCTCTGCCACCTTAAAATAATGTATCATTGGCCGGGCGCAGTGGACAGCACTTTGAGAGACCGAGGTGGGCAGATCACTTGAGGTCAGGAGTTCAAAACCAGCCTGGCCCACGTGGTGAAACCCCGTCTCTAATAAAAATACAAAATAGTTAGCTGGGCATGGTGGTGCATGCCTGTAATCTCAGCTACTTGGGAGGCTGAGGCAGGAGAACTGCTTGAACCCAGGAGGCAGAGGTTGCAGTGAGCCGAGATCACGCCACCGCACTCCAGCCTGGCCAACACAGAAAGACTCCATCTCAAAAAAAAATGTATTATTATGCTTTGGGGAACTAATAAATTTTCCCTCTACAGCAATAGAAAATGTTGTCTGTTTCTCTGCGTTCAAAATATTTCTCTCTCTCTCTCTCTCTATATATATATATATATATTTTAAAATCTGGGCTACTTCAGCTTATTGTGCTGGAAAATTATAGCCATCAGCTATTAAACATATCAATCTGATACTATCTTCTATTACACCCATCTCGCCCAATGTAGGAGATTAGATTTTTCTTATTCTCCTCTTTTAAAACAACCACAGGCAGACATTTATCTTACTCTTACGAACCACCAGGGTAAAAATAACGTGCAGCATCCCATTACAGAATACAACCATTTCTACAATTACACAGTTCACCTTCACACTTTATGTAATTCTCCCTCATGTCACAATTTAACTCTTTTATTTGATCAAGTCATTGGGAAGCAGAAAAGCAGTGGGTTTCAATGCCTTCATGACTACCTTCCACGTATTTGAATGCAGAAAGATAGGAGAAGCATGGGCTTTGGAATTGGGTCTGAATTCAAGTTCTAGAACAAGCACATATGGCTGAGTGAACATCGCAATGTTCTTAACCCCCTGAGCCACAGTTGCCACACAGTAATGATAGTCAGGCCTGACGCTGACACGGTGCTCTGTGCACAGAAACCATGCTAACTGCATATTAACTCAAGAAATGCTCACACTCACAGATGGCACAGGCATGGTTAAGACCCTCACATCACAGATGGGGACAGGGGGCACCAAGAGGCTTGGGAACCTGCCCACAATCACACAGCTTCTGGCTGGTGGAGCTAGATTTGCACCCAGTCTAGCTTCCTAACCAGGTGCTTTAATATCACACTTCCCTGAGGCCGCCATTATAAAAAAGAGGCCAGTCACACCTACCACAAAGCAGAACAACAAACAGAAAATGTAAAGCATCAAGAAAATTATTAAACTGAGTGAAATTTCAGTGAGGAAACCCTATTGCTATCTTGTTCTCCAAACTGCATTACTCCTGCTTACAGAATCTTTAAATTTGGAGTAACTCAGAGGTCATATAGCACAAGGCCAAGAAAGCCAACATGGGCAATCACAAATCAAGTCATGGCGATACAAATCTCATCAACTTTTAAATGCTGTGCTGTAAGCTGAAAATCAAAAGAACATACCTGATCAAAGTTGTATCAAGTCTAAGTATTACGATGCCGTTATCTTTCAAAAACATGAAATTGTTCCTCTTCCTAACATCCATCCACAGTTCCCCATGACTTAAAGGGGAACATTCCAAACAATTAGGATGGCGTTCTAGGTCTTTCATGACTTTGTTCTCTCCATTCTTCTTCCTGAATTCTCATCTCTCATTGTTCCCTGTCCCAGTAAAGGGAACTAAACTGCATCAAGTGTGATTTTGTGTTTTCCATGTGTTAATTCAGCTGACTTGCAGCAAGCCTTTGAGGTGGATATTATTATAACTATTTTTATTAGGAAAGCAATCTTGCCTATGGAAAATTTAGTCAATTGCCCCAGCTCACAGGGATTATTGTAGAAGGAATAAGACACCCTCCCAGCCAGCCAGCCTGGTCCTAGAATCTACACTCTGGGCCAATGCACACTAGGGCCTCCACCCTCAGCATCCCCCCCGGGCAGTGTGCATTTCCCCAAGCAGGTCACCGGCCCCTGTGACTCTCCACCTGAGCAGTGCTGTCCCTCCTCCAGGAACACCTTTCTCTACCTTGAGGACTCCACTTTAGCTCAATATTGAATTTATTTTCTTTCTCTTGGGAAAACACTTATTTATATTTTTATTTTCTTTCAACAGTTGTTGGGGTACAGGTGGCTTTGGGTTACAGGATAAGTTCTTCTAGTGGCGATTTCTGAGATTTTGGTGCACTTGTCACCTGAGCAGTGTATCCTGTACCCAGTATGTCGTGTTTTATCCATCACCTCCCTCCATCCCGTTTCCCTGAGTCCCCAAAGTCCATCATATCATTCTTATGCTTTTGCACCCTCATGGCTTAGCTCCCACTTATAAGTGAGAACATATGCTGTTAGGTTTTCCATTCCTGAGTTATTTCACTTAGAATAATGGCCTCCAGCTGCATCCAAGCTGCTGTAAAGGCCATTATTTCATTCTGTTTAATGGCTGAGTAGTATTCCATGGTGTGTGTGTATATATATATATATATATATTACCACATTTTCTTTATCTACTTGTTGATTGATGGGCACTTAGGTTGGTTCCATATTTTTGCAATTGTGAATTGTGCTGCTATAAACATGCACGTGCCTGTGTCTCTTTCATATAATGACTTCTTTTCCTTTGTGTGGGTCCTCAGTAGTGGGATTGCTGGATCGGATGGTAGATCTACTTTTAGTTCTTTAAGGAATCTCCATACTGGGGAGGACATTTTTAAGCAGTTCATCTGGCAGTCATCATTATTCTTTTCCTTTATTTCTTTTTATTAGATTGTGTGTTTGTGTGTGTGTGCACACGCACGTGCATGGACGCTGCTGTCCTCCACTGCACCCAGATGCCGTGGGGCAGGTGTATTTCAAGGCCTCTCTCTCCTGCCAGCTTCCTCACTTCCCAACAAACAGAAGTAGCCAGGCCTTGCCTTAATCTGTGCTTCTTTAGTGGCTAAAAAGTGAACCCTGCAGAGAAGGTGTTCCATGAATGTTTATGGAATAAATGAGTGGACAATACACACACACACACACACCCCCCAGGATACACTTAGATATTTACAATAAATGAAAATTAATTGGAACTAGGTAATTAATATTTCTGGTTAGAAAAGAATAAATTATGAATTTCAGGCTTCTCTTGGTTCTATTTTTTTCTCATAGATTTTCATTTCCATACCTTTTTGTCTGTCTTCACTTTCTTACTGTGGCTACTATTCACATCATAGCCCAAATCACTATCTGAACTGAAATACTTACACAATTTATTGACGTGAATGTTCAAAAATACAGTGAACTTCCCTCAAAGGACTGGTTATTATTTGGGCATGAATATAAACACACCATAAACATTATAAAGTATTCCTAAAGTGAGAATATTTGTTTGCTTTTGACCTATGGAATGAACACAGTTAAGGCATTCTGAGGCCCCCTCCAAATTTCCCCACACCGTGGAGGAAATTGATTCTACTGGCTCCAGGAAGAATCTAAGTCAGCCCCCACTCCCCAGCTTACAGATGCTGTGTATGATGCTTGATGGATTTGGACATGTAATCGTCAGGGAACAGCTACACAAACAGGAAACATCTGCTGAGCATTTTCTTTGTTAATGGCACTATTTACAATGAATGCTCTTCACAAATAAATTGGGACCAGATCAGGTGGCCAGTCTCAGCTTCAAGGCATATACCCAATTCCACATCACTTCCATGCATTTTGAAAGAGAGTTTAAGCCATTCCACTTTATTCACTAAATAATCAAATTTTGATTATGGAGAAAAATACACACAGACAGACATGCATACATATATCCAGACACACTGCATGCATACATATATATATATATATATATGCATACATATCACATGCATGCAAACACAGGTGGGTGTGTATGTCAGCTTTCCAAAAGTTACTCTTTCATAAACAGAGCTAATGCTTTAAAACAAGGAGAAATTGAATTTGTCTTATAATATAAAATAATTTTAACTTATATAATATTTCTGTCTTTCTATCTGAGAACTTCATAGAAAAGTGTCTTAAAATTCTCTGTAATTCCAGCAGTCGCAGAGAGCACAGACATAATAGTCCCCAAATAAATAGTTGTAGAATTCAAATACTTTTATTTATTCTACTATATAATTACTCCAGTTCACATAGAATAAAGTACTCTAAAAATCAGATACAACACAAGCCTAGATTGTGCCACTGCACCCCAGCCAGGGTGACAGAGCAAGACTTCGTCTCAAAAAAAGAAAAAAAAAAACACTATCAATATTTTGCAACACTTCCTTTTCATGATTTTCTTCTGCAAACTCATTAGTCGTCGTCAGCATACAATTCTGATTGCTATCATTTTACAGTGTAACATTGTATTGCTATTCACACCTTTGTATCACTACAAATTTCACATAATAGATTTTAATGTTCCAAATGGATATTTCATGATTTACTGAATCATTTCAAATATTCCCTATGATAAATAAATCTTAGATAAAGCTCTTTGTGTGATGTGCAAATAATACTGTAAGAACTATGAGCTGAAAGGATGGGAAGTGGCGTTAGATTTTGATGGTGGTTGATCTGAGAGTGGCAAGATGTAGGGGGTGACAAGGTGTACATACGAATAAACAATGGTCACTGGAGAAGAGGAGGTTGGAGGATGAAGGGACTGGGATGTTAACTGTCATGCACACAGCTCATGAAACCACCTGGAAACATGACAGGAGTCCAACCAGAAAGACATGCTGTTGGCTACGCACTGCAGTGTCCAAAGAGAAAGGAAAGATTTCACAAGCAAATCAGAGCTAATCAGTGAGAAAGGGAGACAGTCAGAGACTGGGGAACACCTGCACGACTGGTGTCACCCAAAGAACACTAGCTTCAAGGGAGGAAGAGTTTTTGAAGTAGGAAGAAAAAGTGATTAAAAGGCAGAGTGGGAAGCAAGCAGGACTTTTGCATCAATTCTAGACCCTGACAAACATGGGATTCAAAGAGAAACATTAACCTGCTCTTGAGAGATGTCTGGAGAGATGGCCATAATGGGCTGGACACCAGAGCTCAGCACACGCTTCCTGCCTCACCGTACCCCGGAGCCTACCCAAATCCTATCATATCTGTTACTCAATGCTTGGGCAATGAATAGGTTTTCATATCAATGCGCCTCATTCACAAGAGCCCTTGTTTCATTAGTTTTTCACTGTTGCCTCTTTAAAGTGAAACAACTCCCTAACTGAGAGTTACGGCTTCCTGAACATTCATCGTCTATCCTGTAAGGCACATTTTTTTCAGAGCTTTAGACTCCGTGTTGGTCATATCCTTTTTGCACAATATTTCTCCTGTGTTTTCCAGACAAGATGATATAAGATCATATACACACTGCATATTCAAATGTGGCTTCCATAAAAATTCACTTGGTAATTGCAGCTGCACTTCATGAGGCTATGATGAAAAGACATAAAATGTAGCTGTGAAAAATGGTGTTCACAAACCTGAGAAAATTTGGCTGTGAATACCTACTCTGTGAATTACAGCAACATATTATGACATCAACCACAACTCTGGAATCAGAAACATCCTTGGATGTTGAAAGGAAATGTGTGCATGCACACGCACACACACACACACACATACACACACAACCCCCTCCCCCACCCACCACCAGCACCAACAACAACTTGGAGTGAAATATCCCAAGGATGAAAAATTCCCAGACTCTTATTAATTTGATTATTTTTGCTTTTTACTGTCTACTTAAGGCATTCATTTATTTGACTTAATATTTTAATATTTTTCACCTCGGTTTTATGAATGAGATTTAATATTTGGAGTAGGTTAATATCTAATCCCAAAATTCATGTCCACCAGAACCTCAGAATGTAATCTTATTTGGAAACAGAGTCTTTGCCGATCTAATTAGTTGAGATGAGGTCATACCGGATTAGGTTGAGCCTTAACTCCAATGACTGGTGCCCTTCAAGAAAGCTATACGGAGACAGACACACAAAAAGGGAAGAACACTATGTAACTACTGAGGCAGAAATTGGAGCAATGTACCTACTAGCTCAAGCACAGCAAGGGTTATTAAACCACCAGAAGGTGGACAAAGCCAGAAGGATTCTTCTCTAGGGCCTTCAGTGGGAGCAGAGTCTCATCAACACTTGAATTCCAAACCGTGGAGGAATAAACTTTTGTTGTTTTCAGCCTCCCAGTTTGTGGTCATCTGTTATTGCAACCCCAGGGAACTCACAGAATTCTTATTCATTTAAAAAAAAAAACAGTGCAGGGCAAGCAGGTTTGATTTTGATATGTTTTGTTTTTAGTTTGGAGAAGCCAAGCTTAATCAACAATTTTAAATACAAATATTTCAGTTTACAGAACTAAGAACACTAGGAATTACATTTCACACTGGAAAAGCCTCCAGCATGTCTATTTTACCCCATCATTCACAAAGAAATCAGAGCTAATTTTCTAACACATAAACGATGTCCCTTCCCTTTCTAAATTACTTTACTGGCTCTCTGTAGAATTCAAAATAAGATCCACACTTCTTGCCTCAAAAATAAGCTAACTCTGTGGCCCTGAACTGTCTCTTTAGCCTCATCACTCATCATGCTGCCTGATCGTGGGTGCACACGCAGATGCCCCACACACTCATACTTGTACGAACACACACACACCTGCCTTCTGAACACTGCCACTTTCAGAAGAGGCTGTGCATGTATACACATGGGCAATGAATAGGTTTTCATATCAATGCGCCTCATTCACAAGAGCCCTTGTTTCATTAATTTTTCACTGTTGCATTAATTTTCACTGTTTCATTAATTTTTCACTTTTCAGAAAAGGCTATGCATGTACACACCTCCAGTTCTACTACCAGGCGCAACAGAGCCTCCACCAGATCCCACGCCCCTGTATCCCCAGGGCTCAGGGTCATAGTCACCTCTGCAGGGAAGGGTTCCCCAGCCCACCTGCATCCCAGGCCTGGAAGATTTGCTCTGTTTCCTCACCCCTGCCCTGCTGAGAGTTCTCTGTGAACTTACACTTCCATCAAAGGCAGGTCAGAACAACTGATAAGAGCAGAGAATTGGAATCATTCTGGTGATTAAAAGCCAGTTCCATCATTTGCTAGCTGTTTTTAAACCTCTCAACTCATTTTTTCTATTGAAAAAATGGGAACCATAATAACTTCATATTGCTGAGATTGCAAGTATTAACTTAGATAATGTATTCGTTCTGATTTATGGAATCGATGGACCTAGTATGATGTACCTAGTACTTACTAAGCACTATAGTGAACATTCAGTTAACACTAGGAAAAAATAGGCCACTTTTGTTCTCCTCAGACATAGAAAAAGTGCCCCGATGCCTTCTTGGTGTCTAAGAAATCCGTGCACACTTTCAGGGTTTAATCAAGACTTTCTCATTACAAGTTCTTCTAGCCTATTCCAGGCACCTGTTCTAAATCAGTAAACTGCATGCCTCAATAGTGGTATATTCATTATTAAGAGAATTATGAGTTCTTATAACTGTTTTCTTAGGTTAAACTTCTGATTTCTGTGTTAGGGAAAGATCTGCTTTTTTTGTTGGCAGCCTTATTCCTAAACTTTGTGTTGAAGCAGAATTCATGGAAGGGAGGGTGCACTCTTACCAGACCTAACACTTTCCCATGAATTAAAAAGATTACAACCCCCTAGGCTGGCAGATGCAGAGGCCCAAGCTGGAAGCACTGGGTACAGTTGCAAATGATGAACCGACAGGGCAAGTGGCAGGGCTGGTCGCGATCCTTGTAGCCATTATTGTTGTCTCAGTTCTCAGCACACTGCACTGTAATTGCTGGTCTACCTCCCACCCTTTGCTAGAGTGGAAGCTCCTGGAGGGCAGGGTGATTTTCATCTTGGAATCTTGAATTATCCAACAGATAAATGATGCCTGTGGAATAAGTAAATAAATAAATGCAGAGAAGAGTATTTCTTCAATATAACATGCAGTTACAAATCCTATTTTGACACAGTGAAAGTGATGGTGAGAATCTGTTTTCCAATTTTCACCTACACTCGTCCAACAAATACTGAGATGACCTCATGAAGGGCAATGTGCTACACTCTAGACATGAACCTCAAATAGAATAGTTCAATTTACTGAGGGCTAACTGTGCTTCAAGCACTATTTCAAACATATGTGTATTCACTTGTAGCCACGCAATCCTAGGAGATAGGTCTTATTATCATTTTCATTTTACGGCTGAGAAAAATAAAACACAGAGAGGTTAAGTAATTTATTTAAGGAAATTGATACAGTAAGTGGCAGAGCAAATATTGAAGGCCAGGACATCTGCCTTCGGGCAGATGCTTTAACCAAATACTGTCCTCTCAAAGCTTGCAAAATATTGCGTTAAGTGTTTTTTAAGTGCAAAAAGTATGCATTTAAATAACTCTAGTACATTATAGAACGTGCTGAATTTTAATACAGAAATGCAAATTTCTATGTGACTCTAAATGAGGGAACACAATTTCAGTTTTAGGATCCATAGAAAGAACACAAAAGAGGTAGCAATCCGATAAGAATTTGACAGAAATAGATGCATAGGGGAAAGAATAAAACAATCAGAGCCACATCCAAGGATCACCGCATGTGTTTGGCGATCATCACTTAGGCTGTGTTGCAAAGGTGTCTGCGAAGCTTGGTTAGGGGCCTGCTCTCACATTTAGAAAGTGTGAACTTGAGCAAGACAGAACTTGAGCAAGTGTTGTTGGGTGTCTACAAGTGGAGCAGGTGTTCACTAAATGCTAGCCTTGTTATGAATACCGTGCTATTAATTGAATCTAGATTTCACTAGGGTAACTTTATGTCATCAGGTACAGCTTATTAGAGCAGATGCACACTGGGAACCCAGGAAAATGATTGGGGACAGAACAGCAGAGGGCACGCCCACTGGTCAATTGTGAAACATTGAAGGTAATGAGATGACATATTAGGGAGACGTTTGGAGCAAGAATGAGCAAGTTTAGCACTGTTTGTTTGTTTATTTATTTGAGACAAGCCTTCCCCCTGTCGTTCAGGCTGGAGGGTAGTGGTGCGTTCATGGCTCACTGCAGCCTTGACCTCCTGGGCTCAGGTGATCCTTCCACATTAGTCACCCAACTAGCTGGGACTACAGGCACATGCCACCATGTCCAGCCCATTTTTTCATTTTTTGTAGAGATGGAGGTTTCACCATATTGCCCAGGCTGGTCTCGAGCTCCTGGACTCAAGCGATCTGCCCGCCTCAGCCTCCAAGTTATAATAACCGCTTAGATGGGGGTGAATAAAAGTGAGGAATGAGCATAATACAGAGCTTTTAAGTCCAAGTGACAGACAGGAAAGTTGTGCTTCTGTTTGGCAGGAAGGCAGTGACTTGGGTTGATGCTGGAATAGAATAAGGGTTCTGATGGGCATCGTGGGTGCAAGCAGTGGAGGAAGGGAGTACATTTGAGGAGCTTTGGGAGTGAAATCACAGATGAGAAAAAACAAAGAGAAAATACAAAATTGGGGGATGGATTGTGATATGATCAAGATATAGAAAGAAGGAAATAAAAAGGATGAATTATGATATGATCAAGATATAAAAAGATAGATCAAGATATAGAAAGAAGGAAATAAAAAGGTAATGTACAAATGTGTATTGGTCTTGGGAGTTGGAAGGAATAAAATGGAGGTCCATGAATAAAGGCAGACTTGACTGAGTGTTAAAGCAGGCAACTGTCCTGATCTAACTAGACTTGTGGGATTGCATAGCAACAAAATAGTTTCTTCAATAATTTATAATGATAAAGTGCACCTTCAACAACTAAATATGAGTTGATTCTTCCCTTTCATAATTTGTCAGTTTCACACAGCATGGCTTTGCTTTGTTACACAAAAACCAAACACACCTCCTTTCCAGATCTCTTTTGGTAGATCTATTATTTTCCTTGTATGCTATGACAATGGCTTTTCTACAATATATGAAAATCAGTCTCACCACTGAAATATACACATTTTCAATTTATGGTCTTCATTCTTACAGTATTTATACTTCTAATTTTGATTTAAGAAATAATCTGCTTTTTATTTAAATTTTGTTCCTATATGTTATCTTTAAATTTTATTTTTACATTAAAAAATAAAAAGCACAAATTTATTTCTTGTATTTACCTCTCCCACCCAAGGACTCGAACTCACACAACTTCTTGACAATCATTCATCTTTTATGTGACTACATGCTTCACTCTGCATGTATTCAGATAGAGGTGAAAACCTCTGCCAGTTATTGATTTAGTTAACAATTATTTATTATGTGCATACTAAATTCTAAGGAAAGAAAAAGCAAACCCAATCCCTAAGTTTATGCCATTTATTTTATCCAAGCTGTTGGAGTTTACTTTGCACCTCACCCTTCTCAGCCTAACCTACATTCACACCAAACTACTCACTCCATGCACTTTGCACATGCTGTTCCCACCTTCTAAGCATCCTTCCATGTACTGTATGCTAGCAAAGGTGCTGCCTCTTTTGAACCCAGTTTCTGGGCAGCACCTGGCTGTGAAGACTTCCTTTATTTTCTAAGATACCTTCTCATGCTTCAGCATTTCCTCCCCCTCTGTTGTTCTAGGTATCACAGAGAGTGATATACAGTCATAGTCACAAGTTCCTTCTTAAGCTCTGAACTCCTCAAGGAAATAATGTTTTACACTGTTGCTGGTAACTTCTTCCAGGATTAGAACAGTGCTTAGCACATGAAAGACCCTCAAATATGATTTCTAAAGAAATAAATGAGAAAAGTTCTAAGGCCAATTGATCAAGTTAATAAAGAGAATATACTAGCATATAATTAAAAGTGCTTTTCTATTCAGCTGAATGTGTTTGAATATATTGGTCCACCTGAGATAGTAAACACTATTTTAATATGTATTTGAAGAATAACCAGCCACCTTCGGACATTAAAATGTGAAAATGATTAGCCCTTTGAAAGACAATTTAATTACCAGTTCCAAAAAAAATGAACATAGACTCAACACCGCTAATTGAATACATTTTGATAGACCGTTCCATCATACGTTTATTAAGATTACAGCAAAGGCTACATATTTAAATTAAAAAAACACTAAAGAGTTTTTTGTTTATTAATACTTGTGGCTTTTCTACTATGTACCAGGCACTTTTCAAGCCATAGGGCACTAGTGAACGGAACAGATAAAGTACCTGACTTTACAGAGCTTGCATGCTACTTCCTGGAAGATGGACAAGAAACAAGTAAGTTTCTAGAAAATAAAGAGCGGGAATGTAGAGTACGGCCGTGTCAGTGGAGTGTTACTCTATGAAGGAGGGTAAGAAAAGGGGTCTCAAATAATGCAGCAGTTTAAAGTCATCTGAAAAGAAGCAAGCAAGATGTGCAGGAGAGGATTGTTTTAGGCAGAGGGGACAACAAATGAAAAGTCCTCAGCTGGGAGTGAGCTTGAGATCTGTAAGGACCTGCATAAAAGCGCGGCTGAGCCGGGCGCGGTGGCTCACGCTTGTAATCCCAGCACTTTGGGAGGCCGAGGCGGGCGGATCACGAGGTCAGGAGATCGAGACCACGGTGAAACCCCGTCTCTACTAAAAATACAAAAAATTAGCCGGGCGTGGTGGCGGGCGCCTGTAGTCCCAGCTACTCGGAGAGGCTGAGGCAGGAGAATGGCGTGAACCCGGGAGGCGGAGCTTGCAGTGAGCCGAGATTGCGCCACTGCACTCCAGCCTGGGCGACAGAGCAAGACTCCGTCTCAAAAAAAAAAAAAAAAAAAAAAAAAGCGCGGCTGAGGCTGAAGTAGAGCAGGACAATAACGAAGTGAAAGAGGAGAGGCGAGGAGAGGCGAGAAGGGGAGGAGCACGTGTTTCCAGTGGGCGCATAGAATGGAGACTTGCGGGCCCTGTCAGGCCTTTTGCTTTTACTGTGAGTGAAGCCATAGGACGACCCTGCACATAGCTGACGTGATCCAATATATGTTTTTTGCCCCCCAAGACGGAGTCTTGCTCTGTCCCCCAGGCTGGAGTGCAGTGGCACGATCTTGGCTCCCTGCAACGTCTGCCTTCTGGGTTTAAACCATTCTCCTGCCTCAGCCTCTAGAGTAGCTGGGATTACACGATTACAGGCCCTCACCACCATGCCTGGCTAATTTTTTTTTCTTTTCTTTTTCTTCTTTTTTTTTTTTTTGTATTTTTAGTAGAGATGGGGTTTCACCACGTTGTCTAGGCGGGTCTCTAACTCCTGACCTCGTGATCCACCTGCCTTGGCCTCCCAAAATGCTGGGGGTTACAGGCGTGAGCCACCATGCTCAGCCCTGATATTCATTTTAAAGGGATCTCTCTGTGTGTAGTGTTGATGGCAGACTTATAGGAACAGGGCAGAAGCACGGAGAGATCAGTGAAGAGTTAAATCCAGAACCGAGATGCACCTGACAGGTGAGTAGTAGACACAGCAGAAATGGTGAAAAGTGTGAGGACAGACAAATGGCATTTGCTGATAGATTGAATGTGGGAGGTGACAGACACAAATCAGCTGGCTACGACTTCAGGACTGGTAGGCTGAGCAGCTGCAAGAGAATGGCACCAATCACTGAGACACGGAAGAAACACATTTCTTTTTTGTTTGCTTTGTTGTTGGTTGGTTGGTTTTCTGTTTGTTATTGTTTTTTAAGGGGAGGGTAGTTGTTGTCGTTTATTAGTGGAAAGAAAATCAATATGTCCAAGAATAAATTCTGCAATTTCCAACATAGACATCCAAGTAGAACATTCAGAAGGCATGAGTCTGGAATTCAGGGGAGATGTCTGGAATGCAGATGTTAATTTATATTTTGTCAGCCTATGGATATTCAAAGAGATGAATTGAGATCTCCATGAGAGTTAGTCTAAATAAAAATGAGGTTTTTCATATATATTCCCATTCTCACCCACAGAAAAGCAGGGGAGATTTACCTTCCTACCAGAAGACTGAGGAGTGTGGGTTTTCTGCTCAGCTTCCCTAGCATTGGTTGTAATGATTGACTTCTGTGAACTTTGTGACAAATGGTTCTCAATTTGAATTCTGATTTACATTTGTTTGAGAACTAATAAAATGAAACCTGTTTCATAATTGGATAGCCTTTTTAGTTTGTTTGTTTAGTTTTGTTGTTGTTATTTAGTGCTTTTTAATGATCACACATTTGTCCTCCTGGTGTTTGTGTGGGTTGTATTGATTTGTGGAAGCTCGCTATATTAAAGTGAAGTTGTCTGTGTCATGGGAGAGAGGCAAAAGTGTATTCTTTGCCCTTTAACCTTTGAATGATAAATTGTTTGCTGTTTACTATCTATAGATAAAATGCAAGCATCTAAGAATCCTAAGCTACGGATCAGGTTCCAGCCTTGACTCTGGCTGTATAACCTTCGACAAACCACAGCATGTCACTGGCCCTCAGTGTTCTCATCAGTAGGAAGAAGTCGTTATCTCTCTCACTCTTACAGGGTCTTTCACCTGGGTGGTTCCCACCTACAGAGGTTCTGGGCCTTGTGCAGAGGGAGGCATGTATTCAAAGCTGGACATTTTGCACACTAAATCCTCACCAGTCACCTCCCTGCAGAATCCACTTCCCTTGCTGGATACTGGCAAGAGTCCTGCCTTAAACATTGAGATCACCCTCCCATTCCCTGCTTTAAACTTTTAACACAGATATTTACATAGGAGGCCTTGCCGAATCCCTGAATAATGCTCAGGTAGCTTCTTCACAAAAAAAAAAAAAAAAAAGACGAACAAGAAACAAAAACAAACAAAAACTGCTCAAAAGGAAGCAGCTGAACACATTGCTTTAACAAATGGACTGGTTTTCTCCCTGCCATTATAGACTGATTTTCTCTCTGCCATTTTCTTTTTTTATTATTAAATTTTGATTTCTGCAATCTGCATTTTTTTTCTACTTGGTATTTTAATTAGATAGTAGAATTTAAAAATAGGGTCTCCAGTATATTAAGGAAGTTGCAATGGCATTTAATTTATGTGGGACAGCTGGTAGATTTCTGATTTGAGAGGATATTTTTTAAAAATTCTGTCATCTGAACTTTGCTTTGGTAAGGCTGCAAATTAGCAGCTATTCATTCTTTAATGAACAAGGGTTCGTGTAAATTTCAGCTATGAATAGGCAATCAGGATTTCTTTGGGCATAATGGGTTATTTACCAGGCTTCCATTTTAATTTTGAACTCTTTGCTTCTTTAAGCACCATCCTATATAATTTCGCAGCCATCTAATTACATATGTGTATATTTACCATATAGATATTGCCTTTGTGCCTATATCTACTCCAAATTGCTCATTAAAATAGTGGCAAAAGCTCACTCTACCTGAAGTGGAGATATAATATTGAGTCAGCCATGATGAGTCCTGCAAGCTTGGAGCGGGGAGGCTGGGAGCAGCCCCACGAGCTGGCTTTGGAGGCATGTGGCACACGGCTGTGGTGGCAGATGGTGGAGCCAAGGCACTTGCAATTTTGGACATTTCATTATTATTTTTTTTCCATTGGCTTAAATGCTTTACTTCAGGAACAATCTTCAGCTGTGAGAAAGATGGTCTATCTGTGTTTTTTTCCCTCCTATTTTTGGATAAGTTATAGACCTGACAGATTGTGAGGTTTAAGGAAGACCTAAGGCCATTGGCTTAAATTGGATTTCAGAGACTGGATGGTGGACGAGTGCCTAGAAGGACTTAGGATCAAGAAAATGAGCAATGGTTTTCTCGCTTCTACCCCTCCCAGGCTTCAGCCACCTTAATTCCTTAAAGTCCCATTGAGGAGGAAACACGAATGACAAGCGCCTGTGTTCTCAGTGGTCATACCCATGGCTACAGTGGGAGTGAACTGCAGGCCCACTGGCCCTCTTGCCACTGTCTCCTAGTAGGATCCTAGCAAGTCACATTGCCTCTCTGGATGTTGTGTGTCTGTTTCCTTTTTGGAATACATGATGGTTTCGAAAAAGTTGTCTATTAGGGGCATTAATGATCTAACATTCATTGATCTCTCCAGTCTAACCTGAAGTCATCTATTTATAAACACAATTACATCATTTATGTATTTCAATGTGTTTATAGGTAATATATGTAGTTTGATAGACTGGATTTGGAAAGCATTCTTTGCTCTCAAAACTTAAATTTGTATCCTGTGCAATAATTGTCCAGAGCATATTCATCTGCAAGAGTACTGAGTCAGTGCAGAGCCCTGAGAAGTCCAACAGTCCTTCCTGTAAAGTTCTCTGAGCTGCCCAAGGGACAATCAGCCTAACACATAAAAAGTGCGTTGAGGGATATCATGCAAAAGGCAAAGACTTGCAAATCTCTCAAGGTGAAGGTCATGTACATTGAGCCCTCTGGCCCCACACTTAGTTTTCTGTGTGACCCAAAGCATCCAAAAGACTTCCATTTTAAATAGAATCAAAAGAATGACAATAACTTAAGCTCACTTATGTGTATCCATATATTTGCTATAAAATATTAAAAACTGACAGGCTGGTTTAACCATTGCCAGGCCAATGTTATTCCACTTTCCACTTCTTCCACTACGTGTTCCCATTGGATTTGCAAGGTTATCAGCAATTTCAGCAGCCCTTTGAGAAGCAAGGGGCTCCCCTTTCCTCTCTAACAGAAGCCTCCATCACAACCTTGCTGCCCCTCACAAAGGCCATTGCCAATGCCAAGCACATGCAAGCTTAACGTGGGCTGGCTTAGTATGTCCCCAGCAAGTGGAGGGGGCTTCATGTTTGTTCTTGAATTGCCCAGTTTTTGTTCTTCTTTTGGCATGTAGAGGTACTGTGAACCCAGCTAATGAGCCATGGTCATGCCTGTCATCTGGCACCCTGGGTATCTTTGTGCAGTGTAGAATCGCAGAGAAACCAAGCTACTTTCCTGCATCTCCTTTCTCTGCAACGCTTCTAGAAAGGCCCCAGTGTTTTGGTTTGGTGGATAAAGCGCCAGCCATGGCACTGCTGCTAACTGGAGAGGTAAGTTTTGCCATAGCAGGCTCAGAAGAGTGAGTGTCACTTCCACACTTCCAACTCAAAAGTGTGACACTTCCTTATGACACACTGAAAAAAATACTAGACTCTGTGACATGTTTTTTTTTTTTTTGTGACATAGTCGTGCTGTGTCACCCAGGCTAGAGTGCAGTGGCGCGATCTCAGCTCCCCGCAACCTCCGCCTCCTGGGTTCAAATGATTCTCCTGTCTCAACCTACTGAATAGCTGGGATTACAGGGACATGAAGCCACACCCGGCTAATTTTTGTATTTTAGTAGAGATGGGGTTTCACCATGTTACCCAGGCTGGTCTCGAACTCCTGAGCTCAGGCAATCCGCCCACCTCGGCCACCCAAAGTGCCAGGATTACAGGTGTGAGCCACCTCGCCCAGCCAACTCTGTGACATGTTACTCAAAGCCTTACAAAAGGCCCCAGTCCTGGCCAGGCACAGTGGCTCACTCCTGTAATCCCAACACTTTGGGAGACCAAGGTGGGAGGATCACTTGAGGTCAGGAGTTCAAGACCAGCCTGAGCAGCATAACAAAACCCTGTTGCTACAAAACTATTTTGAAATGTTAGCCAGGTATGGAGGCTCACGCCTGTAGTCCCAGTTACTCAAGAGGCTGAGGAAGGAGGATCACTTGAGACCAGGAGTTTGAGGCTGCAGTGAGCTATGGTTGCCCCACTGCGCTCCAGCCTGGGCTTCAAAGACAGACTCTCTTTCAAGAAAAGGAAAGGCTCAAACCTGCTTTTCTCCACCCTCCGCTGCCGCTTCTCACTTTGTACTGTGACATGGCCACACCTCACCACTCCCCTGAGCCGACTAGAGGGCTCTTCACTGCTTTTTCTTTGGCTAAGAATGCTCGCTTTCTTCTTTCTGGAAGTATCTAAATCCTTCTCCTACAAATGCTGTATCAGCCTCCTTGCCCCCTCTGGGTAAACATGACTCCCTTCTGGGTGCTCTGCTGGCTCCTGGTTGCCCCATGCAGTGGCTTTTGCACGGGGATTAGCTGGGCCCTTCCCAGATACCCTTCCCCCACTGAGCTGGGCGCTGGTCTGTGCTGGGCTGTGCAAGTTCTCATGCATTTCTTAATGATCATTGATATACATTAGTACTAGTTTTCCATGACCCACGTGGGGGGTGTAGCTGAAAGCTTTTTAGGGATCTCTGTCAGCTCTAGACCTGACATCTGCACAGCATCTACCAGCCTCTCCCTGCCATGTCAGAGGCTGCTTCGGCAGCCCAGGCCTGATGAGGGATCTGGTCTGGTTACACAGTCGTTCTGATGTAATGTCTCCCCAGTTGGGGCGCCTGGCTCAGCAGCCCAGCCTGTGGGGTGGAGAGAGGAAGGGAGGAGGCTATGACCTGAAACCAACCCCCTTTGAGGCTGCAAGGGGGCCTCCTGCTTACTTGGATTAGTCAATTAGGCAAATATTACTCCTGGGCCTGTCTGGAAAGAAATAACAAACAACATATTCTGCAAATGGAAAAGCTGATCCAGGCCCAGTGACTGACAATCCAGGTGGTGTCCCTGCCCGCCCAGCTCTAAATCAGGGTAGGTCATTAATATGCTAACAACGCCGAAGTCAATTGGCTCCCATGGCGACAGCTCTGAAGCCTTCATGAATAATCCATGCAGCACCTGGAGGCATGAAATTTTCATTGCAGACTTGGTAGAGGAGATTTGGGTGTGGGGAATCACAAGTGCAAGACACGCCTGGCTCCTGGAGCATGATGACCCACAGCCCCTTGAGCCTGAGTACAGCACTGGCCACACCCCAGGGCCCCAGAGAGAGCCTGACTCTTGGTCATGTGCCAGGAGACATATAGGCTGGAAGTCTTCAGTCTCTGCATTGAAAACCAGAGCAAAAAACTGGAATTCATTTTCTAAAAACAGCTCTGATCCTGTGTTCTCTGACAATTTAGCATGAGCAGAGCACTTCCCAGACACCCTGTCCCAATGCACCCGTAACAATCTCATTCACCATCTTTATACTACAGAGGGGTCTGACTCAGAGATCCACTTGATTTCAGGCTGCATTTTCCCTTTGCTCTTTTGTTCCCCCTTTACCTTCCCTAAACCTCCATTTTTTTCTTTATAAAACAGGTAGCAACGACCTATCCAAGACACTGTGAGAACTGAATGGAGTGCACTTCAAACATTCGTGGCACAGTCTTACACATTCAGCCTTTACCCACCTCATTGGTGACTGGGAGTCACCCTTGCTCTCTGATTAAGCTCGCCTCTCTCTCTCCACTGAGAAGACATTCTTTTCTTTTTCAAAATTTTTTCCAGTCTTCAGGATGTTTAAAGTATGGCATGGTTTTCCATGATGTAAAAGCAGGAAGGGGTTGTTTCTGAGAATTAAAACGTTAAGACTTCCCTGAGCTGCAGTCTGTTTGTCACTCTAATGAGGATTGTTATTTGAGTGCTGTGGCTTTTATCTTCAGGCATTGATTGCAGTCACCACTGCCTCCTTGATTCATTCCATTTATATGCCAGTCCTCCTCCTTTGGTTCAACGATTCCTTTGCTTTCTTCCTTGTTCAGTTTGACTTGATGTACTTTGATATTACAGTGGCCTGGATCTTTTGTTTACCTGTTTCCAATTTTATGAACACAAATCACACAGTAAACATGAAGAGAGTTTTCATTTCCAAACAGCAAGCTGTTCTGAAATGGGGAATCTTCCCCCACTTTTTTTTCTTTAAAAAATTTTTTTTAATGACTAGTGATATGGCTTGGCTGTGTCCCCACCCAAATCTCATCTTGAATAGAAACTCCCACAGTTCCCACATATCATGGGAGGAACCCAGTGGGAGGTGTTTGAATTATGGGGGTGGGTCTTTCCTGTGCTCTTCTTGTGATAGTGAATGAGTCTCACAAGACCTGATGGTTTTATAAAAAAGAGTTTTCCCGCACAAGCTCTCTTCTCTTGTCTGCCACCATGTGAGATGTGCCTTTCACCTTCCTCCATGATTGTGAGGCCTCCCTGGCCATGTGGAATTCTGAGTTCATTAAATGTCTTTCTTTTATAAATTGTCTTAGGTATGTCTTTATCAATAGTGTGAAAACAGATTAATACAAGTAGGATGCAGTTTTTGGAAATATTAAACTGAGGCTCAAAAAATATTTAAAATATGTTAATTTAATAAGAAATGCAGCCTGTATAAATACCAGATACAGCTGTTTTAAAAAAATCTACCTGTATGAGAGCAGGGCCTGGGGGTGATGGGTTGGAGACCTGGGAGGGACAGCTCTGGCTTCGAAATGGTCACACAGTGTTCTTGGTTCATTTCTCCCCACCACACATTCCCTGTTAGTCTTCACTGGCATCTCCCAGATTTGAGAAGAAACAACATTGTCTCCTATGCCTTCCCTAGGTGGCTTCTCCTGTCCCTGCAGGCCCAGGACTCTTTGGCTCTACCCCCTGCTAGGCAGGGCTTCCCACACAGCCCCACCTCCATCCCCAGCTGGGCTCAGCCTCTACAGACCAATCTTCTGAGACATGTAGGCCTTTCCCTGGAGACACCACACCTGTCAGACTCCATTCCTGAACATCTTACACATTTTCTCCTGCTGGCCTTCGCATGTTCCTCCCACACTTCCAGCCCCATCTCTCTTGGGATCCATGTAATTAGTCCCACTGCTTATTCTTTACCCTCTGTATTCAACCCTTCCAAATCCGTTCTCTATTTGGTTGACAGTTGTGTTTCCAAAAATCAAACTTAAGCCTATTGTTCTCTTTTTAAAATTCTTGCAAAGGCTCCCTTTGATTGTGAAAAGAATCCAGGGTCCTGAGAAATCAGAATGAGAGACTTATTACAGAATTGCTTTCTGATTCACTTTCCTTAACTGCCTGCGAGTTTGTGAAAGCAGGGACAACATTTTCCTGGTAGTCTTTGGACTCTGGTAGGTAAATATATGGAGCTGATATTTTTGAAATACTTATCATGTGCCAGATAGTAGCTGCATCTTTGCCAAGCATTATTTCTTAGCAATAGCTTTATGAAGTAACCGTATTTTTCTTCTTTTTTAAATATGTAACACATCCAAAATGAGGCGTGTAGCACTATAAATTAGGAAATATTACAACAAAATGAGCATTCTAAAATACAGCCCACAACCTAAAAACTAGGAAAATGCCCATCCATGTATCCTTTTGTGCACACACCTCCACTTCACTTGGCCTAACTTACTCCAAGGGGAACCTATGTCCTGCTTTTGCATCTTCATTCTTAAAGTTTTGAAATATTTTTGTGCCTGCATGTGTGGACTCCAAAAGAGTATTTGTCCCACATATACTATTCTGAGATGCCCATTCAATTACATTTGATAATTTCATTGTTTCATATCATATACAATATTACTGGTACTTTTTCTATTTGATTTATAGATAAATTAAACAAAGCATGCAAATCTCCAAATATTATTCTAATATTTTTGTAATTCTATCAATTATATTTTGTTTAACATTTGAGACTGTTTTGAGGTATATTGAAGTTTAGAATTATTACACCTTCCAAATTATATAATTTAGGTTTTTTGTTTGTTTGGAGACAGGGTCTCACTCTGTCGCCCAGTCTGGAGTACAGTTGTGTGATCACAGCTCACTGCAACCTCCACCTTTTGGACTCAAGCGATCTTCCCACCTCAGCCTCCCGATTAGCTGGGACTACAAGTGTGTACCATCACACCTGGCTAATATTTGTATTTTTAGTAGGGACAGGTTTTCCCCATGTTGGACAGGCTGGTCTTCAATTCCTGACCTCAAGTGATCTGCCTGTCTTGGCCTCCCAAAGTTCTGGGATTATATGCGTGAGCCACCATGCCTAGCTTCAAATTCTATTATTATATAGTCCCTTGTTACACACTCAATATGAGTTTTGTCCTAAGGCCAATTTAGTCTGATTTTAGTAAAGTTACTCAAGCTTTGTTTTTGTCTGATATAAACTTTTTATCTGATGTAACCTTTTCATTCTTTTTCTTCCAAATATTCTACATTGTTTTTCTTATAAAGAGCCTATAACAGGCTTCCTTTTATAATTTGAAATACAAAAATAAATTTTAACTAGCAAGTTTAGTCAATTTACATTTATTGGGAAGACTATCAATATTGGCATATTTAAATTTGTTTCTACACTCTTCACTTCTGCTTTCTATTGCTCCCAGTTTTTTCATTATTTTACCTTGCTTTCTAAAAAGACATTTTTGTTGTTACTTTTTTTTCTGTTATCTTCATTATTCTATTTTCTCTCATAATAGTTTGATATTCCTGCACTCTATATTTCTAGTGGTTACTCTTGAAAATCTACTTTTTACGTGTCACTTAACATTACGTAAATTTACTTAATATACTAAAAACAAACTTAGAGCAGTCAGCTTTTTATTTATTTCTCCTTGGATAACATTTATTACTGTTATGAATTTTTATCCTTTTATAAACAAAAAACATGTACTATTATTGTCATATAAATTTTGTTTTATCTTGTATTATACAACACCCTGCCCCCACTTTGCATTGCTTCCCATCTCTTTCTAGATCTCAGACATTCTTTCTGGAGCATTTTCCCTTCTTGGGAAGGGCAGAGTTGTGCCTCCTGGGCTCACAGCAGCAACACTGCCTGGGAGCTTGTAAGAGACTCAAGTATTCAGTCCCCACCATAGTTCTAGAGAAACAGGGTCCTGGGGATGGGCCCAGAAATTCATGTTTGTATAGACTTCCCAGGAGGACTCCATAATTTGTCAGACTCAGCACAGATGAAAATGGGGAGCTGCCCTTTGCTCAACATGATTAACAATTTTAGGATGGCCATAGCAGAGCCTTCAATCAAGCTCAGGGCCCTTCTGAGCCTGCAGACTCTGGGTGACTGCCCAGGGAGCAGGCCTTGACTTTCATGTGGTATCTTCAATTATTCAGCGAGGAAGATTTGTGTGCTCTTCCTCCATTTATTCAATCATTTATTTATATCAGTATGAACCTATTACATATTTTATACACGCATTTATAATCCAATTCCTTGGTTTTCTTGCCAAAATTGTTCCAGCTTGGGCCATTGGAAGCTCTTCCCAGTTGTCCTTCCTTACTGTGTGATGATGAACCTAGTGAATTAAGCTGGAGCCCTTTGTAGGGGCTTCCATAATCCTTTTGCATTACTCCCCCAAAACAATTCGAGGTCACCAGATCCAAATGACAGAGAAGGCTGAGAATCAGAAGTGTTCTGTGGCCTTTGTGGGCAAAATGAGGGCTGGCAGTCCCCAAGTGAGAAGGAAGTTTACTAACAGAAAGAAAGTGTATCAGGCAAGGCTGACTGCACCTGCCCTCCGGCTGCCCCCACTGAGGTCTGCTGCACAGGCTGCCAGGCACAGGTTTGGTTCTGGGTGGAACAGTCCTGTGTTCCTTAGAGTCTTCTGTGGGTGGCAGGATCCTGGCAACCTCAGCAATTGCCTGGAGGCCGTGGAGGGTCTGCTGGTATCCTGAGGGTGTGTGTTGCAGCTTTCCAAGGACTGCTGGGCTGGGTTGGGGCAGTGCTGCCAGGGGACTCTCATCAAGGCCCGTGTCATACAGATTGTTATGGGGATGGTGGTGTTTATCATTATGGTCATATTTTTAATTATTAAGAAACTACTTTATTCAAGTAGAGGCAAGCTAGTCACTATTTTCTCTCCCCCTGGAAGAAAGACAACACATTTTTGAGAAGTGCAATGTAGATTAAAAACATATTTGGTGCCCAAAGTGATCTGAGAATGTATGTTCATGCAAAAAACCTGCATACGGATGTTTATAGCAGCTTTATTCATAATTTGCCAATACTTGGAAGCAATCAAGATGTCCTTCAGTAAGTGAGAGGATAAATGAACTGTGCTGCATCCAAACAATGGAATATGATTCATCATTAAGAAGAAATGAGCTATCAAGTTGCAGAAGGACATGGAGGAACTGTAAGTGCATTTTGTTAAGTGGGCAAAGATAAACTGAGACAGGCTACATACTGGGTGATTTCAACTATATGACATCCTGGAAAAGGCAAAACAGTAAAATAATCAGTGGTTACAAGGGGTTTTGGGGGAGGAAGGAATAAAAAGGGGATCACAAAAGATGTGTAGGGCAATGAAACGACTCTATGATACTATAATGGAAGACCCATGAATGCATTTGACAGAACCTATGGAATTCACATCAAGATGCAAACCCTAATAAACTATGAACTTTAGTAATAATGTACAAATATTGGCTATAACTAATGTATTGCACCAATGCAAAGTGTTAATAATAGGGGAAACTGTGAATGAGGGCAGAGGGAGTATATGAGAACTCTCTGTACTTTCTGCTCAATTTTGCTTCAAAACTGCTCCACGAAATAAAGTGCATTAATTTAAAAAATTCATATTTAGAGGTCTTAGTCCACTTCAGGGCAAACCAGATCAGAAAACAAATGATTAAAAACACATGAAATACCAATAAAGAACTAGAAATCTCCAAGTCTTCACTTGATGTTTACATAGACACCTTTGAAAAGAAGTAAAAGAAGGTAGATAAAACACAACATCGAGAGAAAGTTGACCGATGGTTGACATTGCAAGGAAGTTTCAGTCTGTACAAGATGCGTCAGGTTACATCCAATTTGAAGTACCTGCAATAAAAAAATCCTTCAAAATCCATCTGATGAATGAAGAACAACTTCAGACAGCACTGAAAGATACTTCGAAGGGAAAATCTAATGTTCCAAGAAGCCTAAAGTGGAAGCAGAAGGATAGAAATGGAGAGTGAGTAAAGTTATTACAATAAAAATGTTCTAAAACTGTAAAGAGAGGTAGGTTAAGCCTCTGGATGGACAGTTGCAACAAATAAGAGTTTTCGCTAGTGTTATTGGAAAAAACAATGTGATATCAGGAACTTGAAAATACATATTGTGAATGCCACGAAAATGAAGACCTCCTAGAAGATGACTCAAAGGAATTTCAAAGAAACCGATTGATGTGGCTGAATTAAATATTTATTTTAAAACTTTTGAAGAGGAGACCAAACGTATGCTAAGTTAACTCAGGAAGATGAAATCGTTGATGCATTTAAAGATCACATAAAAATCCTCTAAACTGAGAAAGCATCATTGCAGTTGGAAGAAAATCAGTTAGAAAAAGAAAAGCAACCACTCCAGAAGGAACTTCAAATCTTCTTAGAAATGCACCAAGAAGAAATGAGCGTTCAACAAATATCTGATTTGGAGAGACTTTATTCTGTAAGATAGGAGAGTAGTTTTCCAAAGCAGATGAAAACATGCTATGGTACCTGATAGTCACAATAAATGACTATGTTACTGGCTTATGTACTTGTTATCCTATACATTTTTATTGTTATTTTAGAGTGTACTCTTTCCAAGCATATATATATATACACACACGTATATATACACACACACACATACACATATATATAGTGTGTATATATATACATATACGAAGAGTATATATACATATATATTCTTCGTATATGTATATATACTCTTTCTATATATATATACAAATATACTCTTTCTATATATATATACAAATATACTCTTTCTATATATATATATATAGTTTTTAAAGTAACAGTAAAACAGTCGCAGGCAGGTCCTTCAGGAGGTAGTCTAGAAGAAGGCATTGCTATCAGCAGAGATGACAGATCCATGCACGTTATTGCCCCTGAAGACCTGCTGGTGGGACAAGTTGTGGAGGTAGAAGAGAATGATATGGATGACTCTGACCCTGAGTAGACCTAGGTTAATGTGTGTGTTTGTCCCTTCATTTTTAACACAAAAAGGTTAAAAATAAATAAATAAATAAATAAATAAATTTAAAAATAGAAAAAAAGCTTACGGAATAAGAATATATAGAGAAAAATATTTTTGTGCAGCTGTACACTGTATTTGTGTTTTAAGCTTCAATGCTGCCTGGGACTCTCTACGTCACCGCTGCTCCTAGTGGTCTCTCCCTCCTCTGGACAGAGCATTACTAACATGGGTCACAGTCACAGTTCCTACACGCAGGGCTTGTATGGTTCACTTTACCTCACCCTCAAGGTACTGGAGACTGATAATCTATTCAGTGTAGCACCCCATCACTTACAAATATCTTTCACTTTGTCTCATTCAATATTCCCAATTCTGAGAAGCAGGTAAGTGAAACAAATTGGCATAAAACTTAGTGGCTTAAATAATGGCTTTATGTATTTATTTCTGAGACAGGGTCTCACTCTTGTCACCCAGGCTGGTGTGCAGTGGCAGTCTTGAACAACTGGGCTTAAGCAATCCTCCCATCTCAGCCTTCAGAGTGCCTGGGACCACAGGCAAGTGCCATCATGCCCAGCTAATTTTTTTGTATTTTTTATAGAGATGGTGATGTGGTTTGGCTGTGTCCCCACCCAGATCTCATCTTGAGTTGTATCTGCCATAATTCCCATTGTTGTGGGAGGGACCTGGTGGGAGATAGTTGAATCATGGTGGCAGTTTCCCCCGTACTGTTCTCATGATAGTGAATATGTCTCACAAGGTCTGATGGTTTTACGGGGAGAAACCCCTTTTGCTTGGCTCTTACTCTCTCTTTGCCTGCCACCATCCATGTAAGATGTGACTTGCTCCTCCTTGATCCTCACCATGATTATGAGGCTTCCCCAGCCACGTGGAACTGTAAGTCCAATTAAACCTCTTTCTTTTGTAAATTGTCCATTCTCAGGTATGTCTTTATCAGCACTGTGAAATAGACTAATACAGATGGGGTCTTACAGTGTTGCCCAGACTGGCCTTAAACCCCTGGGTTTAAGCAATCTTCCTACTGTAGCCTCCCAAAGCACTGGGATTACAGGTGTAAGCCACTGCACCTGGTGTTTGCTCACACATTTATGATGTGCTTTGGGCTGAGAAATGGCAAGTCAGCCCTGTTCCATTTGGTGTCAGCTGGGCCAGTTTAAAGGCTGGGCATAGAATCATTGGGAGGCTCACTCACTCCCACGTCTTTGGGTGTCTGCTCCATGGAGCAACGTAAGCTCCACAGCAGAAGAAGCACGTGTGGGAAGGGAAGTGCAACCCTCTTGGACTGTGCAATTGGCCACAGAAGTTATGAACATACCCATTTTACCCGTAAGGAAACTAAGACACATTGCAGCTAAAAGGTGGTCCAAACTCCCTCAGAGAAGAGCAAGAACTCAAACTCAGACCAGTTTGCCCTTCTCTTTCTTTTCTTTGTTCCTTTTGTTGTTGTTGGACTTTGTGCTTTGTTTATTTGTTGGATTCATTGTTGTTTCTTTTTATCTTGAACCTGGTAAGCAGCCCAGCCAGGATATAAACCACGGTTATTCTGACACTGAATCCAAATGGATTCTCAAGATTTAAGCCTTCTCCTTTATTTTGAAATTAACAGAGGTAGAGTAATTCATTAAAAGCCAAATAAGGCCACTTTTCCCCATATCAGCCCTGTGGTTGCGGCCTCTCCCTGCAGAGGTGCAGAAGCTGTGTCCTCTATGGAGGAGCAATCACCATCACAGTGGGGCTCTGAGTCAGGCTGCCTGGCTCCGTTGCAGTCCTAGAGACTTAGCTAAGGAGCCTCAGGAAAATTACTTAACTTCCATTCTTAGTTCTTCCAGAGATAGAATGGGGGTAACCACAATACCTACCCAAGGGTTGTCATCAGGATCAAATGAGATAACTGGCAGTTAACAGAGAAGCTAGAACACAGCACCCGCTGCACGGTGCCTGGAACAAAGCAGATACATGCAGGCATTAACAGATGATCCAAACTGATACAGGCACGCTTACTAATTCACCTAACACATTTCATTGAGCAACTTGAATGTTGAGAACTACTGAAGTTTTCTGAACTTAGCTCTGGAAACTTTGATATCTCACATTCCTTTTTCAAGCCTCAGTTTCTTTATCTGTGCAATAACAATACATTTATTAGCTCCAAAATTTTTCCTGCTCTCCTATTTATGATCGCTAATCTATACATTCTAGTAACTTTATTTATAGTTAGCAATCTGCAGGATTATTATCACAGCATCCTGATTTGAAGCCCGGAGGTTCTTTTATTTTAAAGGGGAATTGTACAAAGCATAAAAAAAAAACATTGGTTTTACTCTTTGGGGAAAAAAAAAAGAGAAGACCTGTTACTGACATTTTGTCATAAGCTTCTCTGGTATCATTAGGCTTACGCTGAAGAAATAAATAATGTTTCTCAAAACACAGTACTTGAAGCAATGTAATTTATTGTGACATTTCTTTGTGATGTTTCTACCTGTATTTTTCCTAGTATATTTCAGGAATAAGCAAGGATCCTTGGACTTCGTGGTCTCAAGTGGACTTTGTGTTTTTGTCACCAGCCTGCAGGAGGAAGAGTAGGCAGTTGGCTGTCCTCACATTTCATGAAAGCCTGGGCCAGCTGAAGTGGCTACGATTGGGTCCTGGAGGAGAAAAGCAGAGGAAGCGTCAGAGAGGAAAATAGCAGAAACAGGCCCTGAAAGGCCATATCCTAAGACAGGGGAGAGGTCAGCGGCCCAAGGAAGAGGCCCCAACCTCACTACCCGACAGCTCTGTGGGGAGATGAAGGACCTCCATGGGGTCGTCTCCAGGTGGTGCTCTTGGAGAGGTTGTATGCCAGCGTATTCCAAGAGAGGGGCTCCCAGACTGCGCAAATGTCTGGCCTGGACCTGCCAGATCAGGTGAACCACCTGCTTTCAAGGACCAATGACGCTGAGATGATGAGGATGTAAGCAGTGACCTCAGTGAGTGAGAGAGGAGGCTTCCTGACATTCTGGGGGCCATGTAAGCTGTCTATGATCTGATGAGGCCTTATGAGAGACAGGGAGCCCCCAAATAATGCAGCTTGACTCTTCCAGCTGCCAAGTAGGGTACGGGCTCATAGTCAGGTTTAATTTGATATAAAGGAAATATAGCAAGGTAACCTTCCTTTCATAACCCACTGTATGACTCCTATGCAGTAAGAGTCATACAGCAGACTCATCCAGAGTACTCCACTAAAATAAGGGCATTTTGGGTCCCTTGGAAGGCAACTCATTTTGAAGGCCACTGACACAGCATCATAATCTTCACTTTTGCACATGCTGTTTCTTTATTTTAGACCATTTCTTCTCATCACTGTTGATATCCACATTCATCTTAGCCTTGAAGGCACATGTCAGCTGATCTTTCAGTATCCATGGAACCTCTGTGTGGCAGGAAGTGCAAGATGCTTGACGTATATTGTCTCATTTAGCCTTCATCACTGCAGAGAGTAAGTTACTATTATTCTCACACTATAGAAACCAGATAAGAAATCAAGGCTAACCCCAGCTAGAAGACTCTCTGACATACTGCACTGAGAGAGAAATGAACTAGACCTCAGATTAGCTCCCGTCCAACTTTAATTCTTTTGGAAAAAAAATCTCTATTACCTGTCCTCTTTATTTGAGAGGTTTCCCCACCACATTGACTCAGACAACCTTGGGTCAAAGAAGACTCAGGATCCCCAGCAGTGCTAGGGACGCCACGGGACAGGGTGGCCGTCTTTATCACGAGTTCATCCAAGGCCCTAAATGCTTGATTCTGACCACAAACTTAACAAGGAGAGGGACTCTGTACTGCAGTAACGCCAGGCATCAAGTATGCTGAGGGGTAAAAGTGACTTTGGAGTTTAGACAAACAAAGCCATGGCTCCAGCTAGAATCACCCATCACCCTGTGGAGGGTGGAGGACAGACTGCAGTGGTTTGGGGACTGGAGAGAGAATGTGTGTCTCCAAGGCAAGAGGGAGCTACTGCAGGGACAAGGGCAAGGAGCCATGGTGGGGGCCGTGAAGAGACAGAGGCAGACACAGGAAGACAGAAAGGCAGACAATGTATAAGTCTGTTGTGGCTAGGGTGCCACAACAAAACACCGGAGACGGGGGCTTACACAGCAAATGTTTATTCTGTCACAGCTCTGGAAGCTGGAAGGTTAAGATCAAGGTGTCGGCCGGGCTGATTTCCCCCAAGCTCTCTTTCCCGGGTTGCTGATCACCAGCCTCTCATGATACCCCCATGGTCTTCCCTCTGTGTGTGTCTGCATCCAAATTTCTTCTAGTCCCATTGGATTGGAACCCACCCTGATGGCCTGATTTTAACTTTATCACCTATTTAAAAGCCCCATCTCCAAAGGCTGTCAACATTCTGAAGTCCCCGGGGGTTAGGGTTTCAAAATATGAATTTTGAGGGCACCAACTTTAGCCCATAATAAGAGAGTGGTAGGGAGACTACAGCCCCAGTACAGTGCTCCTGTGTACTTTGAAGGGTGAGGGTGGATGACAGCTGGGCTCTCAGGGAAGGCACACACCTATGGATTCCAAATACCAGATACAGATTCATCACCTAGAGGCTTGGACTCCATGACCTTTGAGCTCCTTTGCATTTAATTCCAATATTGTGACATTGATTAGTCTCCTTGAGGGCTTCCTCTGAGCCTCCCATGGGTTTTGCTGTCATCAAGTTGGCTTCTCCTGAACAGCCTTTTCGAGACCTGGTGAGCACTTTTGGGCAATGGTGCTAGGGATACCCAATTGTAATAAGCCATAATGTGCTGGAGGGCACAGTAGCATCTGCTTCACTTCCTGTCTGGCTCAATATTCTCTCAGCCCCCTGAAACACGGCTCCACCCCTGTGCCTCATTCCTGCCTCCCTTCCATTCAGGAGTCCCATGAATTCTGCAGAGCCAACTGCTGTCAGGACTTCAGCCTCTGTGAGCCCTGGTTTCTGACTTCACTGGTAGTTTTTGCTCAGCCTAGAAAAAAGGAGGAAAGCAAGCCTTATGGCCTCCTTCCTGTGGGCCAGGCACTGTGCTTTGATATTTCTTCTTGAGTCTTTATAACTTTCCTTAAATTGAAGCATAATTATAATCTTATTTTAGAGATGAGAAAACAGAGACTCCAAGGGGTGACCTAAGTCCCCAAGCATAACACAGACTAAGGGGCAGAGATGAGGTTCAGAGCCACCTGTGCTTGGCTGGGAAAGGAGAGAGCTACACGATGGGCTCCTGCAGGGATTCCTGCCCAGGACACTGATTTCCGAGGTTGGTGAGGCACCCACTCTCTACTTATTACAGACCTTTAAATCTTTTCCCCTCAATGAGATAATGAGTTTAAGCAGGTACCCACGTGATTTTATATTTTCCCTGAATTCTGTCCCTGCCCTCATTGCTAGCCATAGTGTGGTACTCAGTAAATAATTATTAATAATATGGACACTCAGGATTTTAAAGGGCTTTCTTTTGGATGTGAAGAGGACTTTATCCTTAAGTCATTAGATTTTAAAAGTCAAGTGTTTGTGCTGCATAAAATAAGAAGAGCTATTATCTCTGTTTCCACATACACAAGACTCAAACCCTGAGAAGTCGGATAACCTGCTAGCTTCACCCTACAGCCAGCCAAGGCTGCTTCCTTCTCTGGCTCATCATCAAAATCCAGGCACACAAGTTTGAGGCCAGTTACAACCTGGAGTACTTACAGGACTTATTTACAAAGTGTTCATCTTTGTCTTTTTGAAGTATTTAGGGGCAGTTCATCTGCCATTGATCCATTTCTTTGCCACGTGTAATATTATTCATCCAGAACTATTCCTTCTACTTACTTGCTTAGCAGGCATGTACTTAATGTTTCTCTGTCTCAGTGTTCTCATCTGTAAAATGAGGCTTATTATACCCACCTCACAGGGTAATTGTTTCAATATCATATAGTGGTGAGGATCAAATGAATAATCATATGGAAAGAACTTAGCACAGTTCCCAGAATGGTGTGAACATGTAATAAGTATTTTCCCTAAGCATTCATTCTATGATTGGCTTAAAACACTCAATGAGTGTTAGATTAGCAATAATTATTTTTTTCAACTTTTATTTTAAGTTCAGGAGAACATGTGCAGGTTCACCACATAGGCAAGCTTGTGTCACAGGAGTTTGTTGTACAAATTCTTTTGCACCTAAGTATTAAGCCTAGTACCCATTAGTTATTTTTCTGATCCTGTCTCCCCTCCCACCCTCAGGTTGGCCCCCACGTCTGTTGTTTCCCTCTGTGTCTATGTGTTCTCATCATTTAGCCCCGATTATAAGTAAGAACACACAATATTTGGTTTTTTGTTCCTGTATTAGTTTGCTAAAGATAATGGCCTCCAGTTCAATCCATATTCCTGCAAAGAACATGATCTTTTTTTATGGCTGCATAATATTCCATGATGCATATGTACCACGTTTTCTTATCCAGTCTAAAATTGATAAGCATTTAGGTAAGGAATTTAAACAAAATTACCAAAAAACTCAACCCCATTACAAAATGGGCAAAGGACATAAACAGACACTTTTCAAGAGAAGACACACATGGGGCCAGCAAGCAATGGAAAAAAGCTCTACACCCCTGATTACTGGAGAAATGCAAATCAAAGCCACAATAAGATACCATCTCACACCAGTCAGAATGGCTACTATTAAAAAGTCAGAAAAATAACAGATGCTGAAGAGGTTGAGGAAAAAAAGAAACACTTATAGACTATTGGTGGGAGTATAAATGAGTTCACCCATGGTGGATAGCAGTGTGGCGATCCCTCAAAGAGCTAATAACAGAATTAACATTCAACTTGGCAAACCCATTACTGGGTATATATCCAAGGAATATAAATCGTTCGAACACAAAGACACCTGCATGCATATGTTTATGCAGCACTATTCACAATAGCAAAGACATGGGATCAACTTAAATATTTCATTTTTGAGGTGGAGTTGCAAGTTGTTACTTTTTAAAATCTCTTCTTTCCCTTTTCCCTCATTTTCTTTTTCTCCCCAGTAGCATAGTTGATGCGTAGTTTTTTGGTGTTTTTTTGGTTTTTTTTTTCCTATGAGATGGAGTCTTGCTCTGTCGCCCAAGCTAGAGTTGCAGTGGCCAATTTTGGCTCACTTCAACCTCCGCCTCCAAGGTTCAAGTGATTCTTCTGCCTCAGCCTCCCGAGTAGCTGGGATTACAGGCACCCACCACCGCGCCTGGCTAATTTTTGTATTTTTATTTATTTATTATTTATTTATTTATTTTGAGATGGAGTCTTTCTCTGTCACCCAGGCTGGAGTGCAGTGGCCCGATCTCGGCTCACTTCAACCTCCACCTCCCAGGTTCAAGCAATTCTCCCGCCTCAGGCTCCTGAGTAGCTGGGATTACAGGCCCGTGCCACAATGCCCGGCTAATGTTTTTGTATTTTTAGTAGAGATGGGGTGTCACCATATTGGCCAGGCTGGTCTCAAACTTCTGACCTCAAGTGATCTGCCCACCTCGGCCTCCCAAAGTGCTGGGATTACAGGCGTGAGCCACCATGCCCAGACGTTTTTGTATTTTTAGTAGAGATGGAGTTTCACCATGTTGGCCAGGCTGGTCTTGAATTCCTGACCTCATAATCCACCCGCCTCCACCTCCCAAAGCGCTGGATTACAGGCGTGAGCCACCATGCCCGGCCACATAGTTATTTTTTTTTTAATAGCCACTTAAAACAAAGAAACCACCTCTTATATCATATTAAAAGAAGAAAATGAGTAGAAAACAACAAAAGCCTTGTTGAGAAACATGTGCTGTACAGCCAGGTAGATTTGCTCCTTTTAGTAGCAAAGGGAGTAAATTTCAAAATAGAATGTGCAAGGTCTTCAACTGTAATACTAAGTGACAAGAAAAGGATATCTATGCCTGTTTATTTTCATTTAGCAAATTAGAAAACAAATTGAGCTTTACTGGCATTTCATGTACAGATTGACAAAAAAGTATGTAGAAAAAGAATGAATAAATGTACAGTTTGGAATGTACATTTTTTTCTTTTTCTCTAACTACTCGAAGTGAATAATCAAGAATGGCTGGAGGCCCTTCGTGATGCTGCCTGCCTGTGATCCCATGCTTTGGGAGGACAAGGCAGGAGGATTGCTTAAGACCAGGAGTTCAAGACCAGCTTGGGCAACAAAGCAAAAGGGCACAGTTGGAGCTGAGTGCTTATGCCACTCACAAACATTGTAAATCCTGAGAAGTGCTTTTGAGAGAAAAATAGTTGTTTTATTCCTCATCATTCCCAAATGCATAACACAATGGCTGGTGCATTTCATCTGTTCAATTAATAAATGTTACTTATTGTTATTTTACCATGATTAGCGATGAACTATGCTATGTGCCTATTTTTTTACTTAAACCTCACAATATTTCTTCAAAGTTATGTAATAGTATCCTGTTTTCAAGACAGAAACCAAGGGGCAGGGAGAACATACGATTTATTCAAAGTCATGTGACCTCTGGGCTCTAGAATTGAAGCTAAAATCTGTCAATTCAGCATGAAGTCTCCTGGTTTCTGTCCTCATTTAAATGGAGCCAGAGCAGGGAAGGTCCTACCTTAGGTGAACTAGGAATTAGGTGAGAGGGGCACATATGTGGGCTAGCTGGGAAATTTCCAAACCTCCCTGACCTTCATAAGATTGTTCTTAGGATTAAATAATAATGATTAATTTAAACAAGCATGTATAATTGCTTTTGGCCATTTACCACATGAACCGACCTATCACTATCGCTCTTAACTTGGAACAGAGACAGCATAGACTTCAGAGCCACAGACCTGGGTGAGGGCCAACTCTCTGCCCTTAACTAGCTTGGAAATACAGGTCTCCCTTGTCTCATATGTCACTAGGGGATGCTCATATTTATTTTATTGAAAATTTAAGATACTTCAAGATGGTGCAAGTTCCTCATACATAGTAAATTCTTGATAAATGAAGTAGCTGTTATACCATACTATTTCATTTTTTTCATGTTTCTAAGTTAAAAAATGTTCTCACCCCAGCTATAATTTTTAAAGTTTGAATCATGGAAACAGGTGAGTTATCTTATGAAAGCCAGAAACCATGTACTAGGCAAGAAGGGCCATGGCTCTTATTCAACGTCCCTTTTTAAATGCCTTCTAGCCAGATCACAGACCCAAAGGGGACCTTGGGGACCCCTGCTCCTTCTCACATCTCGATCACAGGAAACAAGGCCAAAGGGTTTGTATTACCGGCCCAGAGTCACTCCGTGAGCTCTTGTCAGTGTCAGGACTTAACCCAGATCACTGGGCTCTTTCTTCAAATGTCTCTCCTCTGCCACCTTGCCCCATCTCACCTGCCTGGTTCCTGACCCTGGATTTCATCGCCTGGGTCTTTGTTCCCTGGCCACTCCTCCTTAGAGTCTAGACTTTCACGGAATCTAAGCAAAAAGAGATTCATACAGTGTTGTCACCTGGGCCTTGGGTGCATCCTCTGTTTGTGGCTCCTTGTGGTGCCTCCTGACCAGTTTCCTTGTGCCTTTGCTTTATCTCTTCTGTATTTACTTGGATTACCAGAATGTGCATGTCAGGAGTTCCAAGACACAAAGTGTGTCCCCAAACCAGTCCCTATAGGGTGTATCGTGGGCTACCTAAGAAACTTTTAGCACTTGGGTGATTTCAGACATGCATATGCAAAACGCTCACAAAGACATGCAACTCACACAGCCACATGCACACAGGCGTGCCTGTACACACGCAAATTCTCATATGTGCATGCACACACATGGGCACACACACGTGCATGCACTAGCACACACACACAGCTTCCAAACCATGTCATCCATTTCGTATTGTGGCTCTGAGTGATTGGTTTGATAAAACAAAAAAATACGTGGGGCCTATGTCTCGTCTGTAGACTACCTATGAGATGCAATTTCTCTGAGATTTTCAAACCGTCTGGCATCTGCAGACTTCCAAACCACTTATAGATATTATAAAACCAGCTCTGATTGCATCATGATGATTACTGACATTTAGTGTCTGTCAGCCTCGGGGAGGAAAAAAAAAGAAAGAAAAGAAAAAAAAGCTTTGCCCCACTAGGATTTCTCCAGCTGGGGCAGCTGAGGCTGTAGCTGTCAGGGGCGGCCCGTGGGACTGTCTGCTGCAATGCTCCAGTGAGTCCTTCCTGCAGCCCAGCATCTTTTGGGCCACAGAGCTCTCATTTCCTCCTTGACCACGCTGGTTCTGTGTCCTTTCACACCTGACCCCTTTGACTGACAAACTGGAACAGTACCTGGGAACAAAAGGCAGTTATATAAAATCTAAAGCAGCATATTAATATTTCATTAGCAATTCTTTTCTCTCTGAGGCTGACTGACAGCTCCGTCAAGATAGTGGCAAAGCTGATTTTAATTATTTTTTTTCAACCTGCATCGCTACTCTCACTGCCTCTTCCTGCTGTAAATCAGTCAGAATGTTTTCCTTCATTATTACCACAAGCGCTCAGCAGTCTCTAATTACTCTAAAGAATTTCTTATCTTTTATTTCTAAAGCTGAGATTTTGAAGAGAAGGAGAACGAGGGAGAAAGCCATAATTAACTGTGCAGCTGTTGGTAGTCTGCCCAAGTCTAGAACTGTGGCTGTCCCCCCTCCTGTCTGCTTGGCTGTTGGGGGAGACTGGGTGCAGTAATGATAGCACGCTCTTCAAAGCAGGGAGAGCTGTGCATCCCGCACACTCCCTTTGGAAATGCTCTTCAGAATCCATTTTTAATACCGAGATGATTAAAGAGCACACTCAGGAAGGCTTGGCACACATGTGCCTAAGTGCACAGGGCTTGCATCCCTGGTAGGAGGAGTCCCGGCTGCAGCTCCCCATCCCCAGCTTGCAGCCTGGAGACATGGCTAGGTGAGCCTCTTGCCAGAAGAAATCAGGAAGCATATTACGTAGCTTTCTGCTGGGCAGATTGTGAGACTAGGTCTCCTCCCTGGGAAATGGGTCCCGTCTCCTCATGGGTGCCAAGCACAGAAAAGAGAGGGACCGTTTCAGACGAGAGATGAAATATATGTAATCTAACCACCCTGGAGGCATATAGCCTTGTCATTAGATATAAAAAGCTTCCTTCGGGGGATTGCATTAGCTTCCTGGTATTATGACTTACAAAGGGAGCAAAATGCAAATTGAGAGTTTTCATGATAATCGGTCTTTTCTATATTTCTCCTGCATTGAATCTGCCTCTGGCCTTCTCTCTGAGTTTTATTGTGTTGACAAATCTCAAACTGATTGTTCCTTGGAAATAAGGAAATAAACAGAAACGAAGATAGGGCACACAGCATATATCTTATAAAATATGACTTAGAGCCAGAACCCAGAGAATGTTGAGTTTTGTGTTGTCTTGTGGGTGACACACTCCCAGCTGGGCAGCAGGGGTCTGTATAAATGGAAGAGATGAGGAAAACTCTGAAATTAAGCCATGAGTTCATTCCTGAGCACTGTGCTATAAAACGGTTCAACACTGGCGGCCCTCTCGCAGGCTAATAGGCACCTCCGTTCTGATGGGGGAGACCACCTGCACTAATGAGCCCGCGATTATGCAGCTTCTTGGATGGCTCCAGTGGGCATTCGTTGTGGACAGGAGCCCCAGCTCTGATGAACAACCTGCTGAGGATTTATGATGTGGAAGGTCTCCCATCAGGGACTAGCCAAAGCCCCTCCAACTCATTCAAATCTTGATTATCAAGGGTTCAAAATGCAGTTTGTAAAGATGAGAGGCCACCCCCATCTCTCTGGTTTTCTGATGAGTGCTTCGAGTGGGGAATTTCATGGACATGGGCTCACAGTGACACTGGGCAGGCAAGAGCAGCACCTCACAGCGTGCGTGTCAAGGGACACAGACATCACGCATACTCAGGAGCCTTTCTGGGGGCCTCAGCTGGGAGCTGATCAAGGCTCAAGGAGCAGAGACTGTGGGAAACTGAAGTATTAAGGAGTGGGAGCTCAGAGTGCCTAGCTGTGGCACTAACCAGGCTAATGTCCTTGGGGAAAGCCCCTGGCCGCCCTCCACCCAACTCATTCAACAAATGAGCATGATGCTCACTGCCCCGCCAGTCTCACGTGATACTCCTGGAGAGAATTGAGGCAAATGCACTGGGATCTGAGAAAGGAGCAGTAACAATAAGCATCTTGTGTTTTATTTAAAGTGGAGAGTTATGTCCACTTGCATAAGTGCAACATTTGGTCTGAATTTGCCCCTGGGCTAAGGCGAGCTTGCTGTCAGTAAGACTCACTCACCCTCTGAACCAATCACCTTCTCTATTTAGAGGAAAATATTTATTTGCCATTATTCATTCCCTAGTCCATTGAATTCTTAAAGAGGACCTTGTGTCTTTACTGTGGTATGATTCCTCCAAAAATCAGTTTTGATTTGGTATATAATATAGAAATACAAATTTCTCCCTCCTTACTGAATGAAGCGTCATGCCTGTAGAATCTCCATGAACCCATGAGGCCATGGTGGTTGTAAAAAAGGAGATAAATGAAAGATCTGACCTGTTGGGGAGATGCTCTCTTTCGCTCTCCCCTGTGATGTGATTTAAAGCAGCAGGCAGTGAACCAAGCATTAACAAGGCTGATGAGTCAGCATGGCCAAGGGCAAGGGCGCCGCTCTGGTTTCTCCATATGTAAAGTGAGATTGATAATCTCTTGCCACCATTACTCCTACAAGGATGTGTGAGGATGAAGGGACCGGTATCTGCTGAGAGCTTTGTCCTATTCCAAGAGCATAAGCAACAATGTCTACTGGTCCAGTAGCTATAAATTAATATCAAATACACAATAATAGTGACAATAATAATAGGAGTAGCTTTGCCCTGCACAGCACTGCATGGTTTCAAGAGCAGCTATGCACATATTACATATCTGCATTTTAACATAAAATAACCCCATTTTACAGACAAAGGAATTAAGGTGGACAGGAGTAAGTCATTTCTAAGGTAACAGAGCTAGTAAATGACAGCCATACCTGGGATCTAGGAATCTACGTTTCACACTCTGCCCCACACCATCTCCTTGCTCATGCTTGACTCTGCCAACTGGAAATATCTCTGGCCCGCCAGGGAGATTGAAGACTGGTCGGGAGCTGGGACACCTGGATTCTACTCCAGGGCTTCTTTGGGAAAGGCTTTTGACATCCATAAGCTCTTCACCTATAAAAGTCAATGCCATTTAAAATTCACTGAGGTTCTTTCAGTTCCAAAATTGGACACAATCTATGATATTAGATATAATGTTAACTTGTCAAAGAAAAGATGAATGGGATGTTTTTCATTAGATTCATTGCATATTAATTTTTACAATTTTTGTTCAATTAACAACGTCATTTGTAATATTTGCTATATTTTAAAATATTGTATATCGAAGTGAGATTTATTTCTGAAGAAACACGCCTAAAAGCACATAACAGAATGATATAAAAACATAGTCTGATTTATAAGAGTTTGATATAGACTCTTTTAATGCTACGTTATTTTTATTAAAGGATTTAATACTATACTATGATGAATAAAGAAAGCCTCCAGGATAAAAATCCATGGGCTTTTTGTTAAATATAAACTTAATTTCTTAAAAAGCGACTGACTAAATTTTACTTTTAAAAGCAAGTGTTAATGCAATCAAAGTAACAAGAGTGGGCAGACTGCATGTTAAATGGACATCAAGCTATCTGAAAATATCTTTCTTACATTCCCGAAATTTGTCTTTTTAGTTTTTCACCATTTGCTAAACATCTCTGTCTTCAAAAAAGCTTCTACCGAAATGTAAACCTATCATGTGAGAAAGTGCTACCCTTCTCATTAGATCTTCCTATCAATTTGTCATATTCCTTGTCCATTTGCTGAGTGAGTTCTGAGAAAAGTGGCCACAGGACAAGTGATTATTAAAGAGGAAGTTAGAAAGGGAAGGAAACATTCCTGAGGGTAGGAGATGGTGGAATGTGAATCTTCATAATGTGGGAATCCCAGGTGGCAGAGCAGTGGGAAAGCTTGTGAATCTTTCAGTGCTGAGAGAAACTAGCCAAAGTCCTTTTTCATTTCTTCCTGGAGCTGAACTTAAGCTCCAAGGTGACAAAACACAATTTTGACAATGAAAATCATGAGCAAGAATTTTCTGATGAGCAAACTCAGATGCTTATGACTGTTTCCTGATCTCTAAAAGGAAAAGGTTAAATTGGAGTTCAGCTAATTCAATACAAGATGTGCTGGGCACTTGTTCTTGTCCAAGGGGAGATGACAAGAGCCATGAGAGAAACAAAAATATCAAGATACAGGAGCTCCCTGACTTCCTGTCTTCAGTGCAGCGGGGAGACTGAAATGTGTGCCCTGTCTCACTGGGCACAGTAGGACAAGCTCTTTGCTCTTTGTGTGCTTGTTTACAGTCACACACTCCTGGGAAGCAAAGATCATGTCTTTATTTATGAAGCCCCTGTTTGCTGACTCTGATATCCTATATGCTGAAAATCAGTTAATCAGCGTCAGTTAAGTTAATGCTAGAGGCTGGGCGCGGTGGCTCACGCTTGTAATCCCAGCACTTTGGGAGGCCGAGATGGGAGGATCACGAGGTCAGGAGATGGAGACCACGGTGAAACCCCGTCTCTACTAAAAATACAAAAAAAATTAGCCGGGCGTGGTGGCGGGCGCCTGTAGTCCCAGCTACTCGGAGAGGCTGAGGCAGGAGAATGGCGTGAACCCGGGAGGTGGAGCTTGCAGTGAGCCGAGATTGCGCCACTGCACTCCAGCCTGGGCGACAGAGCGAGACTCCGTCTCAAAAAAAAAAAAAAAAAAAAAAAAGTTAATGCTAGAGACACTAAAGCAATGGAATTCAGGGTTGAAAGCAATTAATTAGGTGAGACAGATGTCATAGAAAATTTTCTGGGGCCAACAGCTACTGAGTGGGGCTTTAAATACTAAATAAGATCCATTTAGGCAAAGCCATGTGGGGGTGGAGTCTCCATACTTCTATAAAACCTCAATGGTTTCCTGACAGGAAATTTTATAAATTATTCAACTTTTGTGATCCCTTTTCTCTCTCCTAAGATATAATTTGCAAAGTTTAAGTCTGTCTAATTCAGAAGAAATCACTACTCATATACTTGAGTTAGCCAAACCACAAAGAATGCTTGCCTGGAGATCAGGAGGGCTGCAAACTCCCTTCCAATGTCATCCTTTCCCATCCTCAGTGGTGGTCGCCCAGGCAAGTGGAGGGCTAGATGTTGGGAGTAGATGTGTTAGTTCTGCTGCAGCTGGGCTTTGGTATCTAATAGAGAAGAAAGATGTCAACAATTTGTGAGGCATAGCGCCTGGAATAGGGATCCAGATGCCCATACTTAGAGTCTCCACAGGGATTAAATGCCTGAAACAAATATAATAACACAAATTTCAACTGGTAGAAATCTTTTCAACACTGAATCTCACACTGCTTGAATACTCTCCAGCTTTGAAAGACAGAGAAATAGAAGCATAGAGAATGATTTGAGAAATAAAATGCAAAGCAAGCCAAGTGTTCATAGAGCTGTGAAGCTTTGTAGCTGAAAATGATTCTATGGATCAGTGTTTCTCAAAATATGGATTAGAGATCTATATCAGAATCACTACACTTTTGTCCCCTATACCTCCACCACCCATGATTTCCTGGCTTAATCCAGGGATTCAACAGATCTGGAGTAGGTCTCAGAAATCTGCATTTTTAACTAGTACTGATTTTTTTCCACTGATTTTCCTCTGAAATTTTATGCCCAGAGGAAATATGGGGAAGTCCATTCACAGTGAGGGAAATGAGCCTTGGAAAAGCTCACCACATGAAACTGATCATGGACAAGGGCAGTTGTATTAAACTGAGAATTTCCCAAAGAGTCATCAACATTCACCTTGGCAGTGACTGGCTCTACTGGGAGCCACTCACTGAATTTTCATGCTTTGTCAGCACGCAGATGGGAGCAGGGAAGGTGGAGGAAAGCACAAACCAGAATTCACTTTTCATCACATAAGCAAAAGCTGTGTGCCATAGAAATAGGATGACTGTGGGTTTGAGCACATGTGAGGCATTGCATCCTCAATGCAGCTGCTTCTGGACTCTAGGAGGTTAGCCTGATCTTTATAACACAGTGTGGATGCTAACATGCAAACAAACATCTAGCAAACAAACAAAATAAAGAACAATTTTTTTCTTTATCTTTGCCATACAGAAGTCTGTAAAGAGCCAGATAGTTAATATTTTAGGCTTTGGAGGCCACATGATTTGTATCTCAACTGCTCAACTGTACTTTGAAAGCAGCCATAGACAATACATAGAGTAATGACGGTGGCTTCGTCCAAGAAATACTTTGTTTTACTATTTATAAAAACAGGTAGAGGGCAAAATTGACTCTGGCTGAGTTTTAGACCCTGAATTTATATAGCATTACTATCCTAAGCATTTATAGACTGCTGCTGCTATTGTTGTTTGTTGGTTTAGCAAATTTTGAGTTTTATGATTTTACATATGCCCCTTCCTCTATTTTTTCTTAGAAACAAATGACACGATATGTTAATACATGTCATGAATAGAACTAGCACATTCCTACTGGGTATTTTCCTTTCTTTCATTAGTGTTTTAGGCTATGTAAACATCTTTATAAATGAATTTTGTTTATATGTAATTAGCATCAGTGTTTTAACTTAAATCACCTCAATATACTAAAAACATTGTTATTCATACTTAGTTTTACTAATTTTACCAGCATTGCTCTAAACTTTTCTGCAGGAGTACAGTCACCTTCATAGCCCCCCTCACCTAGGCTTTTCCGGGTGAGGAGGTATCTCTCATATGATCCTCCTCAGTTGTATATTCGTTCTACAACTAAAAGATTCCCAGAAATTCCTCTCCTCTTATGCTGTCATGCGCATCCACTGGGTTCCATGTGGTTGGCCACTACTAATTTTTTTTTTATTTCTTTGCTTCAGAAAGACATGACTCATTCTTCTGGTCACCAAGTCCACTTCTATTGGGAATTGCCACTCCTGCTGAATAACTATACTTCTCTGAATATGAGGGTTCCTTTCACATCCATTGCCGTTAAAGGGTGCCAGAGGCAGAAGAACTAAAAGATGGTTTTGCATAAAGTGGGAAGGATGCCTTTCTCTGTTTCTGTGCTATAATTTGTCATAAAGGTGTTAACAGAGCTCTGAATTATGTCTAAATATTTTCAGCAGTCTTAATAAAAACACCATTTGAGTTTTTACTTTTGGGGCTCACTCTTTCGCTGTAAAACTCAAACCTGGACAAACACATTTGGAACCAAGACAAAAATTATTTAGAGACCTTTTTATATCATCTCCTTTTCTGACTAATCTTGCACAAGTGGAGATCAAGCCTGCATGCTCTACCCTCATTTCTGTAAGAAGGGAGTCTCCTCAGCTCCTCTATGAGTGGGCATGTGGTGCCCACCACAGATGATGAAAAATTCCAAGATTCAGCTTAACCAACCATTCATCCTTCAACAAACACACCCCTTGTGTAAGGTGTAGCTCTTTGGTCTCAGGCTTTTTATTTCAATCAGTTAATTGTTCCTTATTTGACCTTTAAATATTGGTGTTTTCAAGACTAAGCATGGGTCCTTTCTGTATTTCAGTCTCTACTCTTTCAAGATCATTTTCTTCTCCAGGATTTATGAGAATATATAGTCAGAGGGCTGTTAAATTAAAATTTTCAACATGATTTTTATCTCTGCAATCCAGATGAAGAGACCCCAAATCTATTTAGTATCTCCAGTTCCAATATCTGAAGACAGTGCTTTATCATGGACTTGGCAGCAACTCTTCCCTTAGGGATTTCAAGGAGCATGGGATGAAAAAGTTCACTTCTTGATTTTCTCCAACAGCTCTGCCCCCACTAAAGGTGAATGCCTGCTGGGGCAGGGCACTGTTAGTGCTTCTCCTTTGCCTCCACCCCCACCCCACCTGCTGGTTCTTATTCTTCAATGCCATCTGCTATACTGCAGCCTAAATTACAGCACCAAATGACATTATATCAATGCAACAAGCAACATCTGAAAAACGCACTGGACAAATGTAACTGTGACAAATAACTCATACAAAGCCTCAGAACCCTGAAAGCACCCAGAAATGAGGTCAATTGATCATAACACAGTAAATATCACAGTCATATCCCTATGGAAAAAAATAATTAAAAACTCAAGAATCTGCATTCAAATGATAACAAATTCAAAAAAACAATAAGAAAAGTTCCAGCTATCTCAGATGATAAGGAACCAGCATGAGGACTCTGATACAAAATGCCAGAGTGTTGTCGTCTTCAAATGATTCCACTAGCTCACAAGCAAAGGATTCTAACCAGAGTGAAATGTCTGAAATGGCAGATACAGTTTTCAGAATATGGATGGCAAGGAAACTCAACAAGATCCAAGATAAAGTTGAAATCTACACAAAGAAGCCAGGAAAATGCTCCAAGATTTGAAAGACGACATCACTATGTTAAGAAATAACCAAACGAAACTTCTGGAATTAAAAAATTCATTTTAGGAATTTCAAAATACAGTTGTAAGCCTTAACGATGGACTAGACCAAGAAGAAGAAAGAATTTTAGAGCTCAAACACTGGTCCCGTAAATCAACCCAGTCAGAAAAAAAATAAAGAGAAAAAGCACTTAAAAAAAGGAATGGGCTGGGCGTGGTGGCTCACATCTATAATCCCAGCACTTTGGGAGGCTGAGGCAGGTGGATCACCTGAGTTTGGGAGTTCAAGACCAGCCTGACCAACATAGAGAAACCACGTCTCTACTAAAAATACAAAATTAGTCAGGCATGGTGGCACATGCCTATAATCCCAGCTACTAGGGAGGCTGAGGCAGGAGAATCGCTTGAACCTGGGAGGTGGAGGTTGCAGTGAGCCAAGATCATGCCATTGCACTCTAGCCTGGGCAAGAAGAGTGAAACTCTGTCTCAAAAAAAAAAAAAAAAAAAAGGAATGGAGCCTTCAAGACATACAATGTTATATAAAAGCAACCAAATATATGACTTACTGGAATTCATGAGAGAGAAGAGAAAATAAGCAACTTGGAAAATATATTTGAGGATGAAATTCAGGAAAATTTTCCCAATCTTGCTAGAGAGGTCAGCATGCACATACAAGAGATCCAGAACTCCTCTGACATATAATATGAGATGGTCATCCCCAAGGCACATAGTCACCAGACTATTCAGGGTCAATGTGAAAGAAAAAAATCTTAAAGTCAGCTAAAGGAAAGGGTCATGTTTCCTATAAAGGGAAACCCATCAGACTAACTGCAGACTTCTCAGCAGAAACCTGAAAAGCTAGAAGAGATTGGGAGCCCATTCTTAGCATTCTTAAAAAAAATAATAAAATGTCAACCAAGAGTTCCATATCCCACCAAATTAAGCTTCACAAATGAAGGAAAAATAAAATATTTCTAGATAAAAAATTGCTAAGGGAATTTGTCACCACCAAACCTGTCCTAAAAGAGATGCTTAAGGGAGTTCTAAACACAGAAATGAAAGAATGATACTTGCTACCACAAAAGCAAAAACAAGCACGTAGCTCTTGAACTCCATAAAGCAATTACCCAAATGGAGACTATGAAGCAACTAGCTAACATTATGACAGAAACAGAACTTCACATATCAATATTAACCTTGAATGTAAATGACTTAAATTCTCCACTTAAAAGATATAGAGTGGCAAACTAGACTGAAGAAAGAGCCAACCTTCTGCTATCTTCAAGAGACTCCACTTAAATGTAATGATACCCATAGGCTCAAAGTAGAGAAAGGAGAAAGATATATCATGCAAATGGAAAACAAAGAGCACAGAAATCACTATTCTAGTATTAGATAAAAGAGACTTTAAACCAACAACAGTATTTGAAAAAAAACAAAGAAGGGAATTACATAATGATAAAGGGTTTATTCAACAAGAAGACTTAAGTATCTTAAATATGTATATATATATAAAATATATATTATATAATATATATTATATATATTATTTATATATAATATATATTATATATATTATATATATAATATATAATATATATAAATAATATATATTATATATTATATAAATAATATATATAATATATATTATATATTATATAAATAATATATATAATATATATTATATAAATAATATATATATATATATATATTCACACAACACCGAAGAACCCAGATTTATAAAACAACTACTTTCAGATCTAACAAAAGACTGACAGCCACACAATTAATAGTGGGGGACTTCACCACCATACTGACAACATTAGACAGAAAACCAAAAAAAAAAGCCTTAAATTCAACACTTGACCAGTTGGACCTCATAGACATCTACAGAATACTCCACCTAACAGTCACATGATATGCTTTCTGCTCATCTGCACATAGCACATACTCTAAGATTGACCACGTGGTTGGTCATAAAGCAAGTTTTAAAAATGGAGAAAAAAAATAGAGGCCGGGTGCAGTGGCTCACACCTGTAATCCCAGCACTTTGGGAGGCCAAAGCGGGCGGATCACTTGAGGTCAGGAGTTCGAGACCAGCCGGGCCAACATGGCAAAACCCCATCTCTACTAAAAGTACAAAAAAAAATTAGCTGGGCTTGGTGGTGGGTGCCTGTAATCCCAGCTACTCAGGAGGTTGAGGCAGGAGAATCACTTGAACCTGGGAATTGGAGGTTGCAGTGAACCAATTTTGTGCCACTGCACTCCAGCCTGGGTGACAAGAGCAAGACTCTGTCAAAAAAAAAAAAGTAGAAACAAACCAAGCATCCTCTTGGACCACAGTGGAATAAAAATATAAATACCAAGAGGTACTCTCAACACCACACAAATACATGGAAACTAAACAACTTCCTCCTAAATGACTTTTGGGTAAACAATGAAATTAATGCATAAATCAAAAAATTATTTGAAACAAAGAAAAACAGGGACACGATATACCAATATCTCTGGAATGCAGCAAAAGAAGTATAACTGCATGTATCAGAAAGATAGAGATCTTAAATGAACAACCTAAGCTTGCACCTAAAGGAATTAGAAAAACAAAAACAAACTAAATCCAAAGCTACCAGAGGAAAAGAAGCAACTAAAATCAGAACAGAACTAAATGAAACTAAGACACCCCCAAATCATACAAAGGATCAATAAAACAAAAAAGTTGGTTATTTGAAAGGATAAAAATGATTGATAGACCTCTTGCTAGATTAACAAAGGAAAAGAGAGAAGGTCCAAATAAGTAGAATCAGAAATGACAAAGGTGACATCACAACCAGTCTCACAGAAATACAAAAGATCCTGAGACTATTATGAATATCTCTGCGTATTCACACTAGAAAATCTAGAGGAAATGAATACATTCCTGGAAATACACAACCCCTGAAGACTAAAGAAGCAGAAATTCTTAGCACATCAATAACAAGTAATGAAATTAAATTCGTAACCAAAAAACAAAACAAAACAAAACAAAAACCTACCGACCAAACAATGCCCTGGACCATATGCATTCACAGTCTAATTATACCAGATGTACAAAGAAGAGCTAGAACCAATACCACTGAAACTATTTCAAAAAATCACGGAGGAAGGATTCCACCCTAATTCATTCTGTGGAACCAGTCTAATCCTAATACCAAAACCTGATAAAAACACAACAAGAAGAATAAAACTACAGGCCAATATACCTGATGAACACAGATGCAAAAATCCTCCACAAAATACTAGCAATCCAAATCCAGCAGCATACCAAAAAGTTAATTTGCTACAATCAAGTGGGCTTTCTTTCTGGGATGCAGAAATGGTTCAACATACACAAATCAGTAAATTTGATTCACCACACAAACAGAATTAAGAACAAAAAACATGATCATCTCAATAGATGTAGAAAAAGCTTTTTATAAAATTCAATATTCCTTCATAATAGAAACCCTCAACAAACTAGATATCTAAGGAATACCCCTCAAAATAAGAAGATCTGTCTATGACAAACCAACAGCTAACATAACACCGAACAGAAAAAGGCTGGCAGCATTCCCTCTAAGAACTGGTATAAGACAAGAATGTCCACTCTCATCATTCCTGTTCAGCAGAGTACTGGAATTTTTAGCTGGAGCAAACAGGCCAAAGAAAGAAACAAAGGCATCCAAATAATAGAAAATGAGGAAGTCGAATTATTTCTCTTCATTGACAATATAATTCTCTATATAGAAAACGCTAAAGATTCTGATAAGAGTCTCCTAGACCTGATAAATGACTTCAACAAAGTCTCAGAATACAAAATCAACATATAAGAATTAGTAGCATTTTTATACACTGATAACATTCAAGCTGAGAACCAAATCAAAAACTCAATCCCATTTACCATAGCCACAAAAAATACCTAAAAATATGTTTAACCAAGGAAATGAAACATTTCTATAAGAACTACTAAACACTGTTGAAAGAAATCATAGATGACACAAACAAATGGAAAAGCATCCCAATTTCATGGGTTGTAAGAATCAATATTGTTAAAATGTTTATACTGCCCAAAGCAATCTACAGATTCAACACTATTCCCAACACATTAACAATATCATTTTTCACAAAATTAGCAAAATCTATTCTAAAATTTATGTGGAACCAAAAACATCCCAAATAGGCAGGGCAGCCTAAGCAAAAAGAATAAAGATGAAAACATCACACTACCCAACATGAAACTATGCTACAAGACTACTGTAACCAAAACAACATGGTACTGGCACAAAAATAGTCATGTAGACCAATGGGTCAGAATAGAGACCCCTGAAATAAAGCTAAACACCTACATCCAACTTATCTTCAAAAAGCAAATAAAAATAAATAATCAGGAAAGAATATCCTATTCAATAAATGGTGCTGGGAAAACCAGATAACCATATGCAGAAGAATAAAACTGGACACATACCTCTCACCACATACACAAATTAACTCGAAATAGATTAAAAACTTAAATGTCAGACCTAAAACTATAAAAATGCTAGATGAAAACCTAGGAATTGCCCTTCTAGACATTAGCCTAGGGAAAGAATTTATAATGAATTCTCGAAAAGCAAATGCAACAAAATAAAAAATAGACAAATGAGACTTAATTACACTAAAGAGCTTCTGCACAGAAAAAGAAAATATCAACAGAGTAAACAGACAACCTACAGAATGAGAAAAAAAAATATTTACAAACTATGTATCTGGCAAAGGACTAATATCCAGAATCTATAACAACAAATAACCCCATTAAAAACAACCCAATTATAAAGTAGGCAAAAGGCTGCAATGAGCTATGATCATACCACTGCACTCGGCCTGTATGACAAGAGCAAAACCCCAACTCTAACAATAATAATAATAATTTTAAAAGGTGAGCAAGAACATGAACAAAAGAACACATACAAGCAGCCAACAAACATAAAAAGTTGCTTGACATCACTAATCAGAAAGATATAAATCAAAACCACAATGAGATACCATCTCACGCTAGTCAGAAGGACTATTATTAAAAAGTCAAAAAACAATAGATGCTGGCAAGCCTGCAGAGAAAAAGGAAGGCTTATACACTATTGGTGGGAATGCAAATTAGTTCAGCCCTTGCGGAAAGCAGACTGGAGATTTCTCAAAGAATTAAAAATAGAATTATTCATTCCACCCAGCAATCCCATTATTGGGCATATACAAAAAGGAAAATAAATTGTTTTAGCAAAAAGACACCTGCATTTGTATCTTTACTGCAGCACTATTCACAATAGCAAAGACATGTAATCAACCCCGGTGCGCAGACACAGAAAAGAATGAAATCGTGTCCTTTGCAGCAGTGTGGATGCAACGGGAGGCCGTTAACCTAAGCGAATCAACAAAGAAACCCAAAACCAAATACTACGTGTTCTCACATATAAGTGGAAGCTAAACTTTGGGTACACCCAGACACAAAGAAACTGAGGACTCCAAAACAGGGAGAGAGAGAGATGGAAGCATGAGTTGAAAAACTGGTTATCAGGTACTATGTTAACTACTTGGGCGACGGGACCATTTGAAGTCCAAACCTCAGCATCACCAATATATCCATGCAACAAACCTGAACATGTACTCCTTGAAGCTACAATTTAAAACTATATATCTGAAGACACTTCAAATTCCAGCTCTGGTGGCCTTCCTTGTCCTCTTATATTCCTTACTGTGAATGACACCACCGTGGGAACAAGAAACCAAGGACTCACCCATGCAACACTTCCCTTTACCATGCTCCCCATCCCCAATTGTGTGCAACATCCTATAGATTTTCTTTGTCCTAAATATCTTTCGAATCAAAATCCTTCTCTTATGAACAAAAAAAATTTTTAATGATTATTATAAACTTAATTATGGTAATCATTAAACAGTAGACAGTACATAAAGTAATGCACAAATTATCCCAACTTCCTCTACAGCCACTCTGACTCCTCAGAATGAACACTGTTTGCTATGGTTTTTTTTCATGAAAGTTCAGCGGAATGCAAATATCTATTACTATATATTTTTCTGTAAATTGACTCTAGTAACAAATTCAACTATATCTGCAGCGTTAACTAGATTTTTCTAAAAATATCTTAAATTGAATGTAGTGCTCCCAACAGACATGAAAGTAATAGCGCCAGAGTGACCCAACAAAAATGAAGTCCTATGATCAAGATTCTCTTTTGAGAATCATGTCAATTTTGGCTTGGATAAATAAGCAATTTTTATCCAGTTTACCGTCAGCCCTGGGATTTAAGTGCCACAACCAGAGTAGACTCTCCGTGCTGGATTGTGAGATGCTAAGCTTTTTAATGTCTTAATTATTGGAGAATGTGGCAGAGAAGCCATCTTTAGAGGGTCCATATACCTCAACCATAAAATGGACACATGCTTGGTCTCTGTATGTGACAGGCTCTCACTCAGCCAGACTTCGGTCAGAATTTTAATCATCTGAGGAGACTCAGTTAAAGGTATTCTACTCCACCGCTCCTTCTGCTCCCATTTATCCTTAGAACAATTGTCCAAATCACTGAGTCTCTGCTTACAAACTTTCTCCCCTTGCCCTCATGGTAAAACTCAAGCTCTCTAGACCTTAGACAGGCATAAGAAGCACTGTCCTGTCTGTTCACCTCCTGTCCAGGGTCATTGTCACCTACAGCCCTGGACTCCATGCATAACCAAGACCTGGGAGACACCTCACACCTCTGAGCAAACTTTCTCAGCCTACACTCTCTTCCTTGACCACCTTTACCCAGGAACATCTTACTCTTGCCTCAAGTTTAAATATTTGCATAGTTGAAAAAAGTGGATTATAAAACTATATAGTTCATGAATTTTTTTGTTGTTGTTAAAAAGACTTTTAGACACACAGAGAAAAGTCTGAACATAGATGTAATGAAATTGGGTGAGGAATGTCAAAAGACTTTTCTTTCCATTTTATTACATGTGTTTTCTGCAACGAGTGTGTGTTATTTATGTTATGTAATTTTAAGGCTCAGTGTAGGTATTTGATTCCTGTGAAAAGCCATCTCTTCTTGATTTCACCCACTCCCAATTTTGATTTTGTGCATTTTCTCTAAACTCCTCACGATTCTCTGAACGCATCGTCTCTTAACAACTATTTTTATTCTCCAGTGGTCTGTCCATAGTCTATCTTGCTGGCAGGACCACACATTCATTTGAAGGTAGGTACTCACCGGTCTTCTATGCAGGAGCTCCGGCATCTAGCACAGTGCCTGGCACAGAGCTCAATAAACGGTGAATGAATAGAATCCACGTGTAAGAGGAAACCTGCAGAGAAGCAGGACCGTCTTAGCAAGAGTGCCTTTTCTGCTCAAATACATGGGTGGGCGGGCAAAGGGAAGTGTCCCTGGGCCTCGCTGAGCCTGCTTCCACCCAGACAAGAAATCATCACCATCACCATCTCCAGCACAAACAGGCTGGCACGCTCAGCATGAAAGCTGTCTAGGAAAATTTAAGTAATAGTGGAGTGTGGATAGAGCTTATGAATATTCATGAACCAAGGGTCTTAGCAGCCAAGCTAAGCACAGAATTACAGCAATTATCTGAATGATTTGCAGGCACACAAAGCCAGCCTTAAGCAAAATCGTTGAGGAGGCTGGAAGTCGGCTGGCCCTCTGTCTGGCACCGCCCTGCTTCTTTTCAGCGTGCCCTGCGGGAGCTCATGGGCTCTGCCTGCCCAGGGAATCTTGGTGCCAACCCCCTCCACCCGCCCTCCTCCCACCACCCCAGTGACAGGTCTCGTGTGATGTGAACCTCTTCCTCCAAACTTAATTGTCTCCATTCCCTCAGAGTTTAACTAGGTAACTAGCTGACTGGACAAGGCACCTAACAGACCAATGAATGTGGAGGAATGAATCAGTCTTGCTTTTCTGTGTCAATGTCTATCATAGATATTTAGTCTTACTTAAAGACCTTTTGTTGTGAGTTTCCTTAACTCAATTTCAGGAACAGGAGGCTATAAATAGACTTCGTAAATAATTTAATAGATGATGAAGTGTGGTAAGAGCTTGATGATGGATTCCAGCGTCACAGAACCTGAAAGCAGGAAGGAACTTTATAGGCCATTTAGTTTGGTGTTCCCCACATTGAGTTTACATGAAGTTCATAGATGATTGAGTAATAATCTTTAAATTAAATATTACTTATGGAAAGAGTATCTCAGAATCTCTGTTATGATACTGTGAATCTCTAAAAGATGAATGTGGTGTTAATCACTTCCCAATTTTGAGTCAAGAGATTCTTTGTCACAAAATAATTATTACTACCTTTAAAATCTTGTGGGTTTTGTTTTTTTTTTTTTTTTTTTTTTGAGATGGAGTCTCGCCCCGTCACCCAGGCTGGAGTGCAGTAGCTTACTCTCGGCTCACTGCAACCTCCGCCTTCCAGGTTTAAGCGATTCCTTGCCTCAGCCTCCCAAGTATCTGGCATTACAGGCACACACCACCACACCCAGCCAATTTCGTATTTTTAGCAGAGACGGGGTTTCACCATGTTGGCCAGGCTGGTCTCGAACTCTTGACCTCGTGATCCACTCGCCTTGGCCTCCCAAAGTGCTGGGATTACAGGTGCGAGCCACTGCACCTGGCCTAAATCTTTTATTCTATAGAACTTTATTTTGGAAATGCCGATCTCCTCCATGCCTTTATTATTCAGGAGATGAAACATACCAGAAAAGGAAACTATCTGTTCAAGATAGTGACACATTCACTTCAGAGAGAGTTTAGACTTGAACCAAGGTGTCCTGGGTGGACTTCCTGTCCCTCTATCCAGCCATCTTTCCTTTTAATGGATGTTATTTTTAAAAAGAGGTTTTAAAACCATAATGTAAAGTGCGTATTTGTGACAGAGACTACTAATTGTACTCACAAATCCATTCTCTCCTACTGACATGGTAGAATATTTTCATCTGGGCACATGGTCATCATTTCTGAGCCATCTCACTGTTAGTTGTGGTCCTGTGATTACGTCATGACCAATGAGATGAGAAAGGAAGTAACATTGCAATCTGGGGCCACTTTCTTAAAGGGAAAGAGTGTGTCCTCCCTTTCCCTTGCCCTTCTGGCTGCTTCCCAGAATGAGGATCTAGTACTAAGGGCTGGACCCAAAATGGGGCACGTGTGTGGAGAACACAGAATAATGGAATAGGAAAAAATCTGGCATCTGAACAGTTCATATGAACTGGCTCGTTCTGGCTGATTTTAGCAAAATTGAATACGAGAAAGATGAATTCATGTTAAATCTAATGGATATACATGCAGATATTTTATTTTATTTTATTTTGTTTTATTTTATTATACTTTAAGTTCTAGGGTACATGTGCACAACGTGCAGGTTTGTTACATATGTATACATGTGCCGTGTAGATTTGCTGCACCCATTAACTCGTCATTTACATTAGATATTTCTCCTAATGCTATCCCTCCAGCATTCCCCCACCCCACAACAGGCCCGGATGTGTGATGTTCCCTGCCCTGTGTCCAAGTGTTCTCATTGTTCAGTTCTCACCTATGAGTGAGAACATGCGGTGTTTGGTTTTCTGTCCTTGCGATAGTTTGCTCAGAATGATGGTTTCCAGCTTCTTCCATGTCCCTACAAAGGACATGAACTCATCCTTTTTTATGGCTGCATAGTATTCCATGGTGTATATGTGCCACATTTTCTTAATCCAGTCTATCATTGATGGACATTTGGGTTGGTTCCAAGTTTTTGCTATTGTGAATAGTGCCACAATAAACATATGTGTGCATGTGTCTTTATAGTAGCATGATTTATAATCCTTTGGGTATATACCCAGTAATGGGATGGCTGGGTCAAATGGTATTTCTAGTTCTAGATTCTTGAGGAATCACCACACTGTCTTCCACAATGGTTGAACTAGTTTACACTCCCACCAACAGTGTAAAAGCATTCCTATTTCTCCACATCCTCTCCGGCACCTGTTGTTTGCTGATTTTTTAATGATCGCCATTCTAACTGGTGTGAGATGGTATCTCATTGTGGTTTTCATTTGCATTTCCCTGATGGCCAGTGATGAGCATTTTTTCATGTGTCTGTTGGTTCATAAATGTCTTCTTTTGAGAAGTGTCTGTTTATATCATTTGCCCACTTTTTGATGTGGTTGTTTGATTTTTTTCTTGTAAATGTGTTTAAGTTCTTTGTAGATTCTGGATATTAGCCCTTTGTCAGATGGGTAGATTGCAAAAATTTTCTCCCATTCTGTAGGTTGCCTGTTCACTGTGATGGTAGTTTCTTTTGCTGTGCAGAAGCTCTTAAGTTTAATTAGATCCCATCTGTCTATTTTGGCTTTTTTTTGCTGTTGCTTTTGGTATTTTAGTCATGAAGTCCTTGCCCATGCCTGTGTCCTGAATGGTATTGCCTAGGTTTTCTTCCAGGGTTTTTATGGTTTTAGGTCTAATATTTAAGTCTTTAATCCATCTTGAATTAATTTTTGTATAAGGTGTAAGGAAGGGAACCAGTTTCAGCTTTCTACATATAGCTAGCCAGTTTTCCCAGCACCATTTATTAAATAGGAAATCCTTTCCCCATTTCTTGTTTTCATGAGGTTTGTCAAAGATCAGATGGTTGTGGATGTGTGATGTTATTTCTGAGGCCTCTGTTCTGTTCCATTGGTCCCTATCTCTGCTTTGGTACCAGTACCATGCTGTTTGGGTTACTCTAGCCTTGTAGTATAGTTTGAAGTCAGGTAGTGTGATGCCTCCAGCTTTGTTCCTTTTGCTTAAGATTGTCTTGGCAATATGGGCTCTTTTTTGGTTCCGTATGAACTTAAAGTAGTTTTTTTCCAATTCTGTGAAGAAAGTCATTGGTAGCTTGATGGGGATGGCATTGAATCTATAAATTAACTTGGGCAGTATGGCCATTTTCACGATGTTGATTCTTCCTATACATGAGCATGGAATGTTCTTTCATTTGTTTGTGTCTTAATTCGTTGAGCAGTCATTTGTAGTTCTCCTTGAAGAGGTCCTTCACATCCCTTGTAAGTTGTATTCCTGGGTATTTTATTCTCTTTGTAGCAACTGTGAATAGGAGTTCTCTCATAATTTGGCTATCTGTCCGTTATTGGTGTATAAGAATGCTTGTGATTTTTGCACATTGATTTTGTATCCTGAGACTTTGCTGAAGTTGCTTATCAGCTTAAGGAGATTTTCGGCTGAGATGATGGAGTTTTCTAAATATACAATCATGTCATCTGCAAACAGGGACAATTTGACTTCCTCTTTTCCTAATTGAATACCCTTTATTTCTTTCTCTTGCCTGATTGCCCTGGCCAGAACATCCGACACTATGTTGAATAGGAGTGGTGAGAGAGGGCATCCCTGTCTTGTGCCAGTTTTCAAAGGGAATGCTTCCAGTTTTTGCCCATTCAGTATGATACTGTCTGTGGGTTTGTCATACATGGCTCTTATTATTTTGAGATACGTTCCATCAGTACCTAGGTTATTGAGAGTTTTTAGCATGAAGGGCTGTTGAATTTTGTCAAAGGCCTTTTATGCATCTATTGAGATAATCATGTGGTTTTTGTCTTTGGTTCTGTTTATGGGATGGATTACATTTATTGATTTGCATATGTTAAACCAGCCTTGCATCCCAGGGATGAAACCGACTTGATCTTGGTGGATAAGCTTTTTGATGTGCTGCTGGATTCGGTTTGCCAGTATTTTACTGACAATTTTCACATTGATGTTTATCAGGGATATTGGTCTAAAATTCTCCTTTTTCGTTGTGTCTCTGCCAGGCTTTGGTATCAGGATGATGCTGGCCTCATAAAATGAGTTAAGTAGGATTCCCTCTTTTTCTATTGATTGGAATAGTTTTGGAAGGAATGGTACCAGTTCCTCTTTGTACCTCTGGTGTAATTCGGCTGTGAATCCTTCTGGTCCTGGACTTTTTTTGGTTGGTAGGCTATTAATTATTGCCTTAATTTTAGAGCCTGTTATTGGTCTATTCAGTGATTCAACTTCTTCCTGGTTTAATCTTGGGAGGGTGTATGTGTCCAGGAATTTATCCATTTATTCTAGATTTTCTAGTTTATTTGCGTAGAGGTGTTTATAGTATTCTCTGATGGTTGTTTGTATTTCTGTGGGATCAGTGGTGATATTCCCTTTATCATTTTTTTATTGTGTCTATTTGATTCTTCTCTCTTTTCTTCTTTATTAGTCTTGCTAGCACTCTATCAATTCTGTTGATCTTTCAAAAAACAGCTTCTGGATTCATTGATTTTTTGAAGGGTTTTTTGTGTCTCTATCTCCTTCAGTTCTTCTCTGATCTCAGTTATTTCTTGCCTTCTGCTAGCTTTTGGATTTGTTTGCTCTTGCTTCTCTAGTTATTTCAATTGTGATGTTAGGGTGTCAATTTTAGATCTTTCCTGCTCTCTCTTGTGGGCATTTAGTGCTATAAATTTCCCTCTACACACTGCTTTAAATGTGTCCCAGAGATTCTGGTATGTTGTGTCTTTGTTCTCACTGGTTTCAAAGAACATCTTTACTTCTGCCTTCATTTCATTGTTTACCCAGTAGTCATTCAGGAACAAGTTGTTCAGTTTCTATATAGTTGTGCGGTTTTGAGTGAGTTTCTTAATCTTGAGTCCTAATTTGATTGCACTGTGGTCTGAGAGGCAGTTGTTGTGATTTCTGTTCTTTTACATTTGCTGAGGAGTGCTTTACTTCCAACTATGTGGTCAATTTTGGAATAACTGCGATGTGGTGCTGAGAAGAATGTATATTCTGTTGATTTGGAGAGAAGAGCTCTGTAGATCTCTATTAGGTCTGCTTGGTGCAGAGCTGAGTTCAAGTCCTGGATATCCTTGTTAACCTTCTGTCTCGTTGATCTGCCTAATATTGACAGTGGGGTGTTAAAGTATCCCATTATTATTGTGTGGGAGCCTAAGTCTCTTTGTAGGTCTCTAAGAACTTGCTTTATGAATCTGGGTGCTCCTGTATTGGGTGCATATATATTTAGGATAGTTAGCTCTTCTTGTTGTGAATTTGATCCTGTCATTATGATGTTAGCTGGTTATTTTGCCCATTAGTTGATGCAGTTTCTTCCTAGCATTGATGGTCTTTACAATTTGGCATGTTTTTGCAGTGGCTGGTACCAGTTGTTCCTTTCCATGTTTAATGCTTCCTTCAGGAGCTCTTGCAAGGCAGGCCTGGTGGTGACAGACTCTCTCAGCATTTGCTTGTCTGTAAATGATTTTATTTCTCCTTCACTTGCGAAGCTTAGTTTGGCTGGATATGAAATTCTGGGTTGAAAATTCTTTTCTTTAAGAATGTTGAATATTGGCCCCCACTCTCTTCTGGCTTGTAGAGTTTCTGCCGAAAGATCAGCTGTTAGTCTGATGGGCTTCCTTTTGTGGGTAACCCGACCTTTTTCTCTGGCTGCCCTTAACATTTTTTCCTTCATTTCAACCTTGGTGAATCTGACAATTATGTGTCTTGGAGTTGCTCTCCTCAAGGGGTATCTTTGTGGCGTTCTCTGTATTTCCTGAATTTGAATGTTGGCCTGCCTTGGTAGGTTGGGGAAGTTCTCCTGAATAATATTCTGAAGAGTGTTTACCAGCTTGTTTCCATTCTCCCCGTTACTTTCAGGTACACTAAACAAACGTAGCTTTGGTCTTTTCACATAGTCCCATACTTCTGGGAGGCTTTGTTCATTTCTTTTTACTCTTTTTTCTCTAAATTTCTCTTCTCGCTTCATTTCATTAATTTGATCTTCAATCACTGATACCCTTTCTTCCACTTGATCTAATCAGCTACGGAAACTTGTGCATGCGTCACGTAGTTCTCGTGCCATGGTTTTCAGCTCCCTCAGGTCATTTAAGGTCTTCTGTACACTGTTTATTCTAGTTAGCCATTTGTCTAATCTCTTTTCAAGGTTTTTAGCTTCTTCGTGATGGGTTCAAACATCCTCCTTTAGCTCGGAGAAGTTTGTTATTACCGACTTTCTGAAGCCTACTTCTTTCAACTCCTCAAAGTCATTCTCCATCCAGCTTTGTTCCATTGCTGGCGAGGAGCTGTGATCCTTTGGAGGAGAAGGGGCCCTCTGGTTTTTAGAATTTTCAGCTTTTCTGCTCTGGTTTCTCCCCATCTTTGTGGTTTATATACCTTTGGTCTTTGATGATGGTGACCTACAGTTGGGTTTTTGTGTGGACATCCTTTTTGTTGATGTTGATGCTATTCCTTTCTGTTTGTTAGTTTTCTTTCTAACAGTCAGGTCCCTCAGCTGCAGATCTTTTGGAGTTTGCTGAAGGTCCAATCCAGATCCTGTTTGCCTGGGTATCACCAGCGGAGTCTGCAGAATAGCAAATATTGCAGAACAGCAAATATTGCTGCCTGATCCTTCCTTCCCCTGGAAGCTTCATCTCAGAGGGGCACCCGCCTGTATGAGGTGTCAGTCAGCCCCTACTGGGAGTTGTCTCCAAGTTAGGCTTCACAGGGGTCAGGGACCCATTTGAGGATGCAGTCTGTCCGTTCTCAGAGCTCAAACACCGTGCTGGAAAAACCGCTACTCTCTTCAGAGCTGTCAGATGGGGACATTTCACATGCAGAGATTTTTAAAAAATGGAGAAAACATTGAAAAGTTTTTTTATGATAATCTATTGTTTCACATGGTCCCAAGGTAACCATGATCATTGAGTTATAAGAAGTGAGGTAGGCAGAATCAGAGACCATCACAGAAGACAAAGCAGTCTCTGGGCTCAAGAACTGCAGTTATATAGAGCAATAGGTTTTGATTACAGTTACTTACACATGGAAACTGCCAGAAGGAAACTTCTAGAAGCTTATGATAAATGGTTGAATTATGCCCTTCCCACCAATAATATATATATTGAAGTCCTAATCCCCAGTATCTCAGAATGTGACCTTTCAAAGAAATAGGATTATGCAGATATAATTAGTTAAGATGAGATTATACCTGTGTAAAACAGACACCTAATCCAATATGACAGGGGTCCCTATGAAAGGAGGACATTTGACATTGATCACAGACCCACACAGGGGGAGACTGCCCTGAGAAGATTGGAAGGAGGTTGCCACGAATCAAGGAACAATCAGAAGCCAGGAGAGAGGCCCAGAAGACATCCTTCCCCAACACCTTTACAGGGAGCATGACCCTGGTGACAACCCGGTCTTAGACTTCTGACCTCCAGAAATGTGAGAAGATCAATTTCTGTTGTTTTAAGCCAGAAGTTTGGAGGTAGTTTCGTATAGGAGCTTTAGAAAACACACACATCTGCTAAGTTTTTGAGAAAAATCATATGTCAAAGAAATTACAGCCCAACTGTGAAAAGCTTGTGAGTATTTGGCCCTAATGTCACCTCCAAGCCTTTGTATAACGCCAGTGGTCAGGGAAGACCATGCAGCCACTCAACAGAGCATCCTCTCCAAGTAGAGGGAAACAGATTGTGAGGAACTTCCCCGAAGGAAAGGTTGGGGCAACAGAGGATGAGAATGCATCAGCTCCTTCCAGAGAAGTCCTGGCAGCTGGCAGAGTTCCATGAAGAGCTTCCTGCACTGTGTGGTCAGGGATGTCTTACAAGGGTGGCTGTATTAGGCTGTTCTTGTGGTTGCTCTAAAGAAATACCTGAGACTGGATAATTTATTAAAAAAAAAAGTCGGGGGGAGATTTTATTGGCTCACAGTTCTTTAGGTTGCACAGAAAGCTTGGCACCAGCATCTGCTCAGCTTCTGGGGAGGCCTCAGGAAGCTACAATCATAGCAGGAGGTGAAGGAGGAAAAGGAATGTCACATAGAGAGAGGGAGCAGGGGGAGAGGTGCCACACACTTTTTAACAACCAGATCTCATAAGAAGCCACTCACTACTGCAAAGACAGCACCAAGCCGTGAGAGATCCACTCCCATGACCCAAACACCTCCCACCAGGCCTCACCACAAACATTGGAAATTACATCTCAACATGATATTTGAGCGGGACAATTATCCAAACCACGTCAGTGGCTCAGCCCAATTTGATCATTGCTGTGAAATGTGCCTATTATGTGTGTTTTTTCAAACTTTTCTATTCTAAATGATACTTTATAGAGTGGCTGTCCCTTTCCTCACATGTCAGATGTGCTTGGAGATCAGGGTGTGAACAGTGGATTACTTATAGCTTAGTTTGTAGCTGCTGAGCTGTGAGAAGCCACATTCACACTTGAAACCGAGGGTTGCCCGTCAACCAGAGACCCTGGAATTGGTTGTCGAGGAAATAACTGAGTGACTGAGATAATGGGTATGTTCTGAGTGGAAGTGTGAGTACAGATATTTGGGTGGCCAAAGGAGTAGACCATAGTAGGCACTTCAAGTAGTTTCCCAAAATCCATCTAACTAAATAACGGATTCCATTTAAGGGCTCAATATGGTTTTGTGACTTAATTCTGGACAATGGGACATATGCGGAAGAAACATATGGAGCTTCCAGATCCTTCCCTCCTTTATGGATTTACCATACCATTCACTGCCTTATGAATAGGCTGGAAAATGCTGGCTCAGTCAGCTTGGAGGACAAAATAGAAATCAAGTGTGGAGGCTGGCAGATCAACACAAAATAAAACATCCTCTTCCAAAGCAACATTCCAGGGGAGAGAAGATGATGTCAAGTGGCTCAGAGAGGTTGAACAAATTGTCCAAGGGCAACCAGCAGAGTCACAGCTGGAGGTTGGTCTTAGTTTTTTTTCTCTTATTGATTCTGTTTCCATTACACAAAGCAGCCACTCAATATAAAAGTTAACAACTACTAAAAGTACATCTAAGTGTGTATGCTAACATTTAAGTATAGTGGTCTTTGAGATAAAATATAGGTAGACATATGTATTACTCAGGGTTCTCTAGAGGGACAGAACTAATTATATATACAAAGGGGAGTTTATTAAGTATTGAATCACATGATCACCAGGTCCCACACTAGGCCATCTGCAAGCTGAGGAGCAAGGAGAGCCAGTCTAAGTACCAAAACTGAGGAACTTGGAGTCCCATGCTCGAGTGCAGAAGGCATCCAGCGCAGGAGAAAGATGGAGACTGGGAGGTTGACCAGTCTCATCTTTTCACATTTTTCTGCCTTCTTTATATTCTAGCCACTCTGGCAGCTGATTAGATGTGCCCACCCAGATTAAGGGTGGGTCCGCCTTTCCCAGCCCACTGACTCAAATGTGAATCTCCTTTGGCAACACCCTCACAGACACACTCAGGATCAATACTTTGCATCCTTCAATCCAATCAAGTTGACACTCAGTATTAACCATCACAACATATGACTGGCTAGAGGTTGTTGTTTTTTAATACACATAAAATGTGTACACATCTATATAGAAAACACTAGGTAAATACTAGCAGAAAATAAATATACCCAAGTAGAAAATTAATAAAGAAGAAATACAAATAACCACTAAACCTATGAAATATATAAAAATCCATAAACACAAAAATATATTGATTTTATTGCTCATTATATTGGCAAATGAATCGGAAATCATCTAAATGCCACAAAAGCAATAGTTAAATACTTTTTGATTCATAGGTGAATGAAACAGTATTTACTCATTAAAGTTAGGATTTTAAAGTTAAACTAATAACATGGAGAATCATTTATTTTACAGTTTTAAATGAAGAAGCTGAAAAACGATATGGGTTCAGTATGATATGAAGCATCCTCTTTTTTTGTTTGTTTGTTTTTTTAAAGATGGAGTTTCACTCTTGTTGCCCAGGCTGGAGTGTAGTGGTGTGATCTCAGCTCAGCGCAACCTCTGACTCCCAGGTTCAAGTGATTCTCCTGCCTCAGCCTCCCAAGTAGCTGGGATTACAGGCATGTGCCACCACACCCGGCTAATTTTGTATTTTTAGTAGAGATGGTGTTTCTCTATGTTGGTCAGGCTGGTCTCGCACTCCTGACCTCAGGTGATCTGCCCACCTAGGCCTCCCAGATATGAAGCTTTTTTAAACATCATGGAATAAAAGACCTGAAGGAAAATGTTCCAAATATTTTAGGTCTCTTGATGGTGTTCTTTAAAGGAGTTTTTATTTACATTTGTCTGTGCTTTCCTACATTGGCTATAATAATGCATAATAAATTTGTAGCCAGGAAAACAATATTTCAACTCACCGATACCTAGAAATTCAGAGCAAAGGTCATGTCACCCCGACACCTGGCGTTTTCACAATGTCTCCCATATGCTTCTCTCAGACCTGTGGTTGCCTCTTCCAGAACTTCCACTCCCCTGATAATTGTACAATATTTGACTTCCACTCCCCTGGTAATTGTACTGAATCTAATCCTCACACAGTCTGATCTGGCCATTTTCTCTTCAGTACCTAACTCATCTTCCCTCCTCCTCCACTGAGCAAAGCACTTAAAGGCTCAAGGTTGCCAGGAAGGAAGAGGATCCTTTTATGTATGGAAGGCACATGCTAATAGTGCCAGCAGTGTGGAGTGGGGACCAGTGGCCCTCAGCAAGCTGGCTGTAGCCAGTTCTCAAGGCAATAAGTAAAGAAGCAGAATTGGCAGAATAATATTTGGCTTCTTGAGTATAGTGAGCATGATGATGACTACGTTGTTGATGATAATGACGACGATGATGACAGAGCTTGTATTTTGTCCATAGTGTTCAAAATTTTAATTTGCTAATATTTTGCTGGGATTGTATTTTACAAAGGCAACTTCCATACAGATTGGAAATAAAAATAATAATAAAAAAATCTAAAACATACAAGCATCTGCTTCGTCACCACAGATACTCTGAGGAGCACAGTGTTAGAGGCGTGTCCTTGTGGGCACAGAGGCAGTGAGTTCTTCTGATCGGATGCTCCCTGGCCCCAGGGTTGCTGCAGGGGGAACGCCAGCAAAGGACGGATGGAGAAACAAGCAGAAGGTGGCTTTCTCTCAGGCGATCCTGTGAGAAAGAGAAAAGGAATTCTGAATGGTGACTCCTGTGTGTTCAGAAAAATCCATCAGAATAAAAGCCCATCAGTGACCAAGGGGATCTTCTTTTTTCTGGCTTGTCCAATCATGTCTTTGTAAAATTGCTCTCTGCTCTTGCTGTGAAACAGTGAAGTGAAGACCCAGATGTGCCTGGAGATCGGGTTACCCTTCTCAGCATCCCCTCCCACCCGCTATACACATCTATCCTCCGGAAGAGTGATACCGGATGTCGTTTGGGGGAAGGCGCATGAAGGAGTTTACATTTGTGGCCTTAAGGCACTGGCAGAGTAAGTGTTCCCCATGCGTTTGTTAAAGAGAATCTTGTGTTTTTGTAAAAACAAGAAAAACCACCACTCTGAATGTGCCCACCTCAATTTCCTTGCACTGCGTAAGGGTTCAGCTAAAATAGAAGTAGGATAATGTTTCCAAACTAAACTAAGGAAGCTGATAAATTGGATCTTGGTGAACAAGAGGGAAATCTTCAGTTCTTAACAATAGAATCTTCCTCCAGGCCCTGAGATTGGAGTAATCCCCATGCTTTGTCACGGGATTAGATGTGAAATCACATTATTTTCTTCCTTCAAAGTTTCCAATCATCTTAGTTCTCACTTTTATTACCTGCTCTTATCAATCAAGAAATATTATAATGCTTTCCACATTTTTCTTTCATGCTGCGACTTTATTTAAAACAGGGAACTTTTTATACACCTGGAAACTGTCTAGCAAGGAGCAGACACTTAAGAAGACACACACACACAAGTTGGGTAGTAGTGGCTCTGATTTCTAGAAATACAAAGAAAACTGTACGCACAAAGAGATCCTTATAGCTGGTTCCTTCCATTCACGAGAGGATAAAGTTAATGAGCCCAAGGTCAGGGGATCAATCACCATATGAACCACTTAAGTGTGGGCTGGGGCAGAACTCTGTGTCCCCCAGCAAAAAGCTGCACCCTGTCTTCGCCGTCTTGTAAATGTCAGGCACTAGACGCAAATGGAACTAGAATAGAAAATGTAGACAGTGTCAAAGTTTCCAACCAATGACTGCAAAACAGCTAGAAAATCATAACCATCATCACCATACTTCCTCACAATTATAAGATGTTTTGGCATGTAAAATATGTTTGTACATATTTCTTTATTCTCTTTCAAATAGTGTTGATCCCATCAGCCACCTAAGGAAGTAAGTGATGTGCTGTTTAATTTTAGAGATGAAGAAATTGAGACAAAAAAATGTTACTCAAGCAATGAGTGGCAGATCCAGGACTCGAGCCAGATATTGACAAATACTACCTGAAAACCAAAATTTAGCAACAAGGAAAAGGTGAAATTTTCTTTATACATAAAAGATGAACTTTTCTCTTTTGTACAGTTTTACCAAAAGGCAGGGGTATACCATTATCACAGAACTTAAGAGCAAAATAAAGTTGAAATAAGTCCTTCGCACTACATGAACATTGTGTCAGGCAGTGATTGACTGGGAGGGTTGCAGCTCTGGGCTTAGAAGGAATGTGAATTCTGCTTTTCCACAAGCAGATAAGAGCATCTGTGGCTGCTCTGCTTGGCATCACAGAACCTCAGGACCTGAAAGAGAAGGACCTGGAGAAGTTGTCCTTCTTAGCTGCTTCTCTCTGTAGAAGAAATGAGAGTTCTATTTCTAATATCCCCGTTCTCTGGAGGCCAACTTTGAGTCAGGGTTTGGTATAAAGATATTTATTATGGATCAACACCTGTGGGAAAAAGCAGGAAGGAGCAGAACTGGGCCAGGAAAAAGGCAACACCATTGTGCAGGCTGAAAGGAGCCACGGCTAGTCCCACAGGAGATCCAGAAAGGAGTATTGTCCCTGGCAAAGGTCCCCATTATTCAGAATGCCTGGGCCTTTACCCCGACCTTGTTCTCCTGGCCTCGGGTTGCCCTGGGAAAGTTGTAACCCCAGGCCAGGTGGCTCTCCTCAGCTGAGGGCAGACCTTACAGGAGCAGAGAGCTGGGGGCCTTGGGCTGACCCCTCCTTACTGGGCGTGGCAGCAAGCCCTCCCTGGGGGTGGGATCTAGACAGTGTATCTATAGGTCTAATTGGATCCACCCCATTGGTGAGGGACAACAGAGGTATACAGCAAGGAAATATCCAAGTTCATCTAGGAATGGCCCATAAATACCAAACTAAGTTAATTCACAGAAAGATAAAATCTAGATGTAGAAACCCAGAGAAACAAACAAGAATAGTCACAAAGATTTAGTAGCCTCAGATGAAAGGTCAGGAAATTAGAGCTGCAGCCAAGCCTTCTTGACTATGGTAGCCAGAAAGAGGTGTCACATAGACACTCCCAGCTTATTCTCAGTACAAAGATAGAAACACATTTGTGAAAATAAGCCTAATTTCTAAGCCCAGCTTTCACTGGGGCTAAAACTGTCAGTGTACTTCCTGCTGCAGTTGGGACTATCTAGGACCACAGGGGCTGAACCTCATAAAGGAAGGCCTAGATCAAACTTGTCCAACCCGTAGCCCAGAATGACTTGCAATGTGGCCTAACACCGATTTGCAAACTTTCTTAAAACATTATGAGCTTCCTTTTTTTTTTTTTTTTTTTCTATTTTTAGAAGGAGTCTTGCTCTGTCTCCAGGCTGGAGTGCAGTGGCGCCCTCACAGCTCACTGTAACCTCCGTCTCCCAGGTTTAAGCAATTCCCCTGCCTCAGCCACCCAAGTAGCTGGGATTACAGGCACACGCCACCACACTTGGCTAATTTTTTGTATTTTAGTACAGACGGGGTTTCACCATGTTGGCCAAGATGGTCTCGATGTCCTGATCTCATGATCCGCCTGCCTCGACCTCCCAAGGTGCTGGGATTACAGGCATGAGCCACCATGCCCGGCTACATTATGAGATTCTTTTGCAATTTTTTTTTAGCTTATCAGCTGTTGTTAGTGGTGGTGTATTTCATGTGCGGCCCAAGGCAATTCTTCTTCCAACGTGGCCTAGGGAAGCCAAAAGATTGGGCACCCCGGCCTACATGATAGATCCTGGAGAACATCAGCCTAAAGTGGAACCTGATGTTTTCTCTAAACCAGTAGAGAAGACCACTATCACATTCTCCTGCTGGGTCTAAAGCCTCCTGACTTCACCATACACATTCATGGTATGTTCTATCTTTCAATGAAATAACAAATTATGTTTTTCCTACTGTACAAAAGAGAATTACATCAAGTTCTAGATGTGTATTTATCACAAGGTTATTTTTCACAGATTGCAACAAGTAGAATATGCAATGCTTGGTAAGTTTCTGTGAGAGACCTCTGTCCATTGTGACATCAGCTTGCTATTTAATGTCATTTATAAAGAAAAAGTAGAATCCACCCACTGAACACACACAAAATAAGGTCACCACATTGAGCTTCACTACAGTCTAATTTGTCCTTATTATGGTTTCTATCATTTCTGTCGTCAGAGAAATTGCAAATGGGTTCAAAATTTCCTCCATCCCTTTCATGAAAACCATGCCATGCTGGGAAAAATCCCAGGCCCACTATTCTACCCACTGATTAAAGAAGCAGAGCATCTAGATTATTTAGGTTTTGTGAGAATTCACTTCACTAGCACAAAGAGGACTGGAAACACGCAAATGTAAAAGCCGACATCGACATCGAGGTGAGAAAAGGTCAATGCACCTCTACATTGTTTCAAGCAAAAGATAAACGGTCAAAGAAATAACCCCTTTAACAGGTCTCTTGGTTTCTTTGGATCCTGAAATTTCAACACTTCGCTAATTTGAAAAAATAAATGCATAAATTTACACCTACTTTATACTAATGGGTCACTCTTGGTTTTGTAATCATGTACGAATTCATACAGCACAGGCAAACAGAAAATGTTCTGCCATGGCATGTGCACTCAGCAGATGCCCTTCAAAATGCATCAGTTCACTTGGTAGGTGTCCTTGAAAAAGGATTACATTTTAGTTGTTCCAATTCTCTATTAATCAAACTTTCGATTCTTGCCTACTTTTTAAGTAAAATTTTTCTACAGAAAATCCATATGCCAACAGCCTGATACACACATACTGTTCATCCAGGTTATTTATATTCAGCTAACAGATAGAGAGTACCTTCTATGAACTAAGTACCATGACAAGTGCTTTACAGGCATCAATATGAGGACTCACCAATGAGACCTCATTTTGCAACAAATAAAAAAAATGAAGATGAACGTGCCTCATGAAATCTTAGCTCGCCATGCTACCTCCTTATTCATACACATGAGGCTTAGATCATAACAATACATGTTGGTCTGTGTTTTTCCTAGTCTCAGAAATACCTTCTTCCATTGCAGAATCCTACAGTTCTCTTCTACTTGCAGTCCTCTCCCTTTGCCATAACAACTGCCAGCACATGTGGTTGCCATGGCGAGCAGAGGAGTCATTATTAAAATAGATAAGAGCTAAGACCTTACCTTATAATTCAACCTTGGTAGTTTATTTTTTCTCTTGAGTTCTTCATATTTTATGACCTACTTCATTTGCCCATAAACTCCAAATGGTTTCCAGATGCATCTGGACTTCATCAGATATCTGGGCAACAAAGGTACTCTTTGGCTTTTTCCTGGTATTCAGCAGCAACAGAGAAAACAAGCACCAATACTACAGAGTCTCTAGGCCAATTAAGAAAATGGGATGTAAAATTATTCTAAGGCAAAAGAGCTAGATATTTAGCACCACCGGCTCTCTAAAAGGTTAGAAAAGAGTTTAATAATGGAAAAACAAATAAAACTACATTTATTAATAAAGATTTAACTCCAAATTTAAATTACAAATTGCTCCCCAAATTCCAATGAAAAGCACTCTGACCATTTGAATATCTCAGTTGTCAGCTCTCTTAATGAAATAAAATAGCAACCATACAACAAGGCTGGTACTGTAGCATCCGCCTTACTGGTACGAAAACTGCAGTTCAGAAAAATCAAATTCCTTGTCCAAGATTGTCCCAGGTAACAAACAACAGGCTCAGCTCTTTTGACCTTGAGTCTGGCACACTTCATAGCATGTTATGCTGCCTCAGCAGTATTTTTCTTCATAGATTAATTATTTCCATTTGGTACAAGGTGGTCTTTTGCCTGTTTGAATGGCATAAACAATATTTTCTGTTGCAAAACCGTCCCTGGGGATGCTTCCTCAGTGTGGAGCTGTGATATTGAACTCCCCATCCAAGCCTCTCTGAGTGCAGCCAGAAGGCACCCTTAGCCTTGCACACTTCGCTGAAAGTGAGAAGTTGTTTTTAGGTTTGCTGCACATCATAAACACCTGTGAAGGTCTAAAAATGGCGACTTCTTAGTCCTAACCGCTGAGATTAAAATTTAATTGGTCCAGAGTGTAACTTGGGCCTCAGGTGCCTTAAAAGCTCCCCAGGTAATTTTATTATGAGGCAAAGTTATAGAACCACAGATCTAAAACTTTAAAGGCACCTTAGGTTCTGTAATAGGTACCTTTATACTGAGCAATGCATTAGAATCACTCGGACAGACAGTAAAATACATATTTCCAGGTCCCATCCTGGAAATAAAGGGATAGGAATCATGGGTAGAAATCCCATGATTCTGATATAGTCAACAGTTGGCATTTTGCAAACTGCTGATTTTGGACTCCTAAAACATGGACAGATTAGAGAAATGGACTATTGCAAACTTTGGGAATCACCGGAATCCTCTTTTAACTACCAGAGCCTCTAAGGAAGCTTATTTCTGAAACTTAGTACAATTATACATCCTTCAGTCATCATGATTTAGCAACTCTTACAGAAAGAGAACAGAAAAGAAGATGAGTCCAGACTCAGACAGGTTCACAGAGTCGGTGCTGGGGAGGTGAGGGGGCACATGATGGCTTTTGTTTTTCTAATGAAATGAGAGGCAACGCCATCTGTGGGCAGCATATGGGAGGAGTGGTGCAGAGGGGAATGATGGGTGATGAGCTTGAATAGAAAAACAAAGGTCTAAAATAATTAGCACAGAGAGTGGGAGAATGAGCTTAGTAGAGGAAAACCAGTAGGATTTCTTAGAATTTTTGAGTGAGAATTTAAATTCTTAATCATGAATGTATGAAGATGATATTATACTCTTTTGTCTTTTTCTAAACATTCTGTATGGTGTTCACCTTCACAAATAAAGGCATGAAGACTATATGTGAATCTAACCAAGATTAGTGTTTTGAAAAACAAATGGAGGGAAACCGTAAGCATGCAGGAGAAATGACGGTCTTTCTAAAGGGAAAGTTATTTTCAAAAGATGTAGTAGATTGAATTATTGCTTCTCCCTATTCACTCTGCTTTCTTGTAAAAGAATTATATACAGTTGCACCATGCACGGGATTTGTAGTGTCTCCCATTGGAGAAGTATGTATCCTCACCCAGATGACATCAAGCTTGTTTGTGTGACTTGCTTTGGCCAATGGCATGTAAATGAATGTGGCATGTATCACATCTAGGCCAAAGCATTGAGAGCCGTGTTTTGCCAGCCATATCATTTGCTTTTCCACCCTTTGGGAAACAGTTGAGTTTCTTCTCACACTGCTTCTGATCCTTTAAGCCAGAAGATCAAAGCTATCTTCATCCAACATGGAGTAGCTGATAAGGCAAGCTATAGTTGGCCCAGCGCTGTTTGGGGTAATAAACATGAACCTCCTCATTTGCTTTTGGGCTATTCTTATTTCAACTTTGTTTCCACTTACCCAGAACTTCTTATTCCATTAGTCCATCCTAACTCAGTCTTTTACCCCTTGGACTTGATGTTAGTATTTTGTAACTTGCTGCTTGAGCTTGACTCTTGGCTCCAATGAATCCCTCAGGGACTTTTCTGGAAATTTTCCTGGCCTTCTCTTCTTCTAACCTGTCCAGCTATTCCTGCACTGTCTGGACCCACAAGCTCAGAGAAAGGGCAGATTTGAAAAGTTCCTGTTCTGAGGAATGCTCAAGGGGGATTGATTGTTCCTGATTTCGAAGGCTACATAGTAGGATGTGCCTCCTCCTCAATTTAACTAGACACAGAAGATGATACTCAGGGCCCTCAAGGAGGTCATTCCAATCTGGAGAAGCTGGTTCTAATGAGATCCAGTGGCCAAGAAAGAAACCTGTACCAGCCAATTCAAATGGCTTCTGCCACAAACATAGCACAGATTTTCCTTGAAAGTCTAGGTGCATTGTTTTCTAAAGGTCTTCTTTTGAGCTCAAGACATTCAGGCTGTACTATTATGCATATAGCTTATAAATATAATGATGTTAAAATAAATTAAAGCCTAAATGTTGTTGGAGATATGAGAAGTGTTGCAGACTGAGTTGTTATAAAAGGTATTGCAAACAAATTGTATCCTTTGAAGTCCTAACCCCTGATGCGACGGTGTTTGAAGATGGGGCCTTCGGGAAATAAGTAGGTTTAGATGAGGTCCTGGGCTCTGGTCTGACGGAAGAAACACCCGAACATTTTCTCTCTTTCTCTTTGTGTGTGTGTACGTGTGTGTGTGTGTGCACCTGCATTCACCAAGGATGTCACAAAAAGGTGCCCATCTACAAAACAAGAAGGGGGCCCTGACAGAGAACCAATTGGCTAGCAACTCAATCTTGAACTTCCCAGGCTCTGGAAGTGTGAGAAATAAATTTCTGTTGTTTAAGCCACCAGTCTATATAGTATTTTGGTATGGTGACCCAAGCCAACTAACACAAAAGGTAAAAAGAAAAAAATGTGTTTTCTATGACAAACCTGACTCAATTTTCAATATTCCCACTTACTAGAATTTTGTGAAAATCTTTTGGTTTACAATATTTCCTATTTAGGAAACAGTATACCTAAGCTCAGTCATATTTTACTGCCTTCATTCATCACCTGTACTTAATGAAAAAGAAATTTAAGTAAGTGAATGATGAGATGGATCAAATTATTCTCTAGAGCTCTAGAGGGTGTTTCATGCTCCCTAGATGGTTTATAAATGCCTGAACATTTGTATACAAATTGATCAAACTTGCAAATCAGTAATCTGGGACTGAAAAGACACAGAAATGATCTTGGAAATTGCATTTAAGAAAAAAAATTACAGTATCATGTTGGTAGACACAAAAGAACTTTGATGAAAGCAGCTGTTAAATTGTTAATTTAACATAAAGATGGAGCTGATGATTCAAAAATGATCAACTAGGTTGCAGATATTCTGCACTCTGAATAGCATAGGCTGCACAGCATTCAACCCTGTCCTCTGCTGTAATTTGAGGCTGCATTCTATCTGCATTAGCAGAACTGTTAATAAATCACACGAGCAAGAAATAAGGAACTGAAAATCTGCAGGTGTTAGATAATGCCCCAAATATCTTCACCACATGTTTCAGAGGAGTCATGTGAGTTCAGAAACATGACTTGGTGATTACTCACTGTATTGCTCTGGCTACAGCCTAGTTAACTTCTACAGGATAAATTTAAATACAGGTTAGGGTCACTATGATGCTTTCTCCTGTGTAGCCCTCAGGACTGGCTTCGATCGTTTTTGTTCAGTAGATATCGGTACCCATTGGTCAACTCATGGTTCCTTTGTCATAGAACATTTTTTTCCTTGCCAAATCCAGATTTGTTCTCGTTCTGTCCCTCTCTCTCTATCCCGCCTCTCTCTCTCTCACACACACACACACACACGCACACAGAAAGGTATTTTAACTGTGAATAGAACAGTAAAAGAGAAAAGTTGTGCTTATGTAGTCTCTAGGTTTGATATAAACGTTATTATTCAAAGGACGATTCTTAGTGTTACAATTGAGAAAGTATGAGCTGAAGTCTGTAACTAAAACATAAACTCAAGGTTTGGCATCTACTAGTAACTAATTGGACACCAAAAATTAAAGGACTTATCAGAACCAGTCTTATAGGGCAGATATGGTTCTCTACAAGAAATCTGCAGGACAGGGGATGTGACAGCCTTTGAGATGTAAGTCTCAAATTCTGGGAGCTTTTGACATGACGTCTGATGCATTTTGATATCCTAGAAACAAAACATTTAAAAGGGCAGAGGTGAGCAAATCATCAAACACATGTGATCTGACGTTCAGGACAATTTTCTTTATTCTAATTCAAATCAACTTCTTGATTTTATTTTTCTTTCTTTCTTAAACCCTTTTCTTTCTCAAATCAATTTCTAAATAGAGGTAATTCAACCTTGTTCTATAAGTATGTTTCCCAGGTGTGTTTTATTTAATTCTGTGCAAAAGATCAAAGGAAGAAAGAACCCTTGATACTCCCCTGAAAATATAAATATACACTCATTAGCACTTTTGACAAGATGGTTCATACAGTGCTTTCAGCCCAATAAGGAGACATCATTGTAACAGTAGCACAGGGCTCTCCCTGCATTTGTGTTGAAAGGACAATAGCCAAGTAATTAGTTTTAAGTGAAGACTCAAGTTTCCACTTGTCCACAGATATTCCCATCAAAATGTAGGACTTGGCCCAAAACTTTCCTCTTGGAAAAAAAAATTCTAAGAGTTACAATAGATTCAGTTAGGAAAAAATTGTTGGCAGAGAACCCTCTGAATTACCTGGAGGTGGAAGGAGGAACCCCCATTCTTACCCCACTAGCCCAGTTTTTCCGACAGAACACATTTAGAGACCTCTGCAAGTATTCTCAAGTATATCTGATTCAACTAGCCATTTTCCTGGTGGCACGACATTTATGAGATAGCAGGTGAAGGCAAACATACGCGACTCCAAGAATACCTCATCAGGCAGAGCAATGACTGTGAAGAAGTATGTAGGGGCCCAGGATTCAGGGCAAATTTTCTTAAGAACAAAATCCAGGCCCTATCACCTACTCTTGTATATTTATCTTCCTATGCCTCAATTTCCTCATTTGTATAATGAGAATAAGAATCGTCTTTACATTACAAAGTGGTTGTGAGAATTAGATCACATATGGCAAGTGCATATCGCAAAACAAATATCCCCCCAAATATTATGTATGTATGTCTGTCTGTCAATCTATCATCTATCTATCTATCTATCTGTCTGTCTGTCTGTCTGTCTGTCTGTCTGTCTATCTATCTATCTATCATCCATCTATCTATAGTATTTAGGTCTCCCATAAACAAATTCAAGAATAAGATAATGGCAATCTAGCCTTAAAAAGCAAGGGTTTTATTGAAATCAAAACCATTTTGAGTTAACTGAATTATATGACTTTAAAAGTAGCCACATATACATTGGTAGTATTACCAGCATCACTAGAAGAATTATATAAAAATGATAGCAATGATAGTTCCATTTATTTTAGCTAAACAGATTGCCTCAGATTATTAGATCCAATTTTGAATTCTGTTTACTAAGATATATTTAACAGGTATCTTCATATCTGTCTATTACCTATCTATCTATCTATCTATCTACACACACACGTAGTTGTAGATGAATGCTCAGAGAAGAGCAATCTGGATCATTACATTTAAAAGCTAAAAATGAGGAAACTTGCATTAAGGAGAATGGTATAGACAAAAATACTCAGAAGCACAATATAATTATCTTCAAATATTTGTTAAACTGACACGAGAAAATGCTTAGGAAAACTGTGAAGGGCTTTATGGAGTAAACAATCTGAAAGAAGCTGAGGAAAGCAGAAATAATCGCAAAATTTGAGAACATTTCTAATATTTGGAAATATTCAAGATAATACAAAATGTCTTGCAAAATATGAAACCTGCTTATTGTCATGCTATTCAATAAAAACTTATTAGTTGCATAGTCTACTCAAGGCACCAATTTAGATATTATAAGGATTCAATAGATCTATACAATATTGTTTCTGTCCTTAATAAGTTTACAATCTTGAAGCCAAAATGGTTACTGGGTAATCATGTGATATAGCAAGGTAGAAAGAAAGTGCTACAGGAATGGAAAGGAAAATGTTGCTGCTCTCCTCATGAAAATGGTGTATTTCTTTCCCTATTCCCAAAAAGAAAACTCTCTGAAGTTTAGATGGGAAAGAAACATTTTAGTTTGGATAGAAAGAGATTAGAGATGAAGTCAGATTTAAGAATAAGACTCAACAATTAACAGGAGTGGAAGAAAGATAAGTATTTTCTATCCTACATTGTTCAGTCTGCATTTTCAAAGAATGCTGTTAAAAGGATGTAATTAGGGGTAATGAGGTGCAAAATTTCATGTATAAAAAATGATCTTGTTAAGGGCAGTTTAGGCAGATAGTGCAGCTAAAAAATGAATTCTAACTCTCTACTAACTCTGTGCCAATATTATATATCCCTGACTTTTCTCTATATCAAATTCCAGTAGAATTTTTTAAAGTCAGAAATTTAAATGAATCTGGTACACAAATCTCCTTTTGATCAAAATTATTTGAGTTTGTTTTTCATTTAAAAGTGGCAAAATCTTATCACAGTCTAGAATAATAAAATGCCTTTTGTTCAGCTCTCATTGATTAGTCATCTTCTTACCCACACTGATCAAATTCAGGAGTCTGGACCAAGTGTCTATCACAGAGATACTTTCCTTCCTAACCTCTGTTAGGAAGGTAGTTGGCCTGAGTACATCTTGCAGTTGAGTCCCTCTGTTTCAGCCTCACCCTCCTCAGCAAAGAGCAGAATATTCAGATCAGGGGGCTGATTCCCAGGCTTTGATGATCCTAGGACCCTTTTTTAAAAATGTATTTCTTAAGTCTAATATCATATATTTGGCCAATGAAAAACTGAATGTTTCAGCACTTAAGGTCAAAATATGTAGTATACGTATCATTTTAGGTGTTATAGGAAAGCAAGCAATAGTATAAGCCTGGGTAAGTGGCAAATGTTTCCAAAATATCTTTTAAAAAATTCTCCTATGAAGTTTGATATCTATTGTGACAAATCCAATAAAACCCAAGATGATCCTTAGTTTGACATTCATTTCAGTACACATTTAATTGAACATTTTCAAGGTGACAAGATTTACCGTGCACTAGAAAAGCTCACAAATACTTTCAGACTGTGGGAGAAACTGATGAAGTAGCTGACGGTTCCTTTGCAGTGTGGTGAGTTCTTTTGCAGGTACCATACAGTGATGGGTCAGACCCCGGATGAGCTTCTAAATCCCGCGGAATGTGCAAGGCAAAGCTTTCTGATAGAGGCTACTAACTTGAACTAAAAAAGAGTTAGTACAATTTTAACAGTTTTGAAAAAGCCAGAAGGGCAACTCTAGCAACTCCATGATTCTATCATAGGCTATCACATTGCTATTTCAGAGTGTGTGTTTGCAAGTCATTGTTTATTCAGATCCGTGTCAACACAATATAAGTGTGTGTTCTTTTCTGCCTTGAAATTTCTTCTTGTTACAAATTTCATATTTTTATGGGAATATATAGGTACTTATTGCATTTTAATTTTTGTTAACAATGGAACAACAGAAAGGGTAAAAATGTGGTTCTCTCTGTTCAACTCATCTCTAAGTGTAATGCTGGAGGAGAGAGGATTATGTCATGTGGAAACTAAGGTAGAACAAGAGGTATCAACAGCATCGTTTCAACCCCAGGGGGGTCACAGTCTATACTTTTCTCCACCAGCTCCTCCTCTGGTGCAGTATGAGAATGGGAGGAGGAGACATCGTCAGTGTTTCCTCGTGAGCTCACTTGCCAGCGGCGCCAGCTTTCCACGAATTCAAACAACAATGACATGGACAGGTTTACAGTAAAATACGTCTGTCCTGAGAAAGAAAGGAGTTGACAGCCAACCCACTGGCTGTTCTCATCGCTTGCTGAGCTGCACCGAGCAAAGCCATCTTCTGAGGATCTACGAATGTGTGGCATGGTAATGATCTCACCTTCCAAGGAGCTATGATGTATTTAATGAGGTGTGTGGATCCAGGGAAACAAAAGTCACGCATGAGCGCAGTATGGAGGGTCTTGGAACCCATCAATATCTGAGACAAACAGTAACATAGCATGGGGACTTTTGTTAATGTCCTGTTCTCTTCCTCCACCTTCAATCTTAGCATGGAGAATGCAGTGTGAACTTCAGCGAAACTTTGGTTTCAAATAAAAGATTAGTTACATTTTGACTATGAGGCATTTTGCAAGTTGCTCAGCCTCTCTGAGGCACAATCCCTTGATTTGTGAGGCAGAGATAACACTTTTTTCGAAAGGTTGATTTAAGACCATAATAAAATCATGAGCATGAGAAACTTAGTGCAGAGTCTGGAACATTTCAGCTGTTCAATAAATTTTGGGTTCTGTCCACTTTCTCTACCTTTTTCCTCTCCCACTAGAAGTGGGGGCAGAGAAGGTCCAGTGTGTTAGCCTTCAGAATCTTTTTGTTAATTGGTTTTTTTTTTTTCTGTAGAATTTTATTTTTTGGAGTATTTGTTTGTTCTCAGAGAGATGGATGAGATCTAAAATGTACTTCTATTGTTTTTTTCCCCCATTTAAAAAATGTAAAAATCAGAACGAAACATGTCTTTCCAGTCACAGGTAACTAAGTAGGAAGTATCCAGTAACTTCTTATCTCTGGGGACAAATATTACCCACAATACCCCCGAGTGAGCTGGACGACAAGGGGACCTTTTCCCTATATCCCTCGCCCAGTGCAATTCTAGTCAAAAAATTAGCCATGCGTGGTGGCGGGCGCCTGTAGTTCCAGCTACTCGGGAGACTGAGGCAGGAGAATGGCGTGAACTCGAGAGGCGGAGCTTGCAGTGAGCTGAGATTGTGCTGCTGCACTCCAGCCTGGGCGACAGGGTGGGACTGCCTCTCAAAAAAAAAAACAAAAAAACGAACAAAAAAAAACTCAGCAGAACTAGTGCATGGTTATAATGTGCCATCTTGAGGAAATCCACACCTTTTTTTTCTCTCTCTCTCTCTCTTTTTTTTTTCAGTTGAAGTATTATTTAGAAGGCACTTTTAATTATAATTTTGGTTAACTGATTAACGTTAACTTGTGTATGTCTTATATTGACCACTAAACTTTGGGCCTGGTTGCCCAGTACCATCTGTTTGATTGCCACTTCTATATGAATTCTTCAGTTTTGATATTTGTTTCTCATCTTGTGTGCATTTAACATTATAATCCCTATAAATGCTTCTTTTAAGATGGCTGAATATCTGTAAATACACGTGTCATTTATATTTTTGGTGGAATTTTTTTGTTCACATGCACCCTCTTTACTCCCTGGATGTCTTGAAAAATAAAGTGTGACACTTTTTTATCAATACAATGTTTTATTTATCAGTATAAAAAATGTTAAAAATAAGTACCTATTTTGTTTTTGTGGAATATAACTAATGCAATAAAATGAAAAGCCAAAATCTGTAGAACTCAAAACGTGTTAAGTATACAAAGACCAGAAACCTTATAAAGGTGGCAACGTCTTCTAGATACTTTCAAGACCTTAAGCACCCATGATTACTTGACTTCCACTTCTTTTATCATTTCTACTTGCAATCCATCAGACCTGTTTCAGTGAGAACTCGGGTAGATCTAAAGGTCTTTTCCATTTTATACTCTTTTTTTTATACAAATTTTCAGAAATGGAAAAATTGTAGTGTGAAACTGTGAACTTGAAATGTGTAAAGTTAGTATAGTATGTTAAAGACCTATTTGATTATGAACTAAGGCCAATAATCTTAGATTAATTCAGATTTTAATTAATTCAAACATGGGTTACCATGTTTGAATCTTGTTCTAAAGTTTTCTAATTAGTTGTCTTCCCTCAAACAAGAGTGAATCCAAGCGATTGATACAGCCTTTTCCTTTAGTTTTTAGTATTCTGGGCCTAGACTCACAGTGCTTCTTAACATTAGCCACTCATTAGACTTGGAGAAGTCTAGTGAGTATTTCCCAAGTTTATGCATTCAATATAGAGTCCAGTGAGAGCACCTGGATCTGGAGACAGGCGGAGAGGAGGTAATTTAGAGACAGCTCTGTCAGTAGCGGCCATTCATTCAGTCAGGGGAATCTTAAACATGAAGACTGAGAGATTTAAGAGAACTTTCACTTCTCTTTTGTCGTTTCCCAAAGGGTTCCATTTGTAAACCAAACCTTAAGAATGTATTTTGGTCATAAAGGTAAATTCGCAGTTTCTCACGTTCTCAGGGACTGTTGTGAAAGCAAACTGACAGGAGCAAAGAGAAAGCCAGAGGTGAAAAAAGTGAGGCCAGTGCCCTCGGACTGACTTTCCTCATGGACTCGAGGACTTAGCCAATGTAACCTGGACACTGAGACTCTCCCAGAAATAAGACCGAGGGTGACAGTGCTGCTTCACTGAGGACAAATACAATTAAATGAAATTAATAAATTTTTTTTAAAAAATAAAAAATAAACCAGGTGTGGTGGCTCACACCTGTAATCCTAGCACTTTGGGAGGCCAAGGCAAGTGGATCATGAGGTCAAGAGATTGAGACCTTCCTGGCCAACATGGTGAAACCTCGTCTCTATTAAAAATACAAAAATTAGCCAGGCATGGTGGCGGGGGCCTGTAGTCTCAGCTTCTCGGGAAGCTAAAGCAGGAGAATCCTTTGAACCTGGGAGGTGGAGGTTGCCGTGAGCTGAGATCACGCCACTGCACTGCAGCCTGGTGAAAGAGCGAGGTTCCACCTCAAAAAAATAAAATAAAAATAAAAATAAATAAATAATAAAATAAATCACTGTCAGGCTCTGTTCCAGGCCCCAGAATTCCAGGATGGGGCAGTTCCCATGCCCGTCACCAGGTGGCAGAGGGGCTTTGCATCCAGGCTTCCCGGGCGTCCCTGGGGCAGCACCTCTGGCTTAGGAAGCAGGAGTTTACTGAAAATTTCAGGGAGTGCAAACCTTACAGTAAAACAGAAATCCTGTCACTCTGCAAGGCTGGACTCCAATTCAGAAAGCCAGGTCTCAGCCTCGGACCTGAGGGGTTTGGATGCTTTGGGAAAAGTAATTTCAGTGGAATCATAGGGGTATCACTCCATGGCCAGAAGTAAGCTCAGCCCCAGTGTAGTGCTGTAGTTAAAGAAAGAAAGCCAAACCTGTTAAGTCCAACTTCACTTAGAAAAATAGTAAGTGAATAGATCTACGTTTTTAAATTATTTAAATATTCATGGACGAAGACACCGAATCTTGATTGTTCCCATGGTTTCCCCAAATATTACACAGTCATTGACATACAACAGAAGTTGGATTTATATTTATGATGGAAAGAAAATAGCACCCAAAATACTGACAAAGGAAAACAATGGAAAAGGCACAATTTGTTTCCTTGGTTTGGCATGGGATGTAGTGGAAAGAGCATATGCTTTGACCCAAGGAAAATCTGGGTTTGAGTGTCTACTTTGCCACTTCTCTAGACCTTTCGGCAAGAGCTACTCAGTGGCTCTAGGATTGTTTACTTGGCTTTAGAGTGAGGGCTAGCGTGTGCATTAAAGCTTGTAACTCAGAGTTGTTGCAAAGATTAAAGAAAACAAGAAGTAAAATATACGGCAGGTAGTGAGTGTTCAGAAACCTTTAGATCTCTCCCCATCAAAATTTCAGTGTGAGAAAAGTATTCTCTGGTGCTAAACCACCAACTCTGATTTTGAGACTGGAACCATGCAAAATTGTTCTGTGACCTGAAAATAATTTTGCAGATTGTGGAAATCACTGGAACATATGCTGTGGTCATCTGGCAAATTCTCTTTCTAACATTTGTGACTGAGTGCCCCTTTTCAGTACCTCTAAGAAACTCTGGAAGTTGGTTTCCCATACATTTCAAATAAGCGTTCTGAGAACACAGTAGCATTAGGACATTCTGGGAAAACTCATGATGTCGCCAGCAATTTACAGAGTTAACTTGAATCTCTGTGACACTGAGGCTCCTTTAATCGTAAAGTCAAAGTGAGATGATTGGACCTCTCAAAAGTACAAATGTTGCGAGTCTGCTTTGAATAAAATACACCTTTGATAGTTTCCATTTAATATAATATTACATTCAAGAATTAAGAGACTCCTGAATAATTTATCATTTTGCAAGTATAAGTGATCACTAATAATATTGCATTGTTATTTATTAACATTTAGGCCCACCACAATTCTATTACGTAAATAATATAACAGATTGTCCAACTATATATTTAATAATGTGGGTATATATTACTAATAACTGAGCATATATGACTTGATGCACAGTGAGGAATGAAGATGAATGAGAATTTTAGCCTAGGGGATGTTTTATGGATGAAATGCACATTAGATATTTTGAGGGAGATGTCTAGGCGATATCAACGCTGGATTTTGTTTTCCCGGACAGGATTAGAAAACAAAGCCTGACTTGTATGACAGTCATAACCAGTTCTGAAAATGCACAAAAGCACTATTAAGGCCAAGTATGGACTCCAGATCATCAATGCTACCTAGTTGTCATTCATTCATTCAGTCATTCATTCATTCACTTAGGACATGCTTATTTGTTATAGGCTGGTCATTAAGAATATAACAATCATCAGAAAAAGATATTACCAGCCAGGTGTGCTGGCTCATGCCTATAATCCCAGCACTTTGGGAGGCTAAGGAGGGCGGATCACCTGAGGTCAGGAGTTCAAGACCAGCCTGGCCAGCATGGTGAAACCCTGTCTCTACTAAAAATACCAAAAAATTAGCCGGGCGTGGTGGGGGGTGCCTGTAATCCCAGCTACTCTGGAGGCTGAGACAGGAGAATTACTTGTACCCAGGAGGCAGAGGTTGTAGTGAGCCAATGTTGTGCCATTGCACTACAGCCTGGGCAATAAGAGCAAAACTCCATCGAAAAAAAACAAAAAAAAAGATATTATCGCCAACAAATACTCAACAAAAAAACCCTTACACAACTAAGTAGAAAATCCCCAACTGCAATGAGAAAAATGAAGAAAGTGTTCAGGGGAATTGTGGAAGTTCCATTTAAAAAAATTGCAGAAGTTCAGTGTATAAGCTGAAATGTGAAGGATGGCTAGAGATGAATTATCAAAGAATTAGGGATGACATGTTCTAGGCCTGGGGTTGGGCACAGTATTCCTTATTTTTATGAGGTAGATTCAGACAGATGTGTTCAAATACCACTTATTATCTTTGTCATATTAGACACCTATTAGCTTTGTCATATTAGAAATATACTTAGCCTGTTAGCGTTTCAAGTTCCAAATATCTAAAACAAGGTTAATAATTGCAATCTTAAAAACTATTACAGAGCTTTAAAGAAAAAAAAATGTGTAAATTTCCCTACTATATGTCTGCACATAGTAGGTACCCACATAATAAATGCTGATTACATATATTTCCTTTACTTCCTCATTTTTACTTAACAGGATCCTACCCCTACCTCACTCCACATTCTCCTGGACTCTAGCTTCTCACATAAACTACTCGTGTCACATTTTTCTGAATATAAGATAGGGAAATTTCTCTTATCTCCTCTTTTTGGGAGTTTCAGATTAATCTAACAAAAGGCTTGATAACAAACAAAAATTCTTGACTTAAGGAGAAATTCAATGATGTTAATTACAACGCAGGATGCAATCCCACCTCCCTTGGTGCAAATAAATCCTCCCTGAGGTTTGTGATGAAGTCTGCCTGCAGTATTTCCTCTGCAGCAGTGGGGATCTATGCCAACTCAGAGGGAATTTTCCTGTGTGCTTCTCTCTCCTGGCCATTCATCACCTAAACGATGCTCTCCAAGCTTCCAAGGGGCTGATTGAGGGCCTGGGGGAAGGTGCATCTACCCAGTGTGGGCCTCTGTCCAGTGGTGTCTGATGGCCCTGGGCCAACTGCCCTCATCTGGTCCTCGGCCTGCTGACTGGAGGGAAGTGCTTCACCAGGATAGAGTCTCAATGATTTAGGATGATCAGAGTCATACTCACTCAAATCCCAATTGTAATAAGGGGGCCGCCTTCCTCCAGCCCTGCCCCAGCCTCTGAGTGTGAAAGCAGGTTCTCTTTCTCCCTAGGGCACATCCACCTGGGGGACCCTGCCAGACCTGCCATGTCAGGCAGACTCCATTAACCCTGGTGGTCAAGAACTTCATCAGTGCCTGAGCCAGGGGAGAGCCAGCCTTGGAAGCTGCCTGGCAGCAAGCCCAACCCCCCAAGAGCTGCAGAGACCCCCATAGAGCCAAGGCTGAGAAAATTGGAAACACGAAGTGTGGGCCTGGGTTCTTTTGCCTTTGATTTGATGGAGAAGGACATCTGCTGGCAGGAAATCAAACTCAGTATTACAGATTTCTCTTTACAGAATTTGGAACATACCAAACCAAATCATGTCACACAGTTGGATGGCCTCTCGCTGCCTAGGAGGAAAAAATGAGGGGGCTTTGGATGACCCAGAAAAAAGGGTTGACCTCCAGGCTGCCCCATTATAGTAAAAAGTGATTTTGATGAAGGCAGACTCTGCAGGTCAGAAGGGGCACTTGTCCTGGTACTGCATCCTCAAGTGCTTCAAAATGTTATAACTTGATTCAGGACTTTTTCAGCTCTTTTTGCTGTACTTTTCCAGTACTTAATAAGGTATATTTAAACTTTAAATAATACGGTTGCTTCCTGCCATCAATTTTCTCCTATTCAGACGTTGGTGCTATCCCATTGTTCTCCGTGTTCCTTCTTGGATCTAGAGAGGCTCCTACTTATAATGGGGCATAATCGGTGTCATGTGTCTTCAGGCACATGCAGGCTACACATGTGCAAGAAAAATAGTTCTCACAGCAATCCTTTCCTCTGCCTTCATTCCTCATCGTTTGCTTAAGGGAAATCATGCCCTAAACCAGCTCTGAGGGAAACCTAGGAGAGATGTTGCACCTATTTTGGCAAAAACTCAACTGTCTTATGGGGACTGCCAGGCAGTCATTTTCCAACACAAGCCCAGGTACGGTCCACACCATCAGCCTCTCCCGTTTCTCACCCGAGCACCGCCTTCCCTGTCGACCTTCAGGCTGTTTCCCTGAAATATCTTCCCCTCCCCCAAACCATTTCCACTGGGCCTGGCCAGGCACTTGGCATTATCTACTCAAATGTGTTGTCACTCAGTGATTCCCTCAGGTTTCAGCCACTCTGATTTCTGTATGTCTTGAAGTCATTTATGAGAATGTCTAAAATATTATAATATTTATAAAAATATTTTATACAAATTATAATATTCTGTCTTCTTCTGATTTCCAAATAGTCATGGTTGTCTGTCCTCTTTAGCCCCGCGCCAGGTATCCGCCTTGAGCCTGCACTTCTCCTCCTGAGCCAAAATGCTTGCATATTCCAACGGGTCCTTCAAAGAGTGGGGATTTCTGAGAAACCAAGCAAGTTGATGTAGTAGCTTGGGTGTGGGAGCCAGGACAGGGTTGTCCGGGGAAAGGAGGGAAGTATAAAATGCTGATGCTGTGCTCTAATGCTTGAGCCCCTCCAAAATGCACATTGGAACGAAATTGCTCTTTGGTGGTGCTAAGAGGGGAGGGCTTAAGGAGGTGATGAGGTCCTGAATTGTAGTCTCATGAATAGAATTCTATTCTCATGAACAGAACTAGTGCCCTTGTAAAAGGGGTTGCAGGGAGCTTCCTTGTCTCTTCCACCACATAAGGACACAGCAAGAAGGCACTGTCTAAGAAGCAGTTTCTTAGCTTAGATTCCCAGAGTCCGAGGATACTTAGCCCAACCTTAGGGAGCAAGATTGAGGGAAGAAAAGAGTGCAGCAGAAGAGAAGATGTCAAGATGAAGGTGCACTATGAAGCTGGAAGCCACTGAGTGCAGGCAGGTTGCCAGGTGCCCAGGAAAACTGATGCTCTGGGAATTGTTTCTCAGGACTACCCCTCTGCAGAGAGAAAGAAGCAAGAGTTTATCTCTGAGATAACTGTAGCCCCCCCCATTTCCGGATTTTGCCTTTGTAGCCCCTCACTTCTGGGTTGTGCTAAGCAAGCATATCTTTGGCGTGCCAAAATTGCAGCATCAAGAAGGAAGCCGCAGGCAGGAGGTGAGAGGCTAACGCGTCCAAGAGGCGGGATTCTCTCAGGAACACACACATAAGCTCCATGATGGAGCCAAAGCAGGGACTTCTGTCGATTCCTCCCTCGTGATGGAAACTGCAGCCCTGATAGCACACTGCAAGAATTGCTCAGGTCAAAGGGTCCATCCCCCAACGTGCACCAGGGCAGCACGTGACTGCTGGACAGTGGCTATGTTACAGTAAACTCTGGCTCAGCCTGACCCTCTCTTTCCTACCCAGTTCCTTCCTTGTCAACACCACCAGCACATTCCCCCTGTCAACCAGGTTAGCGCAGAAACTGTGATGAGCACTTCATGCTTTGTTTCTGTCTTCAGTAAGTTTTATGTCATGTCATTCACAATATGAGGGAGTGTATAACCAATAAAGATGCCAAGACAATCCGTCCTAAGTGCTAACTGCCTGGCACAGGAGTCAGACTGGAAGCATTCCATAAGGGCTAAGGAGCTCATCAGGAGGAGGGAAATAAATCTGAGGGTTCCTGTTCCCTCTAACCCCGATCAGTCTAGAATCCCAGAAGGCAAAGGGCAAACTGTGTTCCTCCTGTGCATTTTTTGCATCTGTGTATTTTTTTCAAAATATTCATTTCTGATATTTTAATACCTAAAGATGATTTCATTTATTGCATTGCATATAAGCAATATCAGAAAAGCACAACCTGACCTTTTTAAAACAATTTTATCTCTGGGCTATGTGATGTGGAAATGAAAGGAAAGCTCATTCCAAAATATAGGAGAAATAGGTAAGACTACTACTGTCCTTTTGGTGTGACCATATGGCTTTGTCAGTCACACAGTCTGATGATGTCAGCGCCTTTCATCTCAGTACCCAGTGATGTGCTGTGTTACCTCTGGCCACCAGACAAACATGCCTGGCCACACAGGGCTGACACACACTTCCACTCTGGGCTCAAGGCAGACGCCCTCCATTGCCCTCCATTCTAAGGATGGAGAGGTTTGGAATTCAGAGATAAACTGGAAGCATGAAAAATAAGCAGCTGGAGGGAACCCCGTCAATGAAGAAAGAGTTAGCCCTGGGTGAGGGTGGGAATAAGAGTTTCAGGCACCCTCATCTTATAGACAGGCGCTGTGAGAGTCACCACAACAAATTCTCCGAATTTGCATTGCAGTTCTTCAAAGGATTCCTCCATTGATATCAGAGTTAGAAGGTTTTCAGTCTGATGAATGGGGAATATAGATAATGCTAAGTCCCCAGAGGGATTATATAAATGGTTTTTATTCAGATTTCCTAAAAATAGCACTATTCATTGCTTTTTCTGTCTCACATTATTAAAGTACTGTAAGTTCACTTTTAAAATGTTGGAAAAAAGCACACAATTATGAAGACTATAGAAATGACCTATGATTTCACCACTAAATAAGTATCCATGTTTTTCTATTCATCTAATCATGCGTGCATAAAACCATGTTAAATATACAATTTTACATCTTATCTGTTTCATTTAAATTATATCATTAGCATTTTTCCTATTCAGCTAGGCATTGTTTGAAAACCTCATTTTAATGTCATTTGCATATTGCTTTATTGAGCAATAATTTTTTGATCATCGTATATGTGTGTATGCGTGTGTATGTATGTGTGTTTCTGATTTTTCTATGAACAGGAAATTCTTGATCAATGAGTATAGTCAAGATATGATTCCTGCTTTTGGAGGAAAGTCTGATCAAAACAAGAAAAGACAGAAAAGCCCCAGTGGGGCTGAAATTCAGAACAGAATGTCTCCTTCTCCTGGAATGAGACCGGACAAGCCATCAACATTTTGGGCTAGTGCCAAGGCAAAGCCTCCATTCGTAACTGGCTGGAGTCCGGGCATGGTTAGAATGGCACAGGCAAGTATTCCATGGCACAGAGGTCTGGAAGTTCTCCCTTGGGGCACTGGATCACAGGGATGGGGACAAAAGAACCCAGCCAGCTGTGCTGAGGCAGTGCACGCATCTCCAGAGCTGGGACAGGGTGAGGACTTCATTCTAAGACCCTAGGAGGGAGGGAGAGATACTAATCCTTATTCCCATGACTAAGATGGGCTCGGAAAATGCTCATCAAAGCAAAGAATGAGATTGCCCTATTATGCCAGGGACACTCCCAAGATGCTTCACAGATATTAACTTAGACAGCCCTCATGACCACCCCTGAGGTTGGTAGGTGGTGTCATGCCCAAAACACAGCTGAAGAAACTGGGATGCAGAGATACTGAGTGCCTTGCTGAAGGTCACCAAGCAAGTAAAGGAGGGAGGTGGGATCGAAACACCAGGTGACCCTAAAACTCTCCTGCCTTTCTCCGCATCACCAAGCACAGAGCATGAGGCTTGACTGTGTCTGCCGGAGGAGATCAGGGCCTGAGGGAAGGGAAAAGCTGTGGAAAGCCAAAGCAGAAGAGCCCCAGCAGAAGCAGGTGCCTGGAGGAACACCTTTGAAACGAAGTCTAAAAATATTACGTCTCTGATTATGGTTCAGAAAGATTCCCACTTGGGTGTGGGCTTATATAAGTGTGTGTGTGAGAATTGTGTGTGTGTGTGTGTGTGTAGGGAACTGGAAAGGGGGAGGTGATGGTCCCTCTTTCTAGGTGCCTGCAGTGGTTCTTCCCTGCACCTCCCATGGCAGCAAGAATGCATTGTTCCTCTCTGACACCTCCCTAACTGCAGACTCGAGGCTCCAGTGGGCCGTGGCCAACTAAGTCCCTAGGAGGCACAGCTGCCTAAACCACAGGCGGCTGGCAGAGGGGCTCGGCGTCACCCTCCAGAGAACAATCCTCCTCCTAGTCTTCTCATCTGCAGCAGTCAAGGGTGAGAAGGAGCCAGGGAATAATAGAACAAAAGCAGAAAGCTCACCAGACCGCAAACCAACCTCAACCAGCTCTTGTCTAAGACACCACTGAAGAGCTAATCCTCCTCAAATCCACCAAAGGGTTTCAGAGATGCCTGCACTTCCTGGCTTACAGAACACAGCCTCTGTACAGTGATTGCGTTGCTTGGATATTTTTAACATGGTCAATATAGTGGCTCTACTTATAGGTGTTCTTTTGAAATTCAGCAAAAAATATTTTTACCAGACTGCTTCCAGGAAACAGACAATTCTCAGCCACAGCTATCGGAGAAGCACTTTTTAAATGTTATTTTCTGCATGAAGGTATAAAATGATTATACCTCATCGTAATCCAACCCCCTACCTGTGTCTTTGCCAGGCTGTAGGAACAGTCTTCTGCTACTGGAGTAATAATTATTATGTATTACTAGTTACATCATCAGCACACCACCAAGCCAACAGTGCCAGAAAATGTCCAGAGATGTATGATCAGCTTCCATTTAGCTTTCAAGACTGGAGAGTCCTGACCACTGAAGACTGAGTTCAATGGTCTCCCAAAGCCCATCCCATGAAATACTTCGATAATAATCAGCAACTTTTACATTATCAACCTTTCCATATCTAAGCCCTAATTTTAAGAGAAAATAACACTGCTGGAGAAATCAGCAAACTAATCCAGGTAGGCTCTGTTTCTACTGAGTTATAGAAAAATATATAAAACACAAATCAAAAACCAATATATCTTAGAGCCGTCAGGGAGAATGTTTTCATGTCCATCCATAAGAAGCTGCCTGGCGGACCGAGCGCGGTGGCTCATGCCTGTAATCCCAGCACTTTGCGAGGCCGCGGCGGGAGGATCACGATGTCAGGAGTTCAAGACCAGCCTGGCCAACATGGTGAAACCCTGTCTCTACTAAAAATACAAAAATTATCCAGGCATGATGGTGCGTGTCTGTAGCCCCAGCTACTCGGGAGGCTGAGGAAGGAGAATCGCTTGAACCCTGGAGGTGGAGGTTGCAGTGAGCCAAGATCATGCCACTGCACTCCAGCTTGGGCAAAGGAGTGAGACTTCATCTCAAAAAAAAAACAAAACACAAAAGACAAACAAACAAAAAAAGCAAAGAAGCTTCCTGGACTCAGGAAAATGTGCCAGCATTTTGACCTTTGGGACAATGTATATTCTTCCCTTTGCTTGCAATTTATTCTCATTGTTAATAAAACTGCTCAAAAGTTATCTCCTCTATGAAATTCTCTCTCTGTGTGTGTATGTCTGTCTGTCTATCTCGTTTCTTTCTCTCTCTCACATACACACACACACGCAGTTTGCCTGTCCCTGTTCGTACATTACATACTCTTCCTTAACTCCAGTCTCACTGTTTATAATGCATTATTCGTGCATTTGTTCTCCCCAGTCTATTACATTTTTTATTGTTGTCGTAAGAACACTGTTTATGCCTGTACAGGCTTATATAGCAATGTACCATAAACTGGATGCTTTTAAACAACTGAAATTTATTTCTCACAGTTCTGGAGGCTGGAAGTCCAAGATCAAAGTGCCGGCAGATTCACAGATTCTGTGTCTGGTGAGGGGCCATTTTCGGGTTCATAGACAGTGCTTTCTTACTGAGTTCTCACATGGTGGAAGGGGCGAGACAGCTGTCTCTGGGTCCTCTTTTACAAGGACACTAGCCCCATTCACTAGGGCTCCACCCTCATGATCTCATCACCTCCCAAAGCTTCCACTTTGTGTGGAGAGTTCGGTTTCACCATGATGAATTTCAGGAGGACACTATGATTCAGACCATAGCATACACTTCACATGAGTTCTACTCTCTGAATACAAAAGTATTATTAGCTATAGGAACAATATTGTTCAGAAGATCTCTAAAACTTATTCAGCTTTTATAATTGAAACTTTATGCCTGTTGAACAGCAACTCTTCTTGAAGGCAAGAACGTTCGGCTGGGCGCAGGGGCTCATGCCTGTAATCCCAACCCTTTGGGAAGCCAAGGCTGCAGTGAGCTGTGAACACACCATGCACTCCCGTCTGAGCCACAGAATGAGACCCTGTCTCAAAAACAAAACCAAACAAAAACCAAATAAACAAAAAGGACTTTTTTCTCACTGTTTCTATTTCATTTAACAACCATTTCTGAACATTTACAGTAGGCAAATGACAGTTAAATTTGGAATATAAAACCACCATTCTGAAAGAGTTGATAATCTAAAACTGTAGAAAGAAAAAATAATTTTATTCCAGAAAAATATATTGTGTGGAATTTGTCTTCATATAGGTATAATGAACGACCACATTTACTTGTTATATTCACATGATGATTGCAAACTTCATATGATTTTTTTCCTTTGAAACTATCATTTTAAAAGATTTGCTAACTAGATAGTATGTTTCTTGATGAAAGAAACAAAGTCTCTATTATTTATCATTTCTATTACCAGTGCCCAGTAGGAACCAGGGATCAAGTGAGAATTCCATAAATAATTGCTACCTGAATGAATGAAGTTACAATTTTATGCATGCCTCTACTGATAAGACGTATTTGCATGTTGGCCAATCACGTAGAGTTTTGCTTTTAACAAATGGTTTGGACTGAAATACTTCAAATAAAGAAAAGTGCAGCATCTTGAAAATTCTTTAAAATGATCCTTTCTCTTTGGGTTGCCAGAAGATCAAATAATTCTCCTATGCTCAAGTAGAGAATCAGACTACCCTCTTTTATCTTCATTTGGATGTTTCTCTAAAACGTTCTCAATGCTTCGTTTTCAAACCTAGATTTTGATGACCACATTACTTCTCATTTCCTTGTAAGCACAAGTTTGGCCCTTTTAGATGCCACGAGTGTTTGACAATTTAAGTTCCTTTAGATGCCTGAAACAACTAATTTCTCACTGGGGGCATAAACCTTTGTATTTATCGTCACTAATTTACTGAAGGAATTGTGTTCACATTCTCTTTTTGTAATCTTCATAGAAACAAATTAAGATTAGATGCTGCTATTTCAAAAGTGATCTGAACACCCCGCTGTTTTCATCTTTTACGATATTTAGGATACTACCTCCCGATAATCTGTTTGTAAAAATGAATCGATTATGAACAACATGACTTTCTCATTAATAATTAAAAGAAACAACAATACAAAGGAGGGTTCCACCAGAAACCAGAACATCGCTTCAAAAATCTTAAGAGTGCTTTGCAAAAGCCCACATGAAGTGCCTAATTCAAAGATGCTTGAGACTTTTAATTCCAGGTCGACTGTGTCTAGAATACAATCAGAGGAATTTCTACTTCCCATTTCCCTATGGCTGAGATTCCCCTTGGGAATGAGTTTATTGTTTTGGAAGACAGGAGTGCTTTTTGGTTGCAGCAAGGCTCCATTTGGCAAACTAGCGAGCCAATGTATTTTGTGATGTCCTGATTAAAAAACAAAATGAGCCAGGTTTGGTGGCTCATACCTGTATTCCCAGCACTTTGGGAAGCAGAGGTGGGAGATCACTTGAGGCCAGGAGTTCAAGACTAGCCTAGGCAATATAGCAAGACTCCAACTCAAAAAAAACTAACAATGAACAAAACAAAACAACACTACTTAGCATTTCTGTAATTACTGTGTACTCATCATCAAAATGATGCAAATCTCTGTACCTTTTCCTGTAAACAATTTTAATAAGAAAAATCTATGAAAAAGTAAAAAAATCTATTAAGAATTTAATTTAAAATTTTAGTTCTGACTCTTATTAGCTATGAGAAGCTGCATGAGTTATTTAAGCTTTCGTGACTTGAGGTACTAGGATTAGATTTGCAGAGACTTTGATGATAAAAAACACAAGATGTCAGGGTTTGTGGGGAAAAATCAAGAGCTTCATTTGGGGGAATTTATGTCTGCATACTTAGTAGCATAGATGAGCTATAGAGGAAGGAGACGTAAACCTGAAGGGCCTCAGAATACAGAGGGCATATGAAGCAATGAGACTGGATAAAACCAGCGAGAAGTGGGAAGTGTGAACAAAACAGTTATTCTCAGGTTTCCTTTTCATGTTTATACTCAATGCTCTTTCAAAGGTTTTTTTTTTTTTTTTTTTTTTTTGAGGCGGAGTCTCTGTCGCCCAGGCTGGAGTGCAGTGGCACAATCTCGGCTCACTGCAAGCTCCGCCTCCCGGGTTCACGCCATTCTCCTGCCTCAGCCTCTCTGAGTAGCTGGGACTACAGGCGCCCGCCACCACGCCCGGCTAATTTTTTTGTACTTTTAGTAGAGACGGGGTTTCACCATGGTCTCGATCTCCTGACCTCGTGATCCGCCCGCCTCGGCCTCCCAAAGTGCTGGGATTACAAGCGTGAGCCACCGCGCCCGGCCTCTTTCAAAGGTTTTTAACACATGTATTTATAATATATTATTCCGTTTTATGCATCATTTATTAACTTAACGATTATGCCTACCAAACACATGACATTCAAAGACTTAATATTCCCAAAACAGACTGTATAGGAATCCGGAAGGTTCACAATGTGTAGAAATGTGTCATTTTGTGGAGGCCTGGATATTAACTTTACACTGTAAGTCTAATATGTAGGAATGAGTCACTAAGTCTCGTTAGCCCATGCCCTTCTTGACCTACCATTGTTCTTTTTTTTTTTTTTGAGACTGAGTCTCACTCTGTCGCCCAGGCTGGAGTGCAGTGGCGCAATCTCGGCTCACTGCAAGCTCCGCCTCCCGGGTTCACGCCATTCTCCTGCCTCAGCCTCTCCGAGTAGCTGGGACTACAGGCGCCCGCCACCACACCCTGCTAATTTTTTGTATTTTTAGTAGAGACGGGGTTTCACCGTGGTCTCGATCTCCTGACCTCGTGATCCGCCCGCCTCAGCCTCCCAAAGTGCTGGGATTACAAGCGTGAGCCACCGCGCCCCGCCCACCATTGTTTTTTGATACTCATACACCTTGGTAAACCTGGTTATATCAGTATTAGGACTTTTGCCCATTTCTGGACTTCCAGGAAGTTTCCCCGTGAATAGTAATAGTCTGCTGCATAGTAGGATAGAATGAATTGAAATTATATTCTAGAGCCCCATCCAGTTAGAAATTAAGTCCTGGCAAGCAATTTCAAAGTTATTTCCAGTGCTATGTTATCCAGGAGCCAGGCTAGGTATTGTGAAAACTTCAGTGATAAATATTTCACTTAATTTGACCTCAAGGAACTCACGATTTAGTATAAATATGACAGAAATATAAATTCATATAACACAAAGTGAAATGTGAGAAGGGTCATCAGGAAAAGTCAGTAATGGATGCCATTAATAAGGTGTTCGGACCCTCTGGGTTCAGTTGGTGTGTATTGGCTACTCCTGGGTAGGTGCCGTCTCCCCAGAGAACCGCTTTCAGCCACATGGAACACTGACTTCATTTCCCAGGAGGCTGTACAAAGCCCACAGCACATGGACCAACAAGGGAGCCTGACTTCCTTGCCTTGAGGGTGGACCAACTCAGGACACAGTTCATCTGCCAGAACACACTATGTGAGGATGCCAGAGGCAGAGTCCTGCTGAAAACATACCTGTCCTTAGCTCCTCCCCTGACCAATACTAATGTTTCTTCCCTTTCTCCTGTTCACAGTCCTTCCTTTGATGAATCACACACACCCTAACTTCCATCTCAGGCTCTTCTCTGAAGAATCTGATTATAGATAGGTACAGATCAAACACAAAGGAAGTTTGTGCAAAATATTTCCATCAGATAGATAAATCCGGGACGGAGAGCATCGTGGAAGGTGTGGTAGTTAGACTTTCTGAGATAAGAAGGATCTGGGTATGAAAAATGAATGGGTGGCCGGGTGCAGTGGCTCACGCCTGTAATCCCAGCACTTTGGGAGGCCGAGGCGGGTGGATTACGAGGTCAGGAGTTTGAGACCAGCCTGGCCAACATGGTGAAACCACATCTCTACTAATAAAATGAAAATTAGCAAGGCGTGGTGGTGGGCTCCCATAATCCTAGCTACTCGGGAGGCTAAGGCAGGAGAATCACTTGAAACCGGAAGGCAGAGGTTGCAGTGAGCCAAGATCATGCCACTGCACTTCAGCCTGGTTGACAGAGTGAGACAACATCTCACAAAAAAAAGAAAAGAAAAGAAAAAGAAAAAAAAAAGAAAAATGAATGGGAAAGGTCTACTCCATGTATGTCAAAGCAGAAGATAGAAGTACACTTAAGTCCTTCTGGAAAATAATGACTATATGCGTTTTTTGCTAGTGAAGTCATGATCTACATAGCTCAGCCTCAGAGCAGTGTTGAATCCCAAAGACCGTGTTCCAGGAACCAAAAGCAATTTTACAGTAATTTACCCTTCACTTCCTGTTCACAAACAGCATAAAGAATGTAAGCAGACCACAGCAATTATGCTTAGGTCTTCTCTCTCCCTTCTTTCTTCATATACAGTAGTCACATTCATGCCTTTCCTGAACCCATATGGCCTACCTCACTTTCTGCACTCCTAGGCCCACTACCTCCTACGTTTCTTCACCTCTCCTTTTCTCATGGTTGTGTTTCATGTGGCCATGAGGACAATGTCTGCAAAGGTCCACCACTCCATGGAGAGCAAGAAGGGAAACAGGACTAGGAGATTAAGCTAGGATGCACTTCACTGATCAGAGTCAGGGAAAAGTCCAAGAACGGTTTGACATAAGTAATCCCTATCTCACTATCATTATTAAGGATCTAGATGCATGGCACAAAGCGAAGTCATGTTTGTATGTTGAATCTATGCTTCACCACAACCCCGCCATGCCATCCATTTTGCAGACAATTAAGTGGCAGCTCACAAATGTTATTGATAGGCTTCTGTGATGTGCATGGCTCTTTCCTCTACATCATTCTGCTCAGTGTTACTTTTCTCTCCTTAAACATTTCAGGAGAAGGCAAAACTAGTTTTACTTGGAGTGATGGTTAATTTTATGTGTCAACTTGACTAGTCTAAGGGATGCCCAGACAGCTGGTAAAACATTATTTCTGAGTATATCTGTGAGGGTGTTTCTGGAAGAAATTGGCACATAAATTGGTAGACTGTGCAAAAAATATCTATCCTCACCAATGTGGAAGGCCCTCATCCAATCCCTTGAGGACCTGAATAGAACAAAAATGTAAAGGAAGGGTGAATTTTCTCTCTGTTTTGAGCTGGGACTTCCATCTGGTGTCTTCCCTCAGGCATCAGAGCTCCCGGTCAAGTCTTTGGACTGGGACCGAATTACAGCACCAGCTTTGATGGTCTTCCAGCTTGCAGATGGACTATGGAACTTCTCAGCCTCCAGAATTGCATGAGTCAGTACATGTATATTACATATATTATACTATAATTATATTACATATATATTTGATATGTTGTTTTATATACATGTTGTTTTCTTACTGTTGTTGAAAAACATCTTTAACATATTCAAATTAATCTGAATAATTTCCAAATTTTTTATCATCACCATTAAGAAGTTTTGACTAAGTAACTGTCTGGGCATGGCAATTTAGCAACCAACAAAGTAACTTGTTTCCCTGTGAAATTTAGAAATAGTCTAACAATGCTCATTATGGTTAACTACATAATTCAGTTTACCCCATGCCATCCAAAAAATATGATTATTAACTATTGCATTTTATTAGACCCAACAGATATAAAGAAAATATCTCATTGTGACATCAGGAAAGCATTCAGATGCGATGTTTGATATTAGAAATGTTGCATTTGTATTTATTTGCATTCTGTGGATGTTTCATTTTACCTCTATTTATTGATGCCTACCTTTTCCCTTTTATAATCTACTTCTACAAAATAAATACATATTTTATATTTGTGCTTCTTATTATAGTAATAACATAATAAAAAGTACAAATAAAGCATTTGTCATCTTTATTGCAAAACTATATTTAACCAGTATTTTTCTATGTATTTTGAATGCATTTGCATTTATTTCATAGTAAATATTTAATAATCCATAATTATTTTGACCAGTTCTACCATTGCTTATACTGTCACACACATATTTTTTAAGAATATTTGAATAATTTTGATGTCATTGTCAATTAAACTTTTTAGGAGAATCTGAACAATGGCTATATTGTCATTTGCACATAGAAAGGCAATATAGAAAACCAATAATTTGCTGTTTTTCTTTTCATGAAAATCTGGGCAATTGTTAGTTCTATTAGTAAAAGAATTAAAGAATCAAGATACTTGGTTGATGAGAAGTACTATTTAAGACATGCCTTTTTATCAAAATATGTCATGTTCAAAGGTAGAAATCATTTAATGATTTACTTGCATTTTGTTCAGAATGACCTACCGAAAATAAATGATAATTATCCAGTCATATACGTGAAAAACAGATGTACAGATCTCTTACGCAGAACATTTTGGATTAATGAGATGCTTTTTAAAAATCAAATTCATGCTAGCTATAGAATAGCCCTGGAACACATTTAGTTTTAATCAATTTGGTTCCAATCAAAGGGATTTTTCAATGCTTGAAACACACTGAGAGGTCTGAGGACACAACGTATCTCTAAATTCAACCTGGAAAAATCTATTTTTTGTCATCATTATGACCTTGCTTGATAATATCATCCCTTTTGCCCACACTTGGGTGATGTCTTCTTTCTCGGTGGAGTTTAGTATGCTAACCACACACTGCTCTGTGACGTGTTTCCTTGGCAGTGGATCCAAGTCCGTGGCATCCATCGAAGGGGTCAGTGAAAGGCAAGCAGCAGGCTGGTGTGAGCTGGACATCTGGCATGTAGTAAATGCATTTAGAAAGCTAATAAACCACTCATTGTGAATGACTCCTGAAATTGATTCCAGCATGAGCAGTTGGGGGAGAAATAAGCTTTTAGGAAGGTCATTTAATGTCATATAGAGTCTTTCTCTACAACCCAGTTAAACTGCTTAGCAGTTTACAAAGCAAATCCCAGCCCAATTTTGACTTGGTAATTAATTGAGCCTTCCACTCAGGGAAAGGCTGTGCATAGAAACTAGATATGGCCATAATTCTTTAGCCTTAATAACTCAGGATTTGAATTGCCAGATGGTCTTTGACATGAGATGGCTGCTGAAGAGAAATGGAAATCTCTCCACTCATGTCAGTGCTCTGTGGATTCCTCACCAGCGACATAGAAGTTTGGTGTATGTAGCTGCACCCTTGCAAGTGCAGTCTTACTGAAGTTCTTATATTAATCTTACAAACACATTATCAGGAGTGGGAAATGACTAAGGACATGATCAAAGAGGACTCAAATGTTTCTCCAGGTCTCACCTGTGGGAAAGAATACTATTTCTTACAAAAGGTAAGTGGAAAGGGCTCTATGTCTGTACATGGAGTGAGGAAGGTTGAGGTCCTGGAGAGGATGAAGGCCTGGGAAGCTCCACTCTCAGCACCAGGAAGGACTGCAGGCCTCAGGGACACCAGCTAAACAAGCAAGAGTCCAGAACAATGAAATTACAATCAAACCAATGCTGATATGCAATGCTACTAACCATGGCTTAACATTTCCTAATTCTCTGTTCCTGCTGCAGTTTTTGCATGACATTTTGCAAAATTCATTGCATTTTGTTTCACTAATTAATTAGCAAAAGGTATAAATGAACTTCATATATGAAAATCATATGTATTCTTAGGGGTAGAAAGAAAAGGTAAAAGTTGGGAGTCTTGGAAGGAGCTACAAGATTTGGTAAAACAAGCAAATTTTGAAATAAGACATATTTACATTTAAACACTGGTCCTGCTGCTTGTTAGTTATGTGACATTAAGCACAGTACTTTTATTCCTGAAGTCTTGGATTACTCATTGGAAAAATAAGAATTTTATTATCCACCTGATTGGATGCTATAAAATAGTAAAAAGAGAAAAATAGCCAGCATGTCCCATGTCCTTGTGACATCTTTATAACCTCTTTAAAAGACAAATGTAAATATTTTCAACTCCTGGTTCTGAAGCAAAAAAGAAATGGAAAGTATTGAATTAAAGTTAATATAAGGAATGTGTAGACTTGCACTTGAAATACTATTTTACTAGAACTCAGTATACTTACCATAGATAATAAGGCAAATGACATACAGGTAGTAGTGAATGAAGGCGTGGATGAAGCATTGGAAACGTAAATGCTAGGTATAGGAAATGAGCAGGCACTGAGGGCCCAGGAAGGTCATTACTTATTGACATATGCTTGGGGTTTTGTTATTCACCTTTGAGCTGAGACAATAAAGCAATAAACAGTTTTATAACTTAATAAGGCAAGAGTATAAAGACATAGTCAAACAGAAGCTGTAACAGATAGCAAAGCTGGACTTGGAATGACCACTGTCTGGATACAGGCTCAGGAAAAACCACAGACTGGGAAAAAAATCACAAAAATGCAGCAGCCCTGTTCATAGCAAAGCTCAGTACAGTCTTTCCTAGTCAATCCTTTATGGCTCCAGGGGAATGGCCTTGCTTAAAACCTTGTTTCACCATAAAAAGGGGTCATTCTAAGGTCAGATCATAGAAGTCTCATGCCCCACTGACACTGAGTCACCAATCTTGAACAAGAAATGGCGGGACTCTTCTCCATGATTCATCCATTTAGCTAAAAGCTCCTAGCTTCCTGAAACTGCTGATCAAAATTTTAAATCCTTGGCAATATCATTGTATGTAATAATGTTGAGTGTAATGTATGCATTAGGGCAGCAATTATCCATCTTGCTGTAGTGTGTGTTGTAATCACTTGAGAATTGATCTAAAAATAATAGTGATAAAAAGAGTTAAAAACAGTTTATTAACGGTTAAAATAAATTAGAAAATATTTAACTTTATTTCTAAAATGTAATGCATTGTTGATATTGTCATGTGGTTTCTTGAAGGGAAGTGCAGGGGATGGAATTTTAGATAGTACTATGGGAAATGCACTCGTTCCAGAACAGCTCTAAATAGGGCAAGTCGTGCGTATAAAAGTACTCGTCACATACATGATTCGGGTGTGGGAGGGTGATGAGGGACAAAATTGGGAACTGCTGCATTTCTTCTTAATATAGTTTGGATATTTGTCCCCACTCAAATCTCATGTTGAAGTCTAATCCCTAATGTTGGAGACTGGCAGAGGGATTTGGATTATGGGGGCAGATACCTCATGAATGGTTTGGGCCAACCCCTTGGTGATAAGTGAGCTCTTGCCCTGACTTTATACGAGATGTGGTCATTTAAAAGTGTTTGACTTCACCCCCCACTTTGTCTCTTGCTTATTCCTGCTTTTACTACGTGACATACCTACTCTGTCTTCACCTTCTTCCATGAATGGAAGCTTCCTGAGGTCTCCCCAGCTGCCAGGCAGATGTGAGCACCACCATGCCTCCTGTAAAGCCTACAGAAATGTGAGCCAATTAAACCTCTTTTACTTATAAATTATCCAGTTTCCCGTATTTCTTTATAGCAATGCAAGAATTGCCTAATGCATATATGGAAATAAGACCTGAATCATTTTTAAAGCAATGTTCCAACATTGCGATTAAAAGTGATTCACAAGATGTTATGAGCTGAATGTTTGTTCCTACCCCCCAAATACATATGTTGCAATCTAAACCCCCAATATAATAGTATTAGGAGGTGAGGCCTTTAAGAGGTGATTAGGTCATGAGGATGGAGCTCATGACTAAAATTAGTGCCTTTCTAAGAAGAAACAAAAGAACGATGATTTTTCTCTCAACCATGCGAGGGCATAGTGAGAGGACACCCATCTGCAAACCAGGAGCAGAGCCCTCACCAGACACCAGATCTGCCAGTAGCTTGATCTAGGATCTCCAGCCCAGAACTGCATGGTTGGAAGTAGTGATTAAGGGTCTTCTGTGCCTTCCTTTTAAATTGATGCCTACAATGTTTCTGATAAAATGCTAAAACATAATTTTGAATTTTTAGAGAACATAAAGAATTCAGGCCAGGTGCAGTGGCTGATGCCTGTAATCACAGCACGTTGGGAGGCCGAGGTGGGTGGATCACCTGAGGTCAGGAGTTCAAGACCAGCCTGGCCAACATGGTGAAACGCTGTCTCCACTAAAAATACAAAAATTAGCCTGGTGTGGTGGTGCACGCCTGTAATCCCAGCTACTTCGGAGGCTGAGGCAGGAGAATCCCTTGAACCCAGGAGGTGGAGGTTGCAGTCAGGTGAGATCGCACCAGTGCACTCCAGCCTGGGTGACAGAGCCAGACTTCATCTCAAAACAAAACAAAACAAAACAAATGAATTCACATTAAAAAGGCCAGAACTAGATAAGACACCTAGGACACAAATTTTAAGGAGACACTCTTTCTTAGGTTCCTGCAAGTGTTGGCCTTGTATTTGTTGTGCCTCCTTAAATGATTTGCCCTGGATGCCTCTCTGCCTTCACCTTAGTCCCTGTTCAGCTTGTCCCAGTATGAAATAAAACAGACAATGGACACTCCAAATTATGGAAATATCAAAGGAGAAAGGGAAATATCAGCTTGGGGAGTTATTAAACCTTTTGGACTAAATGTATGCATCTTCTAGGGGCTTTGCAGATAATATTTTAGGATCTACAATATAGTTAGGTTGCTTATCATTAAAATAAACGGCCTGAGAGGGAAAGTTTTTTGTAATTCAAAAAGTGAACTGCCATCAGCTGATGATTAGTTTTAACCCTCTTGATGAGAATGCATTATTCACTTAAGATATTAAGGTGGTGAAAGGGAGTAGGCAGAGGGCCACTCGTATTCAGAACTTTTAATATAAAGCTATAAAATGACATTAAAAATGAAAAAAATTCCCTTGAAAGACATAATGAGCCCAAAATTACTCAGTAAAAAATTAATTTGAATAATCTTAATTCTACTAAATAAGTGGAATTTATAGTAAAAATTTTCCACAAAAGAAAATTCAAAACATAAATATATTCATTAGCAAATTCTAAAAAAATTTTCCTTAACAATATATAGTAATTCTACACAAATTCTTTCAAAATATAAGTAAAAGACCACTTCCCAACTTATTTTATGAAGCTAGCATTAAACTAACACTGAAACTAGAAAAAGATATCAGAAGAAAAAAAGATACATAGCATAAAATCATTTACATATATGTGTGAGATATATATATGACTGATATATATATATGACATATATATATGACTGATACATATAAACACAAATGTCCTTACGAAATACTAACAAATTGAATCCACCAAAATAGAATGCATCATGATCAAGTTTTCAATATTTAAAAATAAAATCAATCTGTACAATTCACCACGAAAAAACTAAAAAATCTAAAAAAACATGAAATTATATCGATACATGCAAAAATAGTCTTTGATAAAATTCAAAATGCATTCATGATTCTTTCAAAAGTCAGCAACTTAGAAATAGAAATAAACTTCCTCAACCAAATATAAGACATCATCAAAAAAATCACACTACTACTGTCAAACATTATACTAGAGATCTTAGCAAGTTCAATAAACACAATAAAGAAAAAAAAGACAAGAAAACTGAAAATAAATAAAACATTATTATTAATTATTTTTTTTTTTTGAGACAAAGTCTTGCCCAGGCTGGAGTGCAGTAGCACAATCTCTACTAGCTGCAGCCTCGATTTCCTGGGCTCAAGTAATCCTCCCACCTCAGCCTCCCAAGTAGCTGGGGCTACAGATACCTGCACCACCATGCCTAGCTAATTTTTGTATTTTCTGTAGGGACACATTTTCGCCATATTGCCCAGGCTGGCCTCAAACTCCTGAGCTCAAGGGATCTGCCTGCCTTGGCCTCCCAAAGTGTTAGAATTACAGGCATGAGTCACTGTGCCCAGCCATTTTCTTTTTCTCTTTTTTGTAGGTGACATGAATTGGCTACAAAGAGAATCCAAAAGAATCTTTAAACAGAATTAATAGTAAGTTTGGAAAGGCATGAGAGTACAATGCCAATATAGAAAAACTAATGGTATCTAAATATGTTAGTCACAAAAAATGAAAATTGATTTGAAAAACAGTATCATTTACAATAGTACAATAAGCTTGAGCTACTTACAAAACTTTAAAAATTTATACAAAATCTGTACGCTAAAATTTTGTTTTAAACATTGATGCAATAAATAACATACAATCTACTTAAATGGAAATATATACTCTGTCATAGAATGGAAGGTTCAATGTTGTCAACTCTCTCAATTTGTCTATAGATTCAACAGAATTCCAATCAATTCATATAGAAAGGCAAAGTAACTAGAACCCATAATACAAATTGAAAAAGAAAAAACAAAGTTAGGAGAACTCACATTGATGCCCAGATTTGATGTAAAGCTACAACACTCAAGATTGATATTACAGAAAGAGTGGACATCTAGTTTAATGGACATAAATAGAATCCAGATATATAATCATGCGTATATGCCCAGTTGATTTTTATCTAAGGAGCAAAGGCAATTCAGTGGAGGTGGGATAGTCTTTACAAATGATGCTGGAACAATCAGATTTCTGTATGTAATAAAAGAAACCACAATCAATATCTTGCACTCTACACAAAAATTAACTCTATAAGGATCATAGACCTAAATATAAAACTGAAAATTACAAAATTTCTAGTTGAGAACATAGGAGGAAATCTTATGATTTGAACTTAGATTAGATATAATTCAAAAAAATCAACTATTAAAGAAAAAATGATAAATTGAATCTCATCAAAAGAAGGAACATCTACTCTTTAAAATATAGTATTGAAAGAAAGATAAGGCAGTTATACATTGGAAAAAATATTTTTGAATCACACATTTTACAAAAGACTTGTATCTGAATATATAAAGAATATTCAAGGGATGGTTTAATATCCACAAATCGATAAATGTGATATACCACATAAACAGAATTAAAAACAAAAATCGCATAATCATCTCAATAGACACAGAAAAAGCATTTGACAAAATCCAGCATCCTTTTATGATTAAAAGCCTCAGCAAAATTGGCATACAAGGAACATACCTCAATGTAGTAAAAGCCATCTCTGATAAATACACAGCCAACATAATACTGAACAGGGAAAAGTTGAAAGCATTCCCTCTGAGAACTGGAACAATACAGGGATGCCCACTCTCACCACTTCTATTCAACATAGTACTGGAAGTCATAGCCAGAGCAATCAGACAAAAGAAAGAAATAAAGGACATCCAAATTGGTAAAAAGGAAGTCAAACTGTTGCTGTTTGCTGATGATAAGTTTGTATACCTAGAAAATCCTAAAGACTCCTCCAGAAAGCTCCCAGAACTGATAAAATAATTCAGCAAAGCTTCTGGATACAAAATTAATGAACACAAATCAGTAGATCTCCTATACACCAACAGTGACCAAGCTGAGAATCAAATCAAGAACTTAACCCCTTTTACAATAGCTGCCAAAATATACATAGAATTAGAAATATACCTAACCAAGGACATGAAAAACCTTTGTAAGGGAAACTACAAAACACTACTGAAAGAAATCATAGACAACACAAACAAAAGAAAACATATCCATGCTCATGGATATGTGAAAGTGAACATACTGCCAAAAGCAAAGTACACAGTCAATGCAATTTTCATCAAAATACCACCATGATGCCTCACAGAACTGGAAAAAACAATACTAAAATTCATACAGAATCAAAAAAGAGCTCACATAGCCAAAGCAAATTGAAACAAAAAGAACAAATCTGGAGGCATCATATTACCTGATTTTAAACTATACTATAGGGCCATAGTCATCAAAACAGCATGGTAGTGGTATAAAAATAGGCACATAGACCAATGAAACAGAATAGAGAAGCCAGAAATAAGCCCAAACACTTACAGCCAACTGATCTTCGAAAAAGCAAACGAAAACATAAAATGGGGAAAGGATATCCTATTCAACAAGTGGTGCTGGAATAACCAGCAAGCCACATGTAGGAGAATGAAACTGGATCCTCATCTCTCACTTTATACAAAACTCAACACAAGATGGATCAAAGGCTTAAATCAAAGACCTGAAACCGTAAAAATTCTAGAAGATAACATCGGAAAAATCCTTCTTGACATTGGCTTAGGCAAAGATTTCATGACCAAGGACCCAAAAGCAAATGCAATGAAAACAAAGATAAATAGGCGAGGCTTAATTAAACTAAAGAGATTTTGCATGGCAAAAGAAACAGCAGAATAAACAGACAACCCACAGAGTGGGAGAAAATCTTCACAATCTATACATCTCACAAAGGATTAATATCCAGAATCTACAAGCAACTCAAACAAATTAGCAAGAAAAAAAAAACAATCCCATCAAAATGTGGGCTAAGGACATGAATAGACAATTCTCAAAAGAAGATATTCAAATAGCCAACAAACATATAAAAAATGCTCAATATCACTAATTATCAGGAAAATGCAAATCAAAACTACCATGTAATACTATGTTACTCCTGCAAGAATACCCATTATCAAAAAATCAAAAAATAATAGATGTTGGCATGGATTTGGTGAATAGGGAACATTTCTACACTCCTGCTGGGAATGTAAACTAGTACAACCACTGTGGAAAATAATGTGGAGATTCCTTAAAAACTGCAAGTAGAACTGCTGTTTGACCCAGCAATCCCACTACTGGGCATCTATCCAGAGGAAAAGAAGACATCATACGAAAAAGATACTTGCACATGCCTGCTTATAGCAGCACAATTCACAATCGCAAACATGTGGAAGGAGCACAAATGCCCATCGATCAACAAGTAGATAAAGAAACTGTGGTATATATACAATGGAATACAACTCAGGCATTAATAGGAATGAATTAAGGGCATTCACAGCAACCTGAATGGGATTGGAGACTGTTACTGGAGTAACTCAGGAATGGAAAACCAAACATTGTATGTTCTCACTCATACGCTATGAGAATGCAACTAAGCTATGAGAATGCAAAGGCATAAGAATGATACAATGGACTTTGGGGATTCCAAGGGAAAGGGTGGGAAGGGGGTGAGGGTTAAAAGACTACAAATTGGTTTCAGTGTACACTGCTCAGGTGATGAGTGCACCAAAATCTCACAAATCAACGCTAAATAACTTGCTCATGTAACCACATACCACCTGTTCCCCAAAAACACATGAAAATAATTTTTTTAAAAAAAGAGAAAACAAACTAATAAATGCATAAAAGTTTTGAACAGACTTCACAATGTAAGATACATGGATGAAAAATAAGCATATGTAAAGATGTTCAACACAATTAGTCATTAGGGAAATGCAAATTAAAATCAAAGTGAGATGCTACTATACACATAATAGAATGATTAAAATTGTAAAATGATAGGCAATTCCAAGTACTGACAAGGATGTGGAGTAATTGGAATTCACATAGATTGCTAGCAGGAACATCTTTTAGCCTTTTGAGTAGAGCTTGGCTGTTTCTTATAACGTTCAATATATTATATTCATCATATGGCCTAGCAATCTTACTCATCAGTATTTGCCTGCCTGAAGTGATAATCTATTATTACATAAAAACCTGTACATGCGTAGTGATTATATTAATAATTGCCAAAACTGGAAAGATCCAAATGTACCTCAACTGAAGAACTGATCAACAAACTGTGGCGCATCCATACCATGGTATACTATTCAACAATAAAAAGAAACCAGCTGTTCATACACTCAACAGCGTGGATGAATCTCAAATGTATTTTATGCTAATTACTGGTTTTTTAAAAATAACAAGACAAAAAATTCAGAAGTAGCTTGGGGTTTTTGTTAGTTTGTTTTGAATGTCTGACCACATGAGGTGGATTTCTATTAAAATATGAAATGGGAAGAATAGGTCTTCATGCTTCGGAATTCTATTTTTATGTATCTTTAATTGTCGAAGTTACTCAAATCATCGTGCTTCTGCTCATAGAGTTACCTGCCAATATACAAGGGTTTAGGAAATAATTTATCAGTTGGCCCTTCCAATAAATAATATTTATTTCTTCACGAGAGCTCACCTGCATTAACAGGTGGAGGTTTGTTCTTTGGAAGACGGTGGAGCAGGTTTCTGTAAGAAGTTAACAGATAGATCACTACTTCCTATTACGCTCTCAGTAGTTGAACACTTCCAATTGTAGTTGCTTCCCATTGTATCACAGGTTGGAAATTATTTACAGAAACAAATGCATTGCCTCTCCAAACCTAAATCAGTGATGATAGGGAAATGTGAAGAACGAAGCCCTGTTTATAAGAGATACAATTTTATCTTTAATTGAAAAATTTATTCCTTTCAACTTTTTTCAAATGTAACTAAACCAAGATAGTAACAATGTAATGGAAATGTAAGACAGAGATAGGAATTCTTCACAGAATGATTTATACATTCTACATTCCGTTTTGTTTTCACCCAATATGATGAAATGAAAGAAAGAGACAGTCATTTGAAACAACAGTGATGGCAATTATGGGCCAAGTTCAAAAAGAAAAAAAAAACTATTCAAATTTGCAAATGTAAACATTTTTGGGTTACTCAACCATCCCATTTATAAAATTTTAAACGCATGTGTCTTTTAGGAAAGAAAGCAATATTTATGGAAAGAAGTGAACATTATTATGTTGTTATTTACAATGGAAAAAATAATTTATTAATTAATAAATTCAGTTAATAAAACATATGTTTTCCTCTTTGTCTCCACTAACAAGACTAGGAAGAAGAAACATCATGTAAAGAAGAAACTACAAGTTTTGTCATGTATACATTTAGAAATTATTTTTAAAGTGTTTTGATTATATAAAATATAAACAATATGGGTAGCATTTTCTTTATTGAAACAATCTTTCATTTAAATGGTAATTTATATCTCAAGCGTACACTGTATTTTCTTAACCATTTACCTATCTGAACTTTATCAAACCTCTGAAACTTTGATCAAGTTCTATCTTCTCATATTTATACTATTATTCATTTTTAGTTATGGGTAATAAAAAAATTCAGTAATTAGATTCACAGAATGGCAAAACTGTAGGAATCTTGGAAATCGATAACAACTCCAGTGTTTTTAACGAGTGTAGAAACAGCTACCCAGTGGGGTGTTTAAGTTATGTGTTATTTGAATGGATGTACTTAATCTTGCTACTACACCTCTAAACCAGAGAAACTCAAAATCACAATAATTTTGTTAGCTATATAATTAGTTGAACACCTCTGAGACAAAGTCATCATTGGACCAGAGGTTCAGTTTACTTTTCTTTTTGGCAAGTAAGGAGGAAAACTGTGAAGGAGAAGCAGCAAATGATCACGTGTGAATTCCCTGGAGTCAGAGTAGATTAAAAATTGCTAAATCCGAGTCTGAAGAATCCAAGCTAGAAGCTCCCCCTCCACAGACATCATTCCCACAGCAATAATCTAAAATTGTGATTGTGCAGTTGAAGCACCTTTATATTTGACATTCAGAAATTTATTTTTTAAAATACTAAAAATATAATATGAACTATGTGATAGAAAAATATAAAGAAATAATACTGACACACCCACTCTTCACCAGGCAAGCAGAAGTCTTTTTTATCTTCTGAATTTCCAAGTACCTGGGTCTTTCTTTTTTGGTCCTTTTATTTTCACTTAACAGTACGCCATAAATATGTCTCATATTTATAGAGACTTTATATTTTGGATATGCATGTATTATTTAATTGTATTAAAATTATGTAATGTACAGAAGTATTTCTATAATGTAGCACTAGATTTTATTGCTGATGATCTCTGGCCATTTTGTGTAGTGCTACAGCAAACATTTTGTTTCTATAAAAAATATATAATTTGCAAAGATCCTATTTGTTGAAAAAAAACAGAAAAAAAATAGAAAAAACATTATGCTTAAGGCTCAGAGGAGATTCATACACATAAACATGACTTGATAAATGTATCAACCTCTTTTGTGGAAGAACGTGTTTGTGTTTGTCTTTCTCAATGTAAAGCAAAAACAGAGCTTCTCTTTGAAATTGAGAATCAAGCCTTAAGGAAAGAAAAGTCAGTAGGGGCCAGGTGCGGTGGTTCATACCTGTAGTCCCAGCACTTTGTGAGGCCAAGCTGGGCAAACCATGAGGTCAGGAGTTCGAGACTAGGCTGACCAATGTGGTGAAACGACATCTCTACTAAGAATACAAAAATTAGCCAGGTGTGGTGGTGGGCGCCTGTAATCCCAGCTGCTCAGAAGGCTGAGGCAGGAGAATCGCTTGAGCCCAGGAGGCAAAGTTTGCAGTGAGCCGAGATAACCCCATTGCACTCCAGCCTGGGTGAAACAGCAAGACACCATTTCAAAAAATATATACAGAGATGGGATGTAATGGGAAAAAAGTGTGATGGGTTATTAAGGAAAACATAAAAGAAAAATATGAGAATTTTAAATCTTCACTGGAGACTCTAAGAATAGAATTACAGAAAATCGAATTACTGATATGGAGGACAAACTTGGTACACTTTCTCAAATATGAAGCAAAAAAGATAAAATGAAAGGAAGACATATGATTGATATGGAAGATTGAAATTGGAGGTTTAATCTAAAAATTAAAGTTGTTGAAGTAAAAGCCAAAGCACTAAGAAATGAGATGAAAATCAAAGACATAATTAAACGCTTCCAAACGAAATAAAAATGAGAATCCCCTTAAGCAGATAGGAAGGAATCATTACATTTCAGAAAAATTAAGTGAAACTAAAGCACACCCCATTGTCTTGCATCATATCCCTTTGGTTTCACTGACTTCAGATACAGGTAGAGTAAATGGTTCTGTGTAAATTCAGCATCCCCGGATGTTAATGCCTCTACTGCAGGTGTTTTTCTTCTCTTCCCCTTCTCTGACTGCCTTTCCTGTATGCCTCCAAGCCAGCACAGCCTGAAAGTGTGGGGAAGCGACAGGCTCCTGGGGCGATTTCAACCAACTGGGACTGGAGTCAAAGGTAACGATTACCATTCAGAATTCCTGTAGATAGAGTATCGAAAACCTTTAGAATGACTCATTCTATAGAGAAAGCATCCTCTCAAGTGTATGTCCAATGTGAAATTTTATACTAATGGGACAACATTAGCCAACCCAAACTGCCCAGAGCCAGCAGCTAGTATGTGAGATGCAGGACTGACACGACACAACTGCTCAGGACTGGCTGAAGTCATCTTTCCACGGGTAGGTTGAGGATTGAATGGCAGGCTAGGATTTGATGATTATCCGGGCTTCATTCTAGAATGCAGGTAAATGTATCCTGCTTATCCACAAGACTAAATTCACTGATCCATTATTTTTGTGCACTGTTATACATTAGAGGTAAGAAGACATTGAGATAGTAGAAAATCAAGAGGTGAGAGATAATGTGAGCAAAACATCTATCAAGAAAATCAAAACAACTTTCTTTTCCTGTTAATGTCGGAATTATCACATTAACATTCTCAAACAAAAGCAAGGTAAAACACAAGGCAGTTTTCACAGAGCCACAAATCAAATCTGACCTCTTTGAGTTCTTTGAAAATATCGAAGACTAATTAGAATGTTTTGTGATACACTTTTAGATGGAGGTCAGGATTCATAACTGTTTGAAGAAAGAAAGTCATATGAATACTCATGATAAGAAGCAATATGCTCAAATATCAAAACAGCCTTCTCACAACTTGTTTCCCATTCCATTGTTTCTGGTCTCCTTGACATGGTTGCATCTGGCATTATTTTGAAAGGGAAAGAGAATGCTGGATTTCGAAGTTAATTTGAGTTTAAACTCTTTCTTTCTAATTAATCAAGTTGTCTTCGGCATCAGATATAAAGGAGTAATTATTTGTTCCCCGGGTTTTAAAAATAACACACAAGTCCGGGTTGTTTTGCTGAATGTTAAAGTGAATGACAGCTGGATGGCCAAATCTGACATCTCTCACCTGACTTTTCAGCCAAATCTGTTAAGGAGGCGAAAGCCAGAAACAGCCTCAGTGACTCACGGAGTCTCTGTTGCTGTCAACACTGGCCAACAGCTTTCCTCCATTGCAGCTGCTTCCCCCAGGGATGCTGGAGCCATTGAATGTGCCATTAAATCTTTTATAATTTAGCTCAGCTCTTGTCCTTTGAACGGTCCCTCTCCTTAGATTTTCCCTAATTTCCATATTTATTATTTTATTTTCTCTACAGCAGACACTGAAACTACCTAGACAAAGAGGAGCATTTTCACGCCTCACTTAAAGACGAGAAACATTCTGATAAATGTATTATTAAGTGACTGCATTCTTGCGCAAACATCATAGAGTACTTCCTCACACCCAGATGGCACACCCTACAGTGCACGTGGCTAAACAGATAGCCTATTTGCTCTGAGGCCACTCAATTGTACAGCAGGTTATTGAACTGCATACTGTAGGCAATTGTCACCTGATGGTCAGTATTTGTGTATCTAAACATATCTAAACACACAAACGGTACAGTAAAAATATGGCATACAAGTTAAAAAGTGGTACACCTGTATGCATCACTTAACATGAATGGAGCTTTCAGGACTAGAAGTTATTCTTGGTGAGTGAATCGTGCGTGAATGTGAAGTCCTGGGCCATCACTGTACACTACTGTCGCCTTTAGAAACACTTGTCACTTAGGCTGCATTAACTATGCAAGTACATTTTCATTTCTGTAATAACAAATTAATCTTAGCTTACTGTAACTTTTTAAATCTATACACTTTTAAAAATAATCTTAGCTTACTGTAACTTTCTAAATTTACAAACTTTTACAATTATTTTAACTTTTTGACTTTTTTGTAGTAACATAACTTAAAACAAACATGCTGTACAGCTGTACAAAAATATCTTTCCTTTATATCTTTAACTATATGCTTTTTTATATTTTTAAAATTATTATTTATTTATTTTCAAACTTTCGTTTTTAAAAGTGAAGACACAAATACACATATTCCCCTAGACCTAATCAGGTTCAGGATCATCAGCATCACTGTCTTCCACTTCCACATCATGTCCCACTGGGAGGTCTTCACCAGCAGTAAGACACATGGGCTGTCAACCCCCTGATAATAATGCTTTCCTCTGGATATCTCCTGAAGGACCTGCCTGGGGCTCTTCTACAATTAACTATTTTTTTTTACAAGCAGAAGAAGTATAATCTAAAATAATAATTAAAAGTAGAGTACAGCAAATACAGAAACCAGAACATAATCAATAATTTTTATTATTAAGTATTATGTACTGTACATAATTCTATGGGCTAGACTTTTTACAGGACTGGCAGTACAGTAGATTTATTTTCACCAGCATCACTACACACAGGCGAGTAAGGCATTGTGCTACAGTGTCAGGAGCGCTCCAACGTCACCAGGCGATAGGAAGACATTTTTCAGCTTCATTATAATGTCATGGGACCACTGACATATATATGGTCTGCCCTTAACTAAAACGCCCTTATGGGATGCAAGACTGTACTTCCCACCTCCACTCTCACCTCCCCATTGAGGAACTACTGCTAGCAAATCAACATCTACATGATAGGTTATTATTCTCATTTTGCCTGTGTGATTTCTTAAACCCAGTCATCTACTAAGCTTTCCCACAAAATGCCCTCACCCTTCCTCTGCCCCTGTGAGGGCAGACACAGCATCCTATACTAGCCTCTGGTTGTGCCTTTTCCACAATTAGAAGTCTGTATAGCAAGTACAAAGCCTAGAAAGTTCCTAGAAAGCTTAAAGCTCCTTAGATGTTATCAGACCTGCCCATTACAGAATGTTGCAGTACGCACCCTCACATTTTCACGTTGTATTCTTATGCTTCTACAGCTTCCTTCACCATTTGCTCACGTGTTCTAGTTTATCTTCCCATCTTCAGTGATTGCAGGTGGCTTTCTGTCTAGGTAACAGATCCCTGTTGGACTTTTTTTTTTTTTTTGTAGAGATAATTCAAATTAAAACCACAATACCAAAAAAAAATTAAAAAATCTTCCCTTTCACAACCAGCTCTTACCCGCCTCCACTCCTCTTTGTCTTACATATTGAGAAGGTTTTCCTGCAGCTCAGCTATCATTTCCAGGCTGTATCTCCTTTCTTGCTTTAGATGGCTTGATCTTTTCCCTTTACAATGGAGCTGATTCTTAAGTCCACAGCCTGATTTCTGCACTTCTGATGTCACATGTCGGAACAACCTCAGGCCTCACTGGCCCACATCCCATGACACTTGCTGTGCCTCCTCCCGTGGAGGTGACTGTTGTGGTGTCTGCAGACTTGTCTGATGGGAATGGCTTCGGCTCTCTGGGACACTTCCTTCCTAGACATTCTTCACAGTAGGGCCTCCTTACCAGCAGCCTCAATTCCTCAACTATGCTGCATTTCATTTCTTCATATTGCGTCCTTGGCCGGCAAAGTCCCCAAATCCTTCCATTGAGGTTTTGTTGCTGTGGTGCGATCCTCAGCAAACCCATGCCCCCTGTGAGGCCTTTTCATCCATCCTCCGCTGTCTTTTCTCTTTATCCAGACACAGGCAATAAGTCATTCCTTCTGAACTCTTTCTTTCTCAGGCATAAAGGTGAATTTTCAGTCTGCATTCTAGATGACTTGTGCAGTATTTGACACTGACCATCAGTCCCTCTTGCTTGGAATTGTTTTCTCTCTCTTGATCTCCTGCAGGCGACCTCCTCCTGGGTCTTCTCATACCTCATCAGCCATGTCATCTCATCTTTTCTCTCCTCCTCTTCCATTGCCAGTTTCTTCAGTGTGGGCAGTCTCAGAGGCTTCCGGCTTTGATCCTCTTTATAGGGTACTGTAACACATGCTCCAATCAACAATCTGCCCTTTACATGGCTTCGAATTCCAATTATCTGCTGACTCCCAGATCCGTCTTCAAGCTGAGCTTGTGTCTCTGATTGTGAGCTGGATACACCTACTTGAGCATTTCACATCCGTCACCCCCAACTCAACATCCAACCCCATCAGTTCATTTATTTTATTATGTAAGTCATGTCTTTTTTGAGATAAAACTCACAGATTATTTATTTCCCAATCCTGGTCATAATTATCTTATAAGAAATTTGAAAATGTCATTGAAAAAATGGCATTTTGGGGCCAGGCACGGTGGCTCACGCCTGTAATCCCAGCACTCTGGGAGGCTGAGGCAGGTGGATCACCAGGTCAGGAGATCGAGACCATCCTGGCTAACACGGTGAAACCCCGTCTCTACTAAAAATACAAAAAAATTAGCTGGGCCTGGTGGCAGGCGCCTGTAGTCCCAGCTACTCGGGAGGCTGAGGCAGGAGAATGGCGTGAACCCGGGAGGCAGAGCTTGCAGTGAGCTGAGATCATGCCACTGCACTGGGCGACAGAGCGAGACTCCATCTCAAAAAAAAAATAAAATAAATAAAATAAATAAATAAATAAATAAATAAAATATAAAAGAAAAAATGGCATTTTACCTCTCACAACCTGCCCAATAGCCAAACAAAAATAACAATAAGTCCAGAAAACATTTGAAGCCATAAATGAACCCACTATGTTCCTACATACCCAGCAAGTTCTCTTTCTGACATGGGAAAGTTCTGTTGACCAGGAGCGATGTAGGCACTGTGGAGATACAAAGTTGAATCCGACACCATCTTTCTTTTCTTAGTCAGTTCAGGCTGCTGTAACAAATTACCATAGGTTGTGTGGATTAAGCAACAAACATTGATTTCTCCTAGTTCTGGAGGCTGGAAGTCTGAGATCAGGATGCCAGTTTGGTGGAGGGCTGGTGACAGCCCTCTTCCCAGTTATGGCCTCAAATGGGTTTTCTGTGGTGCATGCATGCAAACAGAGAGATCGCCTGTCTCTTCTTTTTATAAAGGCATTTATCCCATCATGGGGGCCCCAACGCCAACACCTCATCTAAACCTGAGTGCTCCACAAAGCATCCACTTCCAAATACCACCACATTGGAGATTAGGGTTTCCACAGATGCATTTTTTGGGGTGGTACACAAAAGTTTAGTCTCTAGCACTTCCATTCTGGAAGCTTGCAGTGTATCAGGCAAGACAGACCATTATATCAAAGAGGTTGTGCTCAGTGCTGGAGCAGAGCTTTAAATAATGCCATAGGATTTCTATGAGAGGTGAAATATGAAAGCCAACTATACTTTGTGTATGCCAGATTATCATTAGAAAAT